>NW_006209268.1:1637320-1684074 GCF_000334495.1 Tupaia belangeri chinensis | reverse complement strand
AATGGCAAATGGGGAACTTCAATGAACACACCAGCTGGGAAAGTGATGGGGACGTGGCAGCCTCTCTCATCAGGATGACCGACCCATATAGTTTCCAAACTTCCTTCCCTTGCTAAGAAGAGTATGGCTAACATTTTTTTTTTTTTTTGATAACTTGACATCTATTTCCAGCCCCATTTCCCTTCACCTCCCTCCACTATAGCAGCTGGAAAGGCTAAATATCATCTTTCCCAGCCTCCCTTGTGATCTCTTTGGTTAATGAGATGGAAGTATGTGTGTGCTAGGGGCTTCTCAGAAGGCTTCAACATTCCTGACACCACCTCTCCTGAAACCCCCCCTTTCTGTCTTGAACACAGACATGACACCTCAAGTTGGGCAATCCTCTAGTGAACATGAGAGAAATTTCAAGGTAAACACAGAGACATCAGTCCTGACATCAATGAGCCACCAAAGCAGCCTGCAGACTTGTTATGTGAGAAAAATCCCGTTCTGCTTAAGCCACGGTTGGTTTTCTGCTGCTTGCAACTAAGCATATTCCTAACTGGATTAGAGAGTAAATCATCCTTTTCTTTTTTAAATGAAGAATAGTCAATGAAATATTAAAAGTGAATAACAAATAGGAAAGAGGAAAGTGGTAGCAGAGATACTGGGAACCACAGAGACGTTATAGAAGGGCTTATTGTGGTCGACTGTGGGTACGAAGTGGCCCTTCTTGTGCACCCCCCCCACCCCAAGGTAAAGAATAGGACTTCTAAACATAAATGTTGATTTTTAGCAGCACCACCTAAACTAGTCAGTCACCTGTCTTCAAGAAGATAATTATGACTCTCAAATAATTGGGCAAGTTTATTATCATTCATGACCAATACTGGAACAAATGTTTTAAAGTTTTGCAAAGCATTTTATAAACAAGCAAATGTCAAAAAGTTTCATAGAGAAATGGAATTAAGGTACGAGTTTATCTTGGTGCAAAACCTTTTTGAAATCCATGTGTAGTAGTTTCATATTGTGCATGTTCCATTAACTTTTAATTCCCTCATAACCCTCTCTTCCATATGAAGAGCTTCACAAATATAGATAGGCAGAAGAGTGCCTGCCTGGCTTTCCAAAAGTAATGCCTGAATCTTCGAGAAAAGAGTCATTGAGTGAAAAGTATACATAGGTTTTCTTTTTTTAGTAAACTTTCGTTAGTCAATATAGTAAGCTGGTTCACAGTAGCATTACTCATAAAAGCCACAGAGTAGATACAACCCAAATATCCATCAACTCATGAATGGATAAGAAAAGTGTAGCATATCCACCCAGCGAAATGTCATTTGGCCATCAAAAGAACTGATGTACTACTATATACCACAACATAGATGAACCTCAAAAACATGCCAGTGAAAAGAATCCAGGCACAACTATACATTGTCTGATTCCATTCCTAGAACTATTCAGAGCAGCAAATCCATAGAGACAGACATAAATCCATAGTGGTCGCCAAGGGCTGGGAGAGGGTGTGCTGGGGAGTTGTGCTAACAGGGATGGAGTTTCTTTTGGAGGATGACAGAGGTATTCTGAAATTAGATATTGGTAATGGTTACACAACTCTGTGAACATGCTAAATGCTGCTGAGAAGTACACTTCAAAAGGGTGAATTCTATAGCATGGTACATTATACCTCAATAAAACTGATATAGATTTCATGGTGGTGAAGGGCTCAGACTCTGGAGTGAAATTCTTAGGTTTGAATCCCACCTCTGCCACATCCTGGCTGTGTGATTTCAACCAGGTTAATTAATGTCTCTGTCCCTCTACTTTCTCACTTATAGAATAGATATAATAAGATATACTACCTCATTGGATTGTTGGGAGGATTAAACTAGTAAAAACACGGAAAGTGCTTGGAATTGCGCCCTATACCTAGAGAGCGCTATGGAAGATTGATTGCCATTATTATTATTATTTTATTACTACTTGAAATTGGCTTTTTTACATGACAGAAAGACCATTCTTATGCCAAGTTCTGGATAGATCTGTTTAGAATTATAGATGATTTGTTGCTGGGTAGTTACTCTTCCATTTACTACCAAAGTGGGCTCTATTATGATTGCTTGTGGGTACAAAGGTAATAATTTGGAACACAAACAAATATGGCCCAGGTCTTCACCAGCTGATGATTATATATGCACACACGCACACACACACACACAAAGCTGATTTTGAACCCCATGTATGCTCCAATAGAGCACTTCAAAGTCCCTCCTTTTTATTCAGGGAGTTCAAAAAGGAGAGGCATGAGCCTCCTGTTTGTCAGGCAGCCTGTGGGCACCAGGTGTCTGTATTTCCTTCCTCTCCTGTCCTGGCTTCCATAGAACTGCCTGGAGGAGCTCCTGCTATCCCCAGCATAGGAGGCATCCCCAGGCCCACTTCCCATTCTGGATGCTCTCTGCAGCGTGCCCAGTACACAACTGCAGAGCCACGCAGAGGAGAGAGGAATAGAGGGTTCCCGAGCCACACTGTGCCCTGGGCCCTGAACAAGTCCATGTGGAAAGAACTCACACAGACATTCTCGGGAGAGCAGTTCTCTTATGCTATGGCTCTCATTTCTCTAGTTGTGGTTCGAACTCTGTCCAGCAGACTAGACTCAGACTAGTTGTTCGTACCTTTCTAGCCAAAATGCTCCTTTCTCTTCTGTCTCCCTCCTCTATTAGTTGACTCCAAAACTGTTACCCATGCAATTAAAGAAACAGACACAAGTAGGGGATAAAGAGTCTACACTAGCAGTACCTGGGACTTAGTGTGGCCAGCAAGATGCTCTATCCCCATGCTGATAGACAACTGCTGCCTCGACCTCCTGAGAGGGAGATGTAGGAGGCCCGTCTTTTAGAGGATCAGGCAGCACTGATAATTCAATAATAGGTGCTAATCATTTATGCACCTGGCAGTGGGCTAGGGCCAGGAATATCATAATGAGTACATGCAGAATCCAGACTAAATCACAGTTTCCAAGGAGGTAAAACATGAATGACTTTAAGACACTTTCTCCCCACCGAAACATCAATAATGTGCTACCACATTTGGATAAACAAGGCACATTCCCAGCCTGGCCCCTCCAATTCTTTCCATGGAGAATAGAAAGATAAACATTCTTTTATATGTAGTTGACATGGTTTTATTTTCATGAACTAGGAGTGGCCTTAATAGACAACAGGCCCAGCTCTCCAATTACTGCCAGAAAGAAGAGCTGCAGACCATCTACTCTGAAACCACATCCCCAGACGAGTTCACAATCCTATGTGGCAGTTGCCTTTTGGTCTATAACATAGCTAAACATATCCGATACCTTCTAATCTAAAACTCCAGGATTGCACATTAAGAATCTAGCTCCCAGGTGGTTATCCTATAATATTTGCCTAGGATTTTTAAAAAATTCTCCCAGGACAGGCTATGTAACTCACCCAAAAAACAGCATAAAACATTCTGGAAAGTATTTTAGCAAGAGTGATTGAAACAAAAATAGAGAGGTCGAATTAACCCTCTGTTAACCAGTATATTTGGTACCTCCTAGAATTCTGAATACTCGAAGTTTTATTATGTTCTCAAGAGTTTGTAATAACCTAGTCAAAGTTTTGCCCACCAAGTCTTTAGAGGCCTGCTTCAGTGTTTGAGTGGTGGACACTTCCACTTCTAGAGACATACCCAAAAGAATCAGATGCAAGGTCTGGAAAAGATATTTATATGCCAGCACATGAAAAGATGTTAAACATCACTAGTCACTAGTGAGATACAAATCAAAACCACAATGAGATACTATTTTGCATCCATTACGATGGCTACTAAAAACAACGAAACTGCAAATAACAAGGTTTGGTGAGAATGTGGAAAAATTAGAACCCTTATACATAGTTGGTGGGAATGTAGAGAGTTCCAACTGCGAGGAAAAACAATATGGCAGTTCCTAAAAAATTAGAAGTAGAGGGACCAGCAGTTGGTGTAATGGCTGTGTCACTGGACTCCCATGTATTTGACCACAGTTCAAGTCCTGGACCCAATGGCTTAAACTCACGCTACGTGCGTGCGCACGTGTGCATGCATGCCCATGATCCTGAGAGGAGAATAGAGGAGAAGAGATTGCAGCATGGCCATCCCCCTGGGGGGTGATTTATTTCTCACTTTTTGTCTCCCTGTGTTTCTCTGTCTTTCTGGCAAGTGCATGCGCTCTATGGCAAAAACCTCTCCCCCCCAAAAAAAAATATAGAAGTAGAATTATCATATTACTCAGAAATTTCACTTCTTTTTTTTTTTTTTTTGAGAGGTTTTTGCCATAGGGCACATGCGCTCCCCAAACAGACAGAGAGACAGAGAGATAGAAAGCAAGAAATCACCCCCTGGAGGGATGGCCACGCTGCAATCCCTTCTCCATTCTCCTTTCGGGATCTTGGGCATGCACGCACATGCGCCCGGCATGAGTTTTAAGCCACCAGGTCCGGGACGTGAACCGCGGTTGACGACATGGGAGTCCAGCGACATAGCCATTACACTAACTGCTGGTCCCAGAAATTTCACTTCTTGAAACCAAAAAGAGTTGAAAATGGGGTCTGGAGGAGGATATTTATATACCCTTGTTCATAGCAGCATTATTGATAATGACCAAAAGGTGGAAGCAACCCGAGTTTCCATCAATGGATGCATGGGTGAACAAAACATGGTGTGTATACAAACAAATGTCATGCAGCCTTAAAAAGGAATGAAATGCCCATGCATGTTAAAACATGGATGAGGGGCCGGCAGGTGGTGTGGTGGTTAAAGCGCTGGGTTCCCACAAGGTCCATCACAGTTCAAGTCCTGGACCTGATGGGTTGCTTTCTCTCTCTCTCTCTCTCCTGGTCAAATTAAAATAAATGTATAAATAAAGTTAAACGAAATCATTCTTTTTAAAAAAATGGATAAGCCTTGAAGACATTATGCTAAGTGATATAAGCCAACTCAAATGGACAATTATTGTATAATTCCATTTATGTGCAGTATCTAGAATAGTCAGATTCATAGAGACAGAAAGTGGAGGGGCTTGAATGGCAGCCCAGCAGCAAAGCAATGCTGTGACCCACATGGGTTCTGGCTGGTACCTGGATACTTCCCTGGGCTCACATGTGGCCATGATCTAGGAATGCTGAAGTTGAATGTGGGTCGCAAAGTAAAGACCTTGTTGGGGATGACTCTATCTCTCTCATGAAAGAAAGAAAAAGAAAGAAGATAGAAAGAAAGAAAGAAAGAAAGAAAGAAAGAGAAGAAAGAAAGAAAGAAAGAAAGAAAGAAAGAAAGAAAGAAAGAAAGAGAGAAAGAGAGAAAGAAGAAAGAAAGAAGAGAGAAAGAAGGAAGGAAGAAATCATTTTTGAAATGTATTATAGAGGCCACCAGGAGCTGGAGATAGAAACAAGGAGCTCTGGCTGCGGAAGGTGCTGATGGTTGCACGACAACGTGAATGTACTTAGTGCCATTGAGCTGTATGTACACCTAAGAAGATTAAAATAATACATTTTATTTTTAAATGGTTTTGCCTTAGGGCATATGTGCTCAGAGGGAAAAGGAGAGACAGAGAAAGTAAGAGGAAAAGCTAGAGATCACCCTCCAGGGGGAATGGCCACAGCACAATCTCTTTCCTCCATTCTCCCTGGATCTTGGGCGCACACATGCACACGCCCACTATGAGTTTAAAGCCTCTGGGTCCAGTACTCAAACCATAATTGACCATGTGGGAGTCCAGTGACATAACCACTATACCATCTGCTGGCCCAAAGTAATACATTTTATGTTAAGTGTATTTTACCATAGTAAAATAATTTTTAAATATAAAAAAGAGTGACACTTGCATGTATGTGGGGAGTGATCGCAAGCCATTCCTTCAAAATCCGAAGACCTCTCCCCTTTCCAACCTGTTTGTGCCGCAGAGTGGTGCTCAGCCTTGGCCTTGGTCTCTATTCCTATCAGCCACTAAGAGTGCCTGATTGCCATGGCTGTATCCACATGTGATTTACGAAAATAGCATTTCATCCTCACCACTGGGGCCGTGTGGCTGCTCAGGGAACGTGAATACTTTCAGAAAGCTCCAGCTGGCCTTCCTCACACGGTACAGAAAATCCAACATGTTTAAGGTCTCTCTAATCTTTTGTTGTTTCAAGTGAATGCTTCCTCTAAAGGACAATTTCAGCATTTCTGGGATCTATTAAGAAGAGCATAATGACTGTTACAGAACCGACCAACTTAGGAGAGAGAGAAAGAGAGCAAGAGAAGGAAAATCTTGCCGACTTGCAGAAATCTCCTCTACCCCCTTTATACCAAAGGAGCCATATCTTCATCCCATAATAAATGCAAACTTGGAAAGGCTCACAGCCCGCCTGCCTCTTCAGCTAATGGCAGCCTCAATTATGGGGCCTAATCCTGCATTCCTGACACTCCCCTTATCCCTGCATAACTTCCAGGGGAGTCAAAGGGCCCTCCGCCCTGGCCCTGGCCAGGGAGACATTAGTTATGCAGGAGCAGTGCCTGGGGCGTGCTGGCAAATTTAAGGGTCTGTTCATATAACTGCATACACTTGGAAGCCTTAAATCCTCATACTTTGACTCTTCACCTTATACTGAAATAAAAAGCCACAGTAACTCCATTAAAAAATATAAAATGCCTCGACAGGAAATGAATACTAGTTTGCTTCCAATTACATTGGTTTTAGGTTTCTTCTTCCCCCACCCCCTTTTTACTTTTAATGTTAGTATCCAATTCTACGGAAAATATTTTCTATCAGGAAAAAAATAAACACAAGCATCATGCTGGGTCTTTGCATTTTATTTACTACACTGGGCAAAGCAGTCTTGATTTGCTGGCTCTGCCTTCCTGGTAAATCAGTGGGAATTCCTTGCAAATACACCCATAGGCTGTTTGCTTAAGTCACCCTGTGAGGACACCTAACGACCTCTGGCTGATTGAGAAGTGGCCTTGTTTTATATAAACTAATCATCAGCCAGCTATATTAATAACAAGACTATAACTCATTTTCATCCTAGGCACACACTGTGCATTATCAGTCTCCTAATTAATCCCAGGCAATTCAGGGGCAGGTATTATTAGTTCCAATTTTCCTCACTGCTCCTCAAGCCAGAGAAATGGCAAATAGAGGGTCGTGCTCTGTGTCCCACAGGCATGCCCCCGAGTCCCAGCCCAGAGCTCACTCTCTCCAACCACACACCCTCCCTCTGCACCAGGGAAGCCCTGGGAACCAACGCAGATTGCTGATTTCCAAGATGCTGGGGCTTCCTGAGGGAGAAAGACCCAGGGTCGACAGACATCCGGTAAACCTGCTTAATGGACAAAGTCAACAGCAGCTTCCCCAGAGGCAGAAGATAAACTCAAAGCTTCGGTGGACTGAGAGCGCAGCCAGGGCCTGAGCGCTGGGCAGCTGAGACTGTCATGTCTGCCTCTAAATCCTCCTTGCACCCACCTTTGTCTCCCGGGGTGCAAGTGGGCGTGCCTCCAGACTTGCCCCGCAGCTAGCTGTTAAAAGTCAGGGTCCCCAACTGAGTGTTCCAAACCTCTCTCTCCCATCTCCTGCCTCACACACAAACGCCGTAATAATCCCAAGCTTTGACAGCCTGTCCCCAAAATGAAGGTTCTTAGGTTTGATGAAAAAGGACTTTCCCTTCCTCCTCTCACCTTCCTGGGTGTCAGAATCAGGCAAGGCAATTGTCAACCATAAGCACGATCACCTAAAAACATCTCCACAAGAGGACCAGTACGCTCCACTGCTGGAGCCTTTGAACACTGGGAAATCTTCCTTTGTCACATTTGAAAGAGCACTCGGCTGAGGGTCCAGAGTCCTGGGTTCCAGTTCTAACTCTCTCATTAGCTATATAGATGGGTTACTTAACTTCTCTGAGCTTTGATGTTCTCATTTTGTTTCTTTTTTTTTTTTTCTTTTTGGAGAGGTTTTTGCTATAGGGCACCTGTGCTTGCCAGACAGAGAGACAGACAGCGAGAAATCGCCTCCCAGGGGGGATGGCCACATCGCAATCCCTTGTCCTCCATTCTCCTCTCAGGACCTTGGGCATGCATACACATGCGCCGGCATGAGTTTAAGCCACTGGGTCTGGGACTCGAACTGCGGTCGACTACGTGGGAGTCCATCGACACAGCCCTTATGCCAACTGCTGGTTCTGATGTTCTCATCTTTAAAATGGGAATAAGAATACTTGTCCTGCCTCTTCTTTTGGAAGATGGTCATGAACTCCAGTCCTTCTCCGTCTCCTTTATAAGCTGCTGTGCTAGTCAGTCCCTACATGGAGGTTCTCAGAACAGAGGTTTTGACCATCTTCTCCTCTCACTCTGTCTCCCTCGGTGATCTTGTCCACCCCGATCTTAACAAGGTCAGAGCTCCACCCCATTGCCCTGAAAAGAATTTCTTTTTAGAGTTTCTGCATCCACCCCCCCACCCCCACCCCATCCACCCACTGTGGGTGTTTTCAGCCCATCTGCACCTCTTGGAGGAGGAGAAGGACTGGGATTGTGTATCCCCACCACCACCCACTGTGAGGTTCCTTTGCAGTGCGTTTGGAAAGCCGTGAGATATAAGCTCTTGTCCAGAGTTCCCCTTGGGGATTCAGCCAGGGCCTGCCTCTGCAGGGATGTTGCCTGAAATCACACCCTTGCTCACTCAGCCTCTTCTCTAATCTATTCCCCAATTCCCGTAGCAGTCTCCCCTGGGAACACAGTCTGAAGAAGTAACTTGTGCATGACCTCTCATCTCAGAGTGTTTCTAGGGACTTCCTCCAAAAATAATACCCATAGTTTCAGTTCCACCCAGCTCACTCTTCTCTGAACTTCAACCCACGTATCTAAATCACTTATTGACATCCCTTGTTTCTCAATGACAGCCTCGAGGTCAACATGAGTTCCCAAAGCAGAACTCGTGGTCTTCCCCTTTCTCCATGTCCTCCAGTGTTCTTTTCCCCAGCTCAGTGAGTCCCACCCACTCTACACTCCAAGGTAGCTAGGACTCTCCCAAGGCTCTTCCTTCCTTTTCAACCTACCTTTCCCCTCTACCAACCCACCACTCACTCCATACAAGCCATCTTAAGGCTCTAGTCAATTTTATCACCTAAATATACCTAAAATCTAGAAAATTCCCTTCCAGCAACTTCGAACACTAGCCTTCTAAACCATCATCGACTCTCTGTGGAATACCCACAATTCCCTCTGTAGGTTTACATGCCACTCTTCTAGTCTTCAACATTAGCAAGTGTTCCAAAACATCCATCTGGGGTCCAGCAGGTGGCATGGTGGTTAAGGTGCTGGACTCCTACACAGCCAACTGTGCTTGAGTGCCAGACCTGGAGACTTGAAAATCACACTAAGTATGGGTACACGCATGCCCAAAATCTCAGAAAGAGATGGAGGAAAAGGAATTGCAGTGCAGCCATCCACCCTGGGGGGTGATTTCTCACTTTCCTTCTTACTGACTCTGTCTCTCTGGTGAACACATGCACCCTTTTGCCTTTTTTAAAGATGAAAACTTTTAAAGAAAATCTAATCATATGATTTCCCTATACAAAATCCTTCAGTAGGTCTTCCTTGCACCTTCATTGCTCTTAGGTGAAACACAGAACAAAACTCCTCAGCGTGGCCCACCAGGTCCTCAGTGATGTGAGCCCTACCTCTCTTTTCACTCCAGCCACAGGCCTCTGCCTATTTTGGTCCTTCCACCCCGAATGCTTTTCTTTCCCTTCCTTCTTCACCTTATTCTTTGTTTCTAGGCCTTCCACTGAGTTCAAGTATCACTTTCTCAAGGTAACTCAATCTGATCTCCCTGCCTCACATAAATTCATTATTTTAGGCTCCTGGGACATCGTATACTTTCTCTCCTTAAGACCTGCCACCTGCCTTAAGGCTTATTTCCATCAAGACAAGCAGGGGCAGTTCTCTTCTGTCTGTCTTATGATCTTACTATTCCACCTCAGATGTCCGTGACCTAGGGAGAGAGAGGCATGTGCATTAAAATAAGGAGCTATTCTCTCTCTCTCTCTCTCTCGGGAGAGATTTTTGCTATAGGATGCATGCTTTTGCCAGAGATACAGAGAAGAAAGTGAGAAATCGCACCCCCAAGAGAGATGACCACGCTGCAATTCCTTCTCCTCTATTCTACTCATGGGAATTGGGCACACACACACACGCCCAGTGTGGTTTTCAAGCCATCAGATCCTGCTCCCGAATTGCGATAGGCCATGTGGGAGTCCAGCGCCTTAACCACTACACATCCTGCTAGCCCACTATGCTCTCTGAAACACATTTTATCTCTAAGTTCCAAAATGTCAACCCAGTATATTATTCCCTTCTTCAAGGGAAAGATATGACCAAATACAAATTTTTAATCATCTAGTCATTTATTTTTTTAATTTCTCCAGTTAAATGGTTTTAGGGCTATTACATTAGCTTTGGGATTGAAGCCTGCTGCCACTTTTCTGGAATAGGCTGTCCCAGACCGGCCCTTCTCTCAATTCAGATCCCAACTCACTGCCATGGGTTTTGTGGAATACCTAAGACAGCCAAAGCGCTCAGCTTAGACCTCATTGGATCCTCCCAACAACTCTTTGAGATAAAAAATTATTAGCCCATTTTACAGATGACAAAACTGAGAAACTGCCTTACTCAACATCGCACTAGTGGGTAGATGAACTGAGGTTTCACTCCAGACTGCCTGAGCACAAAGCTAATCTTCTTGCCCTATAGAACTTATTTAAGGCTCTACTTGTATATCCCAACAAATATCTGTGAGTTCATTACTTGAAAAAATGTTCGTCTGTGAATGTCTATTTGTACATGAAGTACAATTACTCCTGCTTTATTTCTTTGTGAATATCACCATAAAAACTTTTCTCCAGGGACCAGCAGTTAGTGTAATGGCTATGTCGCTGGACTCCCATGTAGTCGACCGCGGTTCGAGTCCTGGACCTGGTGGCTTAAACTCACGCCGGGCGCGTGTGTGTGCGTGCCCAAGATCTCGAGAGGAGAATGAGGGAGAAGGGATTGTGGCGTGGCCATTCCCCCTTGGGGGGTGATTTCTCTCTTTCTCTCTCTCTGTCTCTCTCTATCTTTCTGGCGAGCGCACACACCCTATAGCAAAAGCCTCTCCAAAAAAAAAACCACAACTTTTCTCCAGACCCAGAGACACTGTATTTTGAATTAGTGTGATGCAAACTGGAGAACACAACTTTGTGAAGAATAGGACCGGGTGCTATTTATTTTGCATATGCCTTGAAAGGAGTAGGTGCTCAGTAAGCACTACTAGAATGAAATTTGACTTCTCTCTCATAGGACGGTTGTGTTAAGACAAAACGTTAGAGGTTTCTGTTTCCATTTATTTTCCTTTCTCAGCATTCACCTTGTTTTCAAGATTAAGAGCTTACCTTGCTTTATGAAAATGAAATAATATATTTGGAAGCACAGTAGTGAGATTTTTCTCTTTAATTACTGCATGACTCCATCATGGTATTACCACGTGTGGGAATAGAGAGGGATACATTTCAAATCGGGCTATTTCTGAGCAGGGCAACAAGCTTATTATACATCTTCCTGTTTTTTGTTGTTGTTGTTGTTGTTGTTTTTTCCCCAATCCGCTGCACAGAATCTGTACAGCCCACAGTAAAGTACACACCCAAAGCTAATTCTTTGTCTGGGACTTCATGGCAGGCCCTAATCAGTAATCACGGCCTTAGAACCCCCGCGGCAAGGGAGACCCCATGTTCAGAAAGCAAACCTGTAAATGTTGCAGTTCTTTGCTTTGAACTTCTCTGTCACCAGGCTTGTCTTACAGAAGTCTGCCTTGATTAGACAATTCCTAGTTTAGTCAGCGTGAAGGAGACAAGGGAGAAAATCAAATTCTCAGCCTTGGAGAAGATTCTTGATAACAGCACTTGGAGCCAGCATTTAGAGGCGCCGTGTGGTTTATACAAGGGTTTGTACATTAGCTTTAGGACTGAGGTTTGCTGCCCTATTTCTGGGACATACTGTCCAGATCGTCTCCCCAATTCAATGCCATCTTCCCTCACTACCACTATCAGGAGGGCTCAGCACAGCTGTGCATTATTTCCAACACGCTCATCGTTCTCTGAAATGACCTGGTTCATTTTTCTGTTTGCCTGTTGGATCGCTCTCTGCTCACGCTCAGATGTCAGCCCCACGAGGTCACGGACATATATGTGTACACACATGCATCCATACATTTATTTATTTCCACAGTTTGCCAGAAGGCATGTGCATTACTAGAAAGGGGGAAGGGGGGCTGAGAAAGCACCCTCCATGGGGTGTGATCATGCCACAATCCCTTCCCCGTTTCTCCCTCCTTTCTGGATTTAGGGCACGCTCAGGCGCACAGCTGGTGTATTATTTTCAAGCTGCTGAGGACGGGACTCCAAACAGCAGTGGGTCATGTGGAATCCATCTGCTTTAAACACCAAAACCACTGGCCCTGAGACCTATATTTATTACTCCTGCTTCCCCGGGGCCTAAAACAGAGCCTGGCACATTAAAAACATTCAATACTATTTGTTATATTGGTGGATGAGTAAAGAAGGTTTTTTGGTATATAAGACGTGTGTGTTTGCCAGAAAGACAGAGAGAGACAGAGAGATAGAAAGCGAGAAATCACCCTCGGGGGGATGGCCATGCCGCAATCCCTTCTCTTCCATTTTCCTCTTGGGATCTTGGGCACGCACGCACACGCACCTGGCACAATTTTAACCCACCAGGTCCAGGACTCGAACTATAGCCTACTACATGGGTGTCCAGTGACATAGCCATTACGCCAACTGCTGGTCCCCAATCATCACCATTCTGTAAGGTAGTTCTTATCTCCATTTTAGAAATGAGGTGTCTCCACCTCCACGATATCCATGACTGCAGTCACACAGCTGGTCTGTGGCAGTTATAAATAGAAGCCAGGTCTTCTGCCTCTGGTCCAAAGTCTTCTTATGGGAAGGATAATGAATTTTGCTCCCAAACTTGGACCACGCTGGTACTCTTAAAATCAAGTGCCCCATCAGTGATCATTAAATGGAGTATAAAGTCCTGATAAAACCCTGACTTGTTCCCTGAAACGTGGATTAAAACTCTTCTGCAAGATGACCTTAAAGGGACAGCCCAAGACTACTTCCCGCTCCTCGTGGGTCCTGCCCTCCCTCTCCTGCGTGATGTGATTCGCCCCGTGCCCCTCCCTTCCCCTGGCCTGGGCCTCACTGGCCTCCGGGTCCCTCATCCAGGAGGCTCAGGCCAGGCTCTGGACTTCAGGCGATTTTTCTGATGTCCTAATTTCTTGATCACCTGTGCTGACACGATCCTGATTTCCTTCAATATGTCTTTTTTTCACTCCTGGGAAATTTATGTCTGCTCTGGCATATGTCCCCTTCTTTGTGAACAGAGAGGCGAGGAGGGGGAAAAGCCTTTTCATATTTTTTAGCAATGTCTTCATGTTCTGTCAACAAATTACCTCTGCCAGCTTTCAGAGGCCCTATTGGCTCTTGTGCTGACCTCTTGTTCCTTCTGTTCTTGAAAAATGCCTTATTATTTATCTTGGCCTCTCTCGCAATCTTCTTTTCATTCCTCACCTTTGCTTTCCTTATCATGTTTTTGCACTTTCTTAACTTTGTACTATAATTTCTCTAGCCGAGTCTCCATTTTGATTTTTTTTTTTCATACTTTCTCGCTCTCCTAGTTCTGATTACTTCCTTCCCTCTACTGTATCGTCTTTCGAGCTGTTCGTCTGGCCTATTTTCTACACTTCGCGTATTAGTTGCTAGGTAGCGCGCATTTTCTTTGGGCAGTTCTATTCATTTCCCTCTAATCTCTTCCATCAGCGCTGTTCTATCCGATCGCTTAGCGTCCTTGGGTTTTCTTGGTGGGGGCTCACCACTTTTGTTACCCCAGGATAGCTGCATGTACTTCTCAGAGAGTCCTGGTGCCTGTTGAGCCTCATGTGGGGTGCACATTAGTTTGCAAGGGCTGCCCTAAGAAAACACCACAGGCTGGGCGGCTTCCATACCAGAGATTTATTTTCTCATGGCTCTGGAGGTTGGAAGTACAAGACCGGGGCGCCCGCAGGGTTGGCTTCCTCTGGCACTCTCTCCTTCGCTACAAACGGCCACCCTCTTGCCCTCACACTGTCTTCTCTTTATGGGAACACACCTCTAGTGTCTCTTTTTGGGCCCAGATTTTCTCTTCGTAAAAGGATACCAGTCAGATTACATGCGGGCCCACCTGAACTGCCTCATTTTAAAACTTAATCACCTTCTTAAAGGTCCTATCTCCAAATGCATCGCATTCTGAGATACCGTGAGCTAGGGCTTCAACATAGGACTTGGAGGGGTAGGGACAAGTTCAGCTCATACAGGAGTGGCAATACTTGTGACATTGAATCACAGGTCAAGGGGGAGGGAGCTGGGTGCCTCAGTTTACATGTCACAGGTTCCCCCAAGTCAAACTGCCTGTGGATGAAGTCACTTTACAACAGTATTCTAGAGGAAGTGGCAGGCTGTCAAGCCCTACAAGGTCCTTCTCTAGGTGGTTCAATGAATCTGAGAGGGCGAAGCTGTGTACCCGCTAAGACCAGTCAGATGTGAACAATATCCTGCTGAGCTTCTTAGCCAGTGTGGACCTTCCGGATGCCTCTCTGTCCACTGGGCACCGCTGCTCCTCTGCTGGCTATTGTCGCATTGACTGGTGACCACAAGCTGTTGCCAGGCACCTCACTGCCTCGGCTCAGACTGTAACTCAGTATCTCAAAGCCACCTGTGTCGGGTGGAAGCCTTCTGCCCTTCCACATTATGCTTTGTTCTCCGGGGCCAAGGCGGTGTTGCCCGGTGCCAGGTGTCCTGTAGGGCTTTCAGGGAAGGCAAGTGTTTCCTTCTGGCTTCCAACTCCCCTTTTGCAGTGATCAGACAGGAGTCCGTGCAGCTTGGGCAAGGTGCACTGAGACTCTGTCTGCCCCTTTGCCATTGAGGCGACATGTGCTAGCCTATCCCACCTTCCATTAGAACGAAGTCTGCCACAGTGGTTCCTGAGTACCTTCTGCAAACGGGCGATGGGCAAATACACTCAAGCGTGTTATAGTCTGAGCGTTCATGTCCCCTATTTCCAGTCCATGTGCTGAAATCCTAACCCCCAGTGTGATGGTATTAGGAGGTGGGGGTCTTTGAAAGATGATTATATCGTGAGGGTGGAGCCCTTGGGAGTGGGATGAAAGACCTTATAAAAAGGCAGGAGAATTGGCTTTTTCTCTCCCTGCCTTCTTCCATGTAAGGATATAACAAACAAACAAAAGAAAAAAGAAAAAAGAAAAACCACCGTCTGCAAACCAGGAAGCAGGTCCTTACTGGATACCAGACTTGCCCATACCTTGATTTCTTCAGAACTGTGAGAAATAAATGTCTTTTGTTTACGCTACCTGTCTGTGATATTTTGTGTTGCAGCATCCCAAACTGAGTACTACTCTCTCCAATAGCGGCTGTGGCCTAGGACTCCGCTGTATCTCTGTGGACTTTGGACACCAGTGAGGCCCAGCTCTGACATCTGTTACAGAACAGCAGAATCTCTTCTCAGTTGTCAACTTAAACAACACCCTGAGGATGTCTCTCCCACCACAGGAAGCTGCAGGTAACAGACAATTGCAGTGAATGGGAAATCGAGACCAAAGGTGGTGGCGAGGCAACAATCAGAATGATTGAAGTGTATTCAGTCTTATGTGTGCCAAATGCTACATTAGGTTCTGGAACCGCGATGCTAAACATGATTAAATATGATTAAAGTGTTTACCCTTATTTTAGGATTTAAATTCTGGTGGAGGAGACATCTGTGTAAAGATAAATTTATCTCATAATCATTCTGGTGTTAAGATCAAGGTTTGGGGGCCAGCAGGTGGTATAGTGGCTAAGGTGCTGGACTCCCAAATGGTTGACTGTGGTTCAAGTCTCAGACCCAGCAGCTTGAAACTCACGGCAGGCCCATGTGTTTGCATGTCCAAAATCTTGAGAGGAGGGTGGAGGAGAAGAGATTGTGGCATGGCCATCTTTGCTGGGGGTTGATTTCTCATCTTCTGTCTGTCTCTCTGGCAAGCATATATGCCCTATAGCAAAAAAATCTCTCAAAAAGAAAGATAAAAAAAATCAAGATTTGTATTAGGGACCATGGGAACACAGAGGAGGGGCCAATAGCCTATCCTGAACATTCGTGGCAGATTTCCTGTATTTCAAGAGTGTTCACGTGAGTAAGTTCCCAACAGTAAGTATACCAGTCATCACCTGGCCATCTACACCCACTCATGCCTCTAACGGTGATACTGCATACTGCCTGAACATGTCCCTTTTGTCCCAAAGACACCAGTTCATCAATCAGATATCAATGCCCTAATTAGGGTCATGTAGATTCTCTGTTCATGGAATTTGGAACGAGAACACTGAGAGACAGAGTCAGGTGTGCTCACAGCATGATGGCACTTGACCTGAAAGGTCAAAGTTGGTCCCTTTGTAGACATCGGAGTAAGTCAGGACAACCTATGAGGCAAAGGCAAGGGAGTCCCAGGCCACAAGTAGACAGGGACAGGGGAGTGGAGAGGATGCACAGAGCTGGGAGGACATGAGTTCTTGTCCCCAAGTAATGAATTAATGTCAGCTCATGATTTTCTGGTTCCAGTCCCCAGAGGATCCACAGTGCTTCTTTTCTCTTCATGTTTCTGAGATTATCTGCAGTATTTCCATAGCAATGCTCTTCTTACATCAGTTAGTTTACATGGACTTCTTTGCTTTGCAACCAGAGCCTTAATTGTAACAACTTCCCAATTTCCCAGCTCTAGCCTTCTGATGCAGTGTTTCCTTCTTGAGCCGGCAAATGCCTGCTCCTCGCAACATCTTCATTATACAGCAGATGTCACCTCCTCTCTGAAGCCTTCCTTTACAAGGCCCTCTCGTGACTCTCTGAGGCTCTGTTCATAACCGTTGTATTGTAGTGAAATTGATCACTTTACGAACAGTTCATTCCCTGACCACAGGGCCTCCAAGGCAGAACCCTGATACCCACAGAGTACTCAGTAAACGTGTGCAGGAGCCTCGGTGGCGCTGAGCTGGTTCTGGAAGCAGCCTGCCAGTTGGCGCATCACCCTCCGTGTGCTCAATCTTCCAGCCACTCGAGGGGCTCCAGTTTATGCTGACTTTGCTAACCTACTCCTTTACTCTCGGTTCAGTCTTTTCTCAGTCCTCCTGGTGTCCGGGATGGCGCGCTTGCTGGGCACCCCTGCTCCGTGCGAACTTCACTGCCTTTGGATCAGTGACAATTCCAAGGCGACCCCCCTGAGGCAGGGCACATGCTGTTTCCCAGGGTTCTAGAGCTCTTTGCTGAGTTTTGGCTCCTTGTAATGGCTTTGTGTGGTTGCCCGGGGCCTGGGCTACCTGCGTGCCGGCTCATGGCAGCATCCCCCACCCGGTCCAGCCATCTGTTTGTTTTGGCTGCATCTCCTTCTTTATGTGGCCTCTTGTGAGAGGTGGTGAATAGTAGCTACGTCCTTTAATCAGCCAGAAGCCCTCACTACCTTGTCCACGGTAGAAAATTGTCTCCGGGTCTGTAGCAGGTTTCTTACATGGGAGAAAACATCAGGGCTCATTTGTTCAGGAGAAAACAACAACAAAAACCTCTCGTTCCATTTAGATGATTTTCCTTTATGGATTGCAGTGCCCCCTAGCAAACCCACCAGGTCTCCCTGCCAACTGCCAGCTATATATCCAAGCTGCTGATTCACCCCTGTCAGCCTAGGGCAGGGGGTGCAATTGGAGAGTTTCACAGCCTTGGGATGTTTATTTGCTTTACTTTCTGTTCTCATCTAGGGAGGGCTTTGTAAGAAGGGCTTCTGCCAGTGCACCTGATAAGCTATCCTCCGTACTGAGAGGTGTGTGAGCCATCGCTGGGGGGGTGGGGGGGAGCAGGTGGTTTATGTATACTAGGGTTGTGACACTTTTGCCCCTCACCTTGTGACACCTTTCTGACCTCTGCTTTTGGGGTCAGAAATGAGACTCGGGCTCAGCCTCAAGAATTAAAAAATGGCCTCTCTTGCTTCTCTCTGAAGCCTACCTCTCGTGTAGGTTGCGATGGCTTTTTATAGATCCCGTGACCTTCATGTTGCTTGGTCTGGAAATGAAATCAGAATGTTTGACTAAAGTAGCACCTGCTGGTTTCATATGCCCAGGCTGTTTCTGGTCCCCATGGTAATGGATGCGGGATGTCTGGCTGGGTCCAAATCCACTCAGGATGGGTCCCTCTCTGAAAAGCCTCCTCCTCACTTGGGATTAGAGAAACGGCACTTCTACGCCTGGCGGGTCTCAGACTGCTCCTCTGATCTCTTGCTGTGGGGCAGGGCATGAACTGAGAAAGAACGTCTCTGGCCAGGACTGAGAGCTGGGAGCGGTTAGCGAGGAGAGCGAGGAGTGCGAGGAGTGGACGGCGGACGGCGGTACCTGTCTGACTCTCTTCCTCCCCGTGGCTTGCTTCTTTCTTCATTAGGAGATCTTCGCATATCAAAATAGTAGTTAAGGAGATACTTTAATCTGGGACAAAATGACACCTATTTAAACCAACTTATCAGTAAAGACAGCTAAAAGTTTTTCCATCTGACCATACACTGCTCTTCTGAAGTGAAAACCTGAATTTGTGATTTGGGGCAGCCTGCAAGTATGGGCAATAAAAGAAAAAGAGCACTTAACAGGGAGTTGGGGCCTCCATTTCCACTGCTAGACTCATTACTAACGATGCCACTTTGGGCAAATCACTCTATTCCTCTGGCTTCATTAGTGACCTCAGTGGGAGCAGTTTCAGTAGAAAAACTGACATCCTAATTGCCAAATCCATAGGCTAATTTTCATTCCTCATCCTACTTGACAACTCCATTGCTCTCAGCACTCTTGACTGGTCTTTCCTTCTCGAATCTGTCTGCTCTTGGCTCCCGGGACTCAGCCTCTGTGAATTCTTCCCTTACTTCTTTCCCAACCCACCTCTCACGTCTCCTCCACTCCTGTCCCCCCTGCGTCTGTTGCCTCCCAGAATTTCCCCCTTGCTCCCCTTGTCCTACTGCGTTCTCTGCATAAGAGATCTCTCCTAGTCCCAGGATCCAGTGCCATCACTTGACTGATCCCTGCCAGTCTCTCCATCAGGACTCTCTCAACCCTCTCTTGAGTGTCGACCATGAGATGCTTCCCCAAGTCAAAGGTCAAGCACTTCAAACAACCTTCCCCAGCTGAACTCACTGTCTTCTTGTGTGTGTCCTACTCATCCCCTTGAACCTGAATCCTGGGGGCTCCTTCTGCCTCTGTACTTCACATGCTCTCAGGGACTAAGTTGTCTTTCATGCCTCACTCTTCCTGACAAGATTGGCCACCAAGTCCGCCTGAAAGATGTTCCTCACATCTTCATGCCCTTTTTGTGGCTGTAAGTCAAGATCTTTGTTATGGTACCTGAAGTAGTTAAGAGTAGGCTTACCTGACCTAACAGAGAGCTGAACTTTCCTGTGGATTAACAATACAGAATTTTTATTTTCCCTCACACAATTACAAATCCAGATGTAGAAGATCCAGAGTGACTATGGCAGCCACATGATGACTCCAGAGACCTCTGTTCAGTTAGCCTTTCTTGACATGTGACTGTTGTCTTTGGTGCATTATCTTATGCGTCTCAAAATGGTTGCTTCTCTCCCACATCCACATTCCAGGCAAGAAGAAGAAGGGGAAGGGCAAAGGGCAAAAAGCAAATGCCTCCTGAATCAAAGAGCTTTGCTGGAACTGTGCAGGTGGGACGTAACTTGCACTTAGCTGTGACATGTCACAGCTCTAGCAGTACAGCTCTGGCCTTCCTCTGCAAGGAAGATCGGGAATGACAGGGGGGGTTTGTTTGTTAACCAGAACACATTGCCTCCCTGAATAAAACAGATGTTCTGTTAGAAAAGAAGAAAAGGAGAATTGACATGTCATAAGAAAACAACTGTGTTTGCAACAGCCTATATTGGTCTCAGCCTTCAGACTCTTTCCTACTGCTCTACCTGCTTTATCCTTTAAATGAAATTTGATCGCATTATTCTCCTGTTAGTAAGTGTTTCTGTTGACCCTTCATCAGCTACAGAAGAAACCTTCGTAGTCTGGGTCCTTCCTTTTCTGCCCCTCTTTTGCCATAATTTTTTCCTTCAGAACACACACCTAAGATCCCACAGGACGTTGTAAGATTCCCAAAACCCGCAATGCATGACTTTGTACGTGCTCTCCCTACTGCCCGACTGCAGTGCCCATCACTGGACATTTATCCAGCCTTCACTGTGGAGGAGGGATTAGGCGAAAAACCTCTCTGCTCACGTTTTTTCCTTAACCCTTGCAAAGGGACATGCGCTCAGTTCTCCCTATGCCCCAGAGGCTCTATCCAGAGGACAGTCTGAGAGTACAGAGCCCAGTGTTAGGAGGCCATGTTTGCTGGAGGGCAGGGTCACTGAGTTGAAAGAGAACCAAAGCCCTGAGCACACCCTTTTCCACCTCCAGCTATCTCAGGGGGCCCTGGGTTCTCCCCATTACTATTATTTCACATCTTGTTCCCGTGCAGAGAGTGCCTTTGAGCAGGGTGTTCCCCTCCCAGAACAGCAGTCTGGCTGTCTGACCAGCTTACTCTGTTTCCGCAATTCATCCATGCAGTTGTTTGAGGAAGTCAATTTAGAATCTTTTATTTTATTAATTTTTTAAATTTCACTGTGTTTATTTTATTTTAATTTGACCAGAGAGGGACAGTGCCAGTGAGAGAGAGAAGTGAGAAAGCAAGTCGCCAGGTCTGGGACTCAAACAACGGTTAGGTACGTGGGAGTCCAGTGCCCTCAACCACCACACCACCTATGGGCCCCAATAATCTTCTTAAAAGACTCTCTTTGCCTCTCTGTAGACAGCCTGAGCATAGGGGCCCTACAGGTGCTCTCTGTGGAAGATAGGGTACCCAGGTTTAAGGCCTGTACACTAATAGAGTTTTACCAGAACTTTGCACTGTGGTATGGAGCCTGTGACAGGCCTCTAATAAAATCACTGCTATGCTTTTCATCCAGTTCGCGACTCCTGTAGACACAGTGGTGTGCTGATCGACATCTAACAGCTGGCTTTCCAACGGTGGGGGTTGCTATGGAGGGAAGCTCTGGTTTGTAGAGTTTGCCAGTTTCTGTGATGTAAGTAGTCCCTTCGTGGCCACCTTCATGCTGTCAATGCACTGCACCTGAACGCGGAGCCAAAGAGTCAGGAGCAATCGGCTCCTGCACACCAGGAGCCAAGAGGGAAGAAAGATGGTACCATATACAAAGTTTGGTACCTCCTCCTTAGCAGTACCTCTGAACCTCCTTTACTCTCTACTGTCACCATCAAAATGGTTCTCTTCCTTTCCCTAGTGCACAGTGTTGTTTAAAAACTCTTCTCCCAGAGCAGTGTTTTCAAACATCTTTTGAGCGAGTGAGTTCACTTTCCCACGGTATACACCACAGTACGCGTTCCCTCAGTCACTGACTCTGCCAACACGTGCTGCATGCCAGCAATGAGCAAAGCCCCATTGAATCTTCTCACTGAAGAAGGTGTCACACCTTGGGTCACCCCCCCACCCCGAGTCACTCTTTAGCCTTGGGAGCAAACAGCACAAAGGCGAGAGAGTAATAATGTTTTCTACCTAAAACCCAACCCCCCTTACCATATTTGTCTATCTCCTACTGAACATTTAGGACTCATTTCTAAATCGCCAGAGCATGCATGCTTTCACCAGAGAGACAGAGAGGGAGAAAGAGAGAGAGAGAAAGAGAAAGCGCCTGCCAGTGGGGTATGGTCACATCACAATCCCTTTCCTCCACTTCTCCATCCCATCAGGATTTGGGGCACACACATGTACACGTCCAGCATGTGTTCTGAGCCACTTAGGAGCCAGGATTTGAATCTCAGGACCATGTACGATCCAGTCCTTATACACAGGGATTAACCACTGAGCAACCAGATTGGCCCCCGGGCTCAGTTTAAATGTCACCTCCTCTAGGAGTCACCTTAAAACCCCCCACCACCACCACCACCAATGTGGATTAGATGCCACTTATTGGGACTCCTACAAGCTTTTGCAGTCAGGAGGACATATCCCATAAAGCTACAATTCACAGTATTTCCACAGTATTGCCTAGTACACCACAAACTTCATGAGGTCAGGTGTCTTGTCTGTAGTGGGTGTCCTGTCTCCTGGTCAATATTCTGAACTCCTAGCACAGCGTCTCACCCAAAGTAGGTACTTCATCACCACTTACAGACTGGGTGATGGAGCAGAATGTGTGCTACTTAAAAATACACCCCCGGGAGGCTTAGTTTAATGGGTTGCTTCTTTCTCTGTTGCTATTATTACTATTATTTTTCTAACAAAATTCCTGTTGTCAATATTATAGTACCTAAAGGAGAGAGAGAGAAGATTTCAGTGACTAGCAGCTTCCAGCTGGTTATCATTATTTAAATTCTGGCTTTATCTTTGTGGGCAACTGAAGCCTATGAGTTAAGCTATCTCTCACTGAGCGAAGAGGTCTAGTGCCCGCCCCGTAACTCATATTCAACTCATATTTCCAGAATGCGCTTTGCTGTGTCAACACACGTTACTCGTCACATTGCCATGAGTCTGAGAAGTTTGATCTACGCTGTTAGATTGTTGTCATGTGTCAAATCATACAGCCCAGGGGGAATGACTATAATGCACAGGAAAAGCCGATGTTGAGCCATGGTCAGACTGCAGCAAAGATAAACACCGCTGTGTCGACCAGGGGAAAAAGGCTGAAAAACAATTGAAGCCTCAGATTCTGGAAGGCTTCTTCACTTTCATTTTCTTGCTACTCTGGGCCTTCAGTTTTACCAAAGTGTACAAATACACATTTTTATTCTAATTGGCTGCTCCTTCCATAATACAGGGCCAGGTTGAGTAGGTAGTCCCGTCACTGGTGAAGCAGGGTGGCATCTGATGCCTTCATGTGGAAGCTGGCAAAACCAGGCAGACGTGGCAGTCTTCAAGCGCCTGCTCACCGCTCCCTGCACAACGAGAGCTCAGAGAAAGTGTGAAACTACAGCTAGACTCGAGGGAGAAAAATCCACTGGCATCATTGCTGCTGGTGGTTTCTTTTCTTTTTTTAAGTTGGCTAAAAACACACACACACACAATACATAAACAAATGAGTCCTAGTCGTTCCATATTAAAGAAGGAAAGGGCACAAGTCAATCTCCCCAGTTAAAGACGCCCACACACTTGAAATCGTTTCCTAGAAAGGCAGATATTATTTAACTGGGTGCAGCTCAGCGCACTCACAGGGCGTTTTTACAGCACCTTCCAAATTCTCGATGGCTGATCTCGTGGTATGACAGCAGCATGCCAC
The DNA here is from genome assembly GCF_000334495.1 of Tupaia belangeri chinensis. Classification (NCBI taxonomy): domain Eukaryota; kingdom Metazoa; phylum Chordata; class Mammalia; order Scandentia; family Tupaiidae; genus Tupaia; species Tupaia belangeri. The sequence goes on along the minus strand of NW_006209268.1, from coordinate 1,660,619 downwards.
GTTCACTGCACCAGACAAGGATTAGGGGAGTGAAATTTGTCATGTATGTAAATTGTAATCACGTCGGATGGTTGTATGTGCTCATTTAGGCATTTTAACAGTGCGCGATGCTATCCTCTCCGCAGGACTAATAAGCATTAGCCATAATGAGGTCAGTCAGTCAGGCATTATCAGGGGATTTAATTGGGACATGGGTCTCTGCTGAAGTGAAAATTAATAACTTTTGTCAATGTTCTGGTGAAATGTTCTGTCTTATTAAACTATGAGGGTCAATTAGAAAGCATTATGTAATAAAGTCCCCAGCAGCAGAACTCAAATTGAGTTATACCACAGTCATTATTCCAGGGCGAATGCATTTGAAAATGGAAAACCAGAGTGCCATATGGAGGATTTGGGTCAGATTTACAAGCATCGCATGTTAAGGCTTCAACAAGAAGGAAACAATTAAACGTAATACCGAAATAAATCAGCACGCCGCACGGGCTGTGCAGGGCCAGGAGCCTGGGGCAGGCTGCAGCCCTGGAGTTGTGACACTGCAGAATGGCAGCGTTTAGGGGGCTTGGAGGGGCTGCTTCAGGCAGCGCCATCCCTGCAAATCGCTTGCAGTGCTACAAATCTGGGGCACACCTGGAAGGCTCGGGCCTGCACACTGACACATATAAATAACTCTTTATTGTGCGGCTATTAAGACGAGAGATTGCTTTTATTAAAGTGCAAGTTATTGTGGTACAGCAAATTAAAGAATTTTAAAGCATACTAAACAGCCACCAATATTCCCCATTCGGTCATGTTTTACGGTACTTTAAATGGGCAGTACATTGTTAGGGAGATATAAAGTCTATGCCAGGGGTGGGATCTGACTAAATAGTTCAGGCACTCCTAGCCAGGAGGATTGGGAGGAGCAGAGGCTGCCTGGTGGGGACGTTGGTGAGGCCCAGTTTGTATGCAGGGGTGGGACCTGTGTGTGTGTTGGGGGTGGGTGTCTGATGTCCTCGCTCCTCTGCAAGACCGGGGAGGTGGTTCTTGTCTGCTGCGATGTGCCAGAGAAGGACATCTTCAAACGGCACCGAGTTTTAGAGACACTCTTCAGATACGACAGTTAGAAAAGGGAAGGAAGGAAAGACGGGAGAAAGGGGTCTGCAAAGAGGATCCAGAATGTCCTATTCCTACCAAATGACAGCTTCCTACAACTTTTTCATCTGACCACCCCAGTTTTCCCTGAACTTTGTGTTCTCTAGTGAGGCGCTTTGGAGTCTGATTATCTCCCCGTGTGTTTCTAACGTCATTAGAAACAAATGTTAGCGATCCTCCTTTCTTACCTCTCAACCATGCTGGACCCCAGCCTTTTCCACTGCTTGTCATTTCTGTGGCCACTGGTCCAAGCCCCCTCCTGCCCATTTTCTTCACACCAGTTGTGGAAATCTTTTTAAACCAGACCCGACTGTGCCACTTTCCTGCTTAAACACCCCTCTACATCGTCCCTTTGCGCTTAGGATAAAATCCCAGGTCCCTACCACAGCCCACACAGCCCCTCCCTGATGTGCCCGGAGCTCACCTGGAGCCAAGTTCCCGATCACACTCAACATTCAGCTTCTGGAACATACAAAGCTCTTTTTCTACCCTGGCAGTTTTGTCCATGCAGTTCTCCTTAGTCTGGAATTCTCTCCCCCCTAACTATGTGTGGTTGGTTCCTCTCAAGCTTAGCCATCGATCCTCTGGGAGATCTTTTCTGATCACTCTATTTAAAGTAGATCCATCCAGAACTCTGTATTCTCGCCCTGTGTGTGTTTCTACCATATAGTTACCATAGTTCGTCATTAAAAACAAAACAAAACAAAGCAAAAGCAGCAATAACAAGAGGTAAGCAACTTTTGTGGGACCTATTCCTTTTCTTTTCTTTGGTCTCTGGTACCTCCCATAGTTTGAAAGTTCCATGAAGGCAAAGACCTTCCATTTTGGGTTTCCTACTGGCTAAGCAATCAGAGCAAATAGCAAGTGCTCACTCTTTGGGAAATGAGTGAATAACTCAATACAGTAAGGATTGTCTTAGAAAGAAACTGATGTTTATCCAATTACACCTTTATGTTACTGGAAAAGTGTTTTTGAGAAATGTTTTGAGAATAAATACACCAAGAAGAGCTGGAACCTTGGGGAGGGTTGGAAATAATCTCTGGTCTACTCTCAAACTTTCTTCTTTCTTCTGCCCAGTCACCTACTCTGTTCAACCACACATCGTCTTGACTTCTAGCTGAAGAAACCCAATCTGTGTGGTAGACTGGACGTTACAGTTCCCCCAAAGTTCATAAGCTGAACTCCTTGCCCCCGACATGATGACATTTGTAGGTGGGGCCTTTGGAAAATAATTAGGTCATGAAGGTAGAGCTCTCATGAGTGGGATTAGTGTCCTCATGGAAGGAACCCCAGAGAGCTCTCTCATCCTCTTTATGTTACGTGAGATGCCATGAGAAGCCAGGACTCTGTAGCCCAAACGAGGGCCCTTACCATCAGGCCGTGCTGACAACCTCATCTCAGACTTTGAGACTTCAGACCCATGGGAAATGCATCTCTGCAGTTAATAAGCCCTTCAGTCTATGTTATTTTGTTACAGCAGTCCAAACTGGCTAAGATGAACACCCTAAATTCAAAATTGTGTTTAAAATCCATTTAAACACGAAAGCTGCTGGGGCCAGTACGTGGCATGGTGGTTAAGGCATTTGAGCCCCAGATGGCTGACTGTTGTTTGAGTCCTGAACCTGGTAGCTTGCTTTCTCTCTCTCTCTCTCCTTGTCTCATTCTGGTGAGTACCCCTATAGCAAATTAAATAATAATGATGATAAAAATAATAAATAAAATTAAATAATCCATTAAAAAAAACTAAAGCTATTTCATCAATAAGAGACTAAATGATTTAATTCTAGTATGTTCATAAAGTGGAATACAATGGAATGAAAATGAATGACCCAAACCTGCAAACATAAAAATTGTCAAATCACAAACACTTAAGTTGAGTAAAAACAGCACATCACAAAAGAGTGTATACATGCTGGTAACATTTACATACAGTTCAAAAACTAGGCTACATGGCTAGTGGCTAGGTGGTAAAACAATATGTGATAAAACTACTTTAAAAAGTAGGAAAAAGGGACCAGTAGATGGTCTAATGGTTACGTCACTAGACCCCCATGTAGCTGACCATGGTTTGAGTCCCGGACTCGGTGGCTTAAATTCATGCCAGGCATATTTGCGTGTATGCTGAAGATCCCGAGAAGAGAATGGAGAAGGGACTGCAGTATAGCCATCCTCTCGGGGGGTGATTTCTCGCTTTCTATCTCTCTGTCTTTCCAGCGAACACATGTACCCTATAGCAAAAATTTATCTTAAAAAATAGGGGGAACCGGCAGTTAGCATGATGGCTATGTCGCTGGACTCCCACGTAGTCGACCGTGGTTCGTGTCCTGGACCTGGTGGCTTAAAACTCACGCCGGGTGCGTGAGCGTGCGTGCCCAAGATCTCGAGAGGAGAATGGAGGAGAAGGGATTGCGGCGTGACCATCCCCCTGGGGGGTGATTTCTCGCTTTCTGTCTCTATGTCTCTCTCTGTGTGTCTGGCGAGCGCACGCACCCTATAGTGAAAATCTCTCCAAAAAAAAAAAAAAAAAGGAAAAGGGATGTTGTTTTTAAAAAGAGGCAACATTCAGGTAGCAGTTACATGCCATGTGTCACTGGAGTGGGGACCCGTCATAAGGAACAGCACCCAGGATGGGGTGGACTATTGAAAGTGGTCTTCAGCACTGGCTGGCAGGCAAGTTTGTGGGTATTCATTTCTTTCTTTTTTTCTTCTTTTTTTAAAAATTCATGACAGCACATGAGTGTGCATGCACAGAGGAAGGGGGAAGAGAAGCACCCTCCACAAGACCTAGTCACAGCATAATCCCCTTCCTCCAACCCTCCAACCCGCCAGGATCCTGGACACATGAGCACACGTCTGGTGTTTTTCAATCTGTCTGGTCAGAGACTTGAATCTTGGTTGACAAGTGGCTTCCAGCTCCACGGACTGGTACACTACCTACCAACTGTACCATGGGTGCTAGAACCCATCTAGTTCTTATGCTTCATTATTTGTCAGGTTGTATGTATAAAACAAAATAAGCTTTAAAGTAAAGAACTAAAATTGATATGATTTTTCCTGAATATATTCAGTCTCAGCAAGAAGAGCTTCTATCCCTTTCTTCGGGGATACTGTGAAGAAGCCCTTCCCTTTAGTTGCCCAGTCACGTTTCCTGCTACTGCTGAGGGAAGACCTCTACTTACTTTCATCTTCATCTCCCAGGTGAGAAGCAGGCACAGTTAGAGGTGCATCCTCAGAAACCTAGAACGACACTCAAGGCGACTATCGGTTCCTCAGATCACAGCTGATTGACTCATGACACTTCAGTATAGTAGTTACCTTCAGAAAAGGCCTAAGAAAATGTAGTTGGTGTGAAAGGGGTGCATCAGGCTCAAAAGCAGATCATCTCTGTGCCCAAGTTTTTGCTCTGTGACTCTGCAAGGGACAAGGAGACAACCACATAAGCCACATTTCTAATACTGCCCTACACAAGTTCATCTCTGAGTCTCTGACGAGGCTCTGCCACACACATCCTCGAATGGCCTGGAAGACACATGGCAGACATCTTAGTTCTCATTTCAAGATGCTGTTTCCTGTCTATCTAGATGCTTTCCCATCAGCTGTCTACACCCATTTAAGGCTGACAAACTACAACCCTTGTGGCCTGATCCCGAGCCAGGGTAACACTATGTAAAAACACACAGCCATTACGCAGACAGTTCAGAAGGAGATGACTTGGTGGGGAGGAGGGGCGTTGGGTAGGGCCCATGAACAAAAATAACCTTCTTACTGGTTCTTTCACTATTAACGAACACTTCCTTGCTATTACTAAGTGTTGTCCTCCTTTTATCATCTCTCACTAAAATGCAAACCCTACGCCATTTACTTTGCCCCCTCTTCATTTCTGACGTGAGACCCTAGACTTGTTACCAGCTTAGGATACCCTGAGGTGGCCAATCAGTGTATCCCTGACGACTTGCCACATGCTATTCCCTCCTTGAGCAATTCCTCTTCCTAATGTTAGTGGAGGGGCTTCCCACCAGAAGGGTTTCTGGATCATTTGTGTTGCTGGGTCTCCCAGGCCCACACTTCTGTTTCGAGAGAGAGTTTTGGCATCCGATGCCTTCTGACACGTCAGACTGAAAAGTGAATTTGAGCCAAGAGTTCTGTTGCTTCATTTTGGTTATTTATGAGAAGCCAGTATTTTCTGCTCACAGAGACAATGGGAAATTTCAAAACCTAAACAATTATCAAGCTGTTGGGCTAGTGCTGGGAAAATAGAGATTACAAAGTATTTCTCAAACATTTTGAGTAACTTGCTGTCAATGCCTCCCTCCACCCCCACGGTAATACATAGAAATGCCACTTGCTGGGACCAGCAGTTAGCGTAATGGCTATGTCGCTGGACTCCCATGTAGTCGACCGTGGTTCGTGTCCTGGACCCGGTGGCTTAGAACTCATGCCGGACGCGTGTGCGTGCGTGCCCAAGATCCTGAGAGGAGAATGGAGGAGAAGAGATTGTGGCGTGGCCATCTACCCTGGGGGGTGATTTCTTGCTTTCTGTCTCTCTGTCTCTCTCTGTCTGTCTGGCGAACGCACATGCCCTGTAGCAAAAACCTCTCGAAAAAAGAAAAGAAAAGAAAAGAAATGCCATTTGCCTTTGGTATCATGTTGAAAAGAAGGGAGCTATTCCAGAGAGATGCCGGACAGAGAGCCCCATCCCCACACCATCCTATAGGAGAACGCAATTTGCCTGTACCTCTATCACAAAGCTAGTGAATGAATGAAAGAAGAAATGGGTGAACAAATCACTCAGCGATCCACACTTAATTCTACAGACCAATGTATTTTGCAGCCAAGCGTTTCCTTATCTACAAATGTGGGGGCTTTCTTTTAGTCACAAAGTGTTATGTGTTCATTATAAAATACTTGGAAAATATAGAATAGTATAAAGAAAAAAGTAGTCCATAATCTTAGCCCACAGGAAGATCATATTAATGTTGAGGTCTTCATCACACCAGTGTTTTTCTGATTCATATTGCGCGGCTGAGATCCTGCTATTCATATCTGTCTTCGACAGGTTTCTGAGGCAACTCTCAGTGACTCCCACCCTTGTTTAGGCCCCTCCTCCTTGAATGTGAGCAGTGAAACCTGTGAAATAAAGGACAGCATCACTTTTATGATTTGCTCATATTACAAGACACAGTTGAATTTAAGAAAGGGAAATTACCCGGGGTAGATCTGACTTAATCAGGTAAGTTTATAAAGGGATTAGGCTTTTCCTGGAGACAGAGATATGAAACATGAGAGATGTGAAACAAGAGATTCTCCCTTGGTGGCTTCGAGGACAGAGGGGACCACATGGCCAGGAATGCTACAATCCTCCAGGACATGAAGCAACCTTCCCCCGTTGACACCTTGCAAGAAAATGTAGACTTTGATATTATAATCTCAAGGGTGTGAATTCTGCCAAAAACCTATATGAACTTGAAAAAGATCCCAGCTCCTAGTGAGAACTCAGCCCTGCCAATACATTAATTTTGCTCATAGGAGAACCTGAGCAGAAAGCCCAGTCAAGCCAACTGGGATTTCTCACCTACAGAACCATGAGAGTAAATGGGTATTATTTCAAGAGGCTAAATTTGTTGTAATTTGTAATGCAGCACTAAAAAATAATACAATGTTCTATTTTTAAGCTGTGACATTACAACTTAAACCTTTTCTTCTATCATTGTTAACTAAATTTTTAATGTCTATATCCAGTATGTTATGGATCATAATTGAAGTAACCAGTCTATATTGTTAGGCCTTTAGCTGTTACCATTTTAAAGGCACCAGCAGTTAGCGTAATGGCTATGTCGCTAGACTCCTATGTAGTCGACTGCGGTTCGCGTCCTGGACCCAGTAGCTTAAACCTCATGCTGGGCATGTGTGCGTGCATGCCCAAGATCCCAAGAGGAGAATGGAGGAGAAGGGATTGCAGCGTGGCCATCCCCTCCGGGGGGTGATTTCTCACTTTCTGTCTCTCTGTCTGTCTGGTGAGTGCATGTGCCCTGTAGCAAAAACTTCTCCAAAAAAAAAAAGAAAAAAGAAAAAAAGATGTTACCATTTTAGGCATAAAGATGTTAAAGATCGATTATCTTAAAATTAAGTGTATCTTCTTGTTTTGTTATTGGTGCTTATTTTGGCTTCCGTGATCGCATGGAAGAAGGATGAAACATCTTCCCCAATATCTGCTGTGCTATACCTCCTAAGAGAAAGAGAATGAGAGAAACATGTTTTTAAAGTGTTTTCTTTGTTCATTGAAAGGATGATATGATCCAGAGAGCCTTGTGTTTCAAAGATGGGGGCCTTTACTACCTGCAGGCTCTGTTGTCCAAGGAGGGGATAAAGGCTGTGAACTGGTGATTTGCAAAAGAAGCTGGCTCCTCTGTGGCTAATGGTTCCCCAAGACTGAGAAAAAGAGTAAGAGCCAAACCTTATCTGTGGTGGAGATATGCCCTCCCCCCCCAACTGGGTAGCCTGGACAGCCTCAGGCTGTCTACGTGGCTGGCACCGCACACCCCGGAGAGGAGGCTCTGCTACACCTTCAAAGCCAGCTCAAGATTTGAAAAATTGAGTTGAGAACTCTTGTTACCACAGCGTCCAGGCACTGGTTTCAACCAAATTTCATTTCACCTTAAAAAACAAAGAAATGGAGCATTTCATATCTTCCTGGGATGCGAGGCATCCATACCTATTCCACAAATAATTCTACCTAAATATGTGTCCATATTTATTGTTATTTAATTTAAGTAGACATATTTCTAGAAATAGGTCAAAAGACTTAAACAGTTTAGATCCTTCATATGAATGATCTAATTAGCAAGTTCCTAGATTTATGAAGCAAAATATGTATAAGATACTATATTTATCTAGCAGGGTTCAAGTCCCAGACCCAGTGACTTAAAATTCACTCCAGGTGCAAGGCTGTACATGCCCAAAATCCTAGGAGGAAAATGGATGAGAAAGGGTTGTGGCATGGCCATCTTCCTGGGGATTGCTTTCTCACTTCCCCTATCTGTTTCCAGTGAGCACACAATGCCCTATGGTAAAAAACTAAGGAAAAAAAAAAACCAAAAACTAGATTCATCATAAATTCTCCTTTTGGTGTGTGGTTCCAAAACCATCACACTATAGCAACTCCAAAAGATTCAAGAGCCCCATTAGCAAGTCTAGGAGCTGGCTCGGCACTTCCTCAAGGAGACATGCCATGTGCAGCCCACACTGCATAACCACAGAAGCGGGCAGGGCCTGTGGGTACATGTGGATACATGGCACCTCTAGCATTTCCTGGGGCTGCCGTGACGAAGTTCTAGGTGGCTCAAACAACATGCTTGTGTGTTGCCTCATAGCTCTGGAAGCCAGGAAGCTGAAATCAAGGTTGTAGGACTGCTTCTTCCTGGGGGCTATGAGAGAGGGATGTGCTCTAAGCCTCTCTCCTGGGGCTTTACTAGCAATCACAGGTATTCCCTGGCTTAGAGATGACTATCTTTTCCTTATGTTTTAATGAGGACTTCCCCCATGTCCAAACATCCCTGTTATATAAGGACACCAGTCATATTTGATTAGGCTCCACCCTCATGATCCCATTTTAACTTGGTCATCCATAAAGACTATTTTTCCAAGTAAGACCACATTCATAAATGGGGGCATTAGGACTTCTGAACCCATAATACTTTGGCAGTCACATATACTCTTAAAGCTTGTTTCCAGATCCGTTAAACAGGGATAACTCTACCTTCCTCGTTTTGAGGATTAACTTTGGTGATAAATGGAAGGATAGAGCACCTCCCTAGTGCGTAGGACATGCTAGTTGCTCAATAAACATTGGTTAAATGACCAATTAGCATTGTTTTTCCTTGATTATTTCATTATAAACACATGGCATACCCAGAATCTCATGTTCAGTTGTATGTAGACATATTAGGTAGTTGGAGAAGTCATGGCGCATAGAAAAACACGTCCTGACTTTTCCGATGACCCAGTACGTTTGTGTGGCCACCCAGTGCCCTTGTGAGAAGATTCTCTTATGTTCGAAGTATCCTGTGCCTTTCCTTCATCTAGCCTTTGCAGACAGGTTGATTGCCCACAGACTTCACTCTCCCACAAAGCCCATTTTGGAGATTGGCGCCTGCCTTCTGCTGCTAGTTAGTTGTTTGAAAAGTGCTGACGCCTCTCTCCTTCCACCGTGCCAGTACTCTCTGCCAATGCTGCCCACATGAGCGAGGCCCTCTCTGCATGCCAGGGTTGCAGAAGGTGGACCTGGCGCCAACCAAGCATAGCAAGAGAGGCTCTTATGATACCACCTCCCCCAAACACACATGCACACACAGCCAGAGACCCCAATCAGTACTTAAAGAAACTTTTAAAAGGAATAAAAATTGCTCAATCTCTTTGATGATATTCAAAGGATCTTTTTTAATATATGAGAAAGCACATTCTAAATTCTTAACACAACCTATGTCACTAGCTCTCTCTCTCTCTTTTTTTTTTCCTTCGCCTCTAAACCCTCTTAATTCCATAATTTAGGAGGTCTTAAGACATGGCAAGATCTCACTGAGGCATAATTGGGTTCCCCGCACACTCACTGTGAGTTGAATTGGATGCCCTGCCTCAGCCTGGAAATTTTGTCACTGAGTCAGAGAGGAAGGACTCGGGGTGGCAGAGTAAGGACAGTGTCCTGCCGGCTCAGTGGCCTTCGATGGAAGAGCTGAGCTGCCTGCAGGAAAATGTTTGCTATTCATTTTACCCTGACACTCCAGGAGAGGAGCACAATTTCTTTTGTGATTGGAGGTAATGTAATCTGCAGGAAAATCAATGCTAGCTGACAGAAGAATCGCCCCGCTGATCTGCAGACCAGAGACACTAAATCACAGTGGGCTGAAGGCTTTGCAGCCACAGGGCGGTTCCTGCGGACTCTGGGAGAGGTGGTTTTGGAAAGTGCACCCCCTACGGTGCTCCAGCTCCTAACAAGCCTGGGGACCCAGCTGCCCAAGCTGCCAAGTGTTAAGTGGCAAAGCGCTCAGTAGAGGGACAGGGATGGGGCCAGGGCTCACAGCATGCCTTCCTGGTTTACTGGGAGAGAGAGACAGAGACAGAGACAGAGAGACTGAAATTGTGAGGTAGAGGTGGATAAGATAGGGGGCCGGACCCATGGCCTGGTGGTTAAGGGAGGCAGATCCCATAGGGCTGACCACAGCTTGAGTCCCAGCCCTGGCAACTTGAAAAACATGCTGGGTGCATGTGTACGTGTATCCCAAATTCTAGCAGGATGGAGAAATGGAGAAAAGATTATGGCATGACCACATCCCTTTTTGAGGAGCTTTCTTCCTCTCCCTCTCTCTGTCTCTGTTTCTCTCTGGTGAGTGCTCGTACTCTCTGACAATTAAAAAAAAAAAAAGATACGGAGAAAGACATATACACAGGGACCGCAGTTGCAAATTGTCTACAGCGTTACTGTACTACTTTAAAAATAAAAAAATCAGACTGTACACCACCACTAAATATATATATTACTTTTGCTATCAGGAAAGAAAGTGCTGCAAAAACAGATAAAAGAGACTTAACAAAAAATAACTCTTGCCACCCCAAAAACGTGCACATCTGCCGGCCCCTCCGCCGCCTGGTTCAGCTGACTTCAGCACCCACAGCAGCAGCCACAGCAGCAAAGTTAGCAGGTGTCACCCCAATATGGCTGCTAACAGCTTCCATGATTCGGAGACATAAATCAGAATAATAGGCCCGTGCTATCCCCTCCCCATCTGTCCCCTTTACCTAAGCCACAGTCATTGGCAGCCTCTGGCCCCTAGATGCTTGCTTTGGGGGTGGCAGTGCTTTTCTGGAGTCCATATAACCTCTCTGTGCAGCCAAAACACCCACTTCGTTTGTCACACTAAATGTGTAGAAAACTGCATTTGGGAAAGTAGTGAGTGCAGAACCAGAAGCCAGACACAGAGTGCTGGCGGGGTTGGGGTGTGTAGGTATCCCTCGGTACCATTGCTACTCCCTGACATTGGTGGGAGGCTGGGAGGCCCTGGGCGGGATGGGCAGGGAGTTGAAACACGCAGGCCTCTCTCCTGAGTCCCCTTTCCTCCTGACTGTAACAAAAACAAGCCTCACAGACACTGTGTCCCCTCCCCATGTCTCCTGTCTGTGAGGAGAGCAGACCTCGTCGGCCCCCCATAAAACTTCCTGACAAAGGCTTCCTACTTCACCTACTATGTACCTGGCAGAAAGTTTTAAGGCCAAAGAGGTGACACGCTCAAGCTCAATCTTTCCAAAGGTTCGGGGGGCAATTCTGAGCCCACACTGGCTCCACTTCCTTTCCCCCGCACAGTCCCTACTCTGCAGCGGAGCTGACAAGGGCTCTGGACAGCGGGACAGCGGGATCCAATAAATCTGAGGCCTGTCTAGGTGCTTCATTTATCAAGAGGCCTAATTTACCCAGGCCCTTTAGACTAATTGCAGATTTGCAAAAACTGCTGAGAGTGTAGAACCGTGTATTGTGAGTGTCCCTTGCCATATTTCTGCTAATGTGTTTCATCTGGAGTCCATAAAGAGGCAGGGATGCTGATTTTAGACACAGCACTTTGGGGCTAATCCAGCTAAATGATTAGCCCTAAAATTCTGCAGTGATGTCATTTTCCCTCCAGCCCTCTGCCAGTCGGGTTGTTTGCTTTATAGTGAGAAATGTGGACTCACAGACCCAGGCTAGCTGTCTCGGCGTCACAAGGAACTCTGCCCCCATGGTTGATCTGGGGCAACACCACCAGCCTACTGCCAGTTTCTGGGTCTCCTCTCAAAATGACCAGGGAGATCAACAGGAGAACAGTCGTGGGAACGTGTAACTTTTTTAAGGGACGCAGATCAACGTTGCTCTCCTCTGCCACCCATGCCACCCAGGGATAGGTTCGACATACAGTGGAGATCACCCAGGTTCTATGGGGGATGTGGGGTGTGGCTATTCATGCATGCAGCAGTTGCTTCACTTCTCTGAGCATCATACCAAGCACAGATGTGAATACCCATCTCGTCTCATGTCCTAGAACCGCTGAGAAAGTTGCAGCTTTTGGAGGGAGATAGCTCAAGTCCCAGTTCCATCACTTCTGAGCTCTGAGACCCAAGGTATTCATCCTTTCTGAGGCTTCGGATGGCCTCTTGGAGCCATCCTCTTGGAGCCTCCTCCTCCAATATAGACATGGATAATGAAGGTGGCCTCGTAGGGTTATTAGATTGAGCACACCTCCAGCACCCAGCGCGCCACATGTCATAGCCGCTTAGTGAATAGTCACTGTGACTTGGGTTTGTGCATTTCCCCACCACTGGACCCATGCATTTGTTTCCAAAAGAAGAGCTAGGCAGGCGCCCGACAGTGGGCAGAGGTGAAATGCAATGGTCTGTGAGGCTGATCCTCATGGGGAGGTTCTAGTTTCGTATCCAGAAACCTCCCTGAGTACACCCAGCACCTGCATGCCCACAGTCTGGGGCTGGATGAAGCTGGGGGTAGATTGTGGTGTCATGACCCTATTGGGGGTACTGTCTTTCCTCTTTATGGCTCTCTCACTTGCTGAAGAAATAAATGAACTCTTATTTTTTTTTACAAGGAAAAGAAGAAAAAGAAGATATGAGCTGCAGTTTATTTTTTGTTTTAATATTTTTTTGCTTCCTGGAAAGTTATTTTTGCAATAAATACAAATATCCTACATTTGGCCTATCAGAGTTTAAAGATAAGAGTTCCTAAAGTCAGCTAGACTCCCTAGATTTCATTGATGTTTTGGAGTATGAGCAGAAAGATCCTTTTCCACATATAACCAAAGCCTTCATGTATTTTGAGGTGCTTATCCTCCTTAATATTTACAGCAAACATTTATTGGGTGCTTAATGTATGCCAGGCACTGTAATGGAAGCATTTTACATGCAGCCGCCCCTCCCATCTTCACTACGGCTCTCCAAAGCAGGTTCTATCATCTCCATCTCCCTGATGATGATGTGAGGCTTCGTGAGGTTAAAGAATTTCCCCAAGATGACACAGTTGTTAAGAGATGAGCCAAAACGCAAGCCTTGATCTGCTGCCCCAAAACCAATCCTTTAAGCCAGGACACCACACAAAGGCAAAAAACCACAGAAAGGGAAAGTTGCAAACAGGACACAACCGAGCAATGGCTTACCGGGTGCCACGCACGACACGGGTAGCGTTATCAGTGTCTCTCATCCTCACAATAGTGCTGCCAAAGTGAGGATTGCTACTGGCCCCATGTTACAGATTTTAAAAGTAAGGCTGGTGTAATTCCCACAAGTTACTTAGTTTGCAACTGGAGGAGCTAGAGCAGGAATCCAAGGCCAGCTGCCTCTGGAGGCTGCCTCTTAATCTCTGGGCTGTGCTGGGAGGAGGATGAGCCCTTAAAATGGGTTCATAAACAGACACCCATGACAGTATTGCTGGACCATAATCTTTAGCAACTGGCTCTGGTTCAGTTGGAAGCGTGATCTTCACAACAAGGCCTAAATAAATGAGGTTATGCCTTAGACGTCTTCACAAAGGCCTTTGCTTGCCTAAAAACTGTACGACACGATCCTTTTGCCTAGAGAATTGTTAAATAACAGCCCAGGAGAAGCTGAGGGCAAGGCACTCCCCTGTGTTCTCAGAGGCTGGGTGTTAAGTCATCCTATTAATTGGCCTGCCTGGTGGGAGTGTTTGTCCCGATGGATCAAAGCTTGAAGCTGAGACACAGCACCCAAAGCTATGGAGGCAACATTTGTCTTGCATCTCCCATCTCTGATTAAGAAGCTGGGGGGCATGGGCCAAATTGCATGATGGATTCCTCGCACACCATACCGTAAATTTACCCCCGAGGGCCGGGTGCCGAGGGTCCCGCCTGTGTCAGCAGGCTCACACGCAGCCTCACAACCGTAACGTAGTGTTCTAGGGGGAGGCTGAAATTAATGAAACTCCGGCTGACATTTTGAGCACGCACACACATATCTCAAGATTATCCCACAAGTATATTTCTTGCCGAGAGAGTAGTTTTTCCATATTAAAAGATGGCATTAACCTTCAATAGTCCATCACTTGCTTTAATCCTTGCCACCTGTAAATATTTCAGATAAAAATATCACAGTAGCTGTGCCTATGTCTTGCAAATGTGGCCGGCCTTAGCCACGAGATGACAGGTTGAATAGTTTCACTTTCAAATATGCCTCAAAACTAGAGTCCATGAGTGGTAGTGCAAAAAGCATGGAATTTGGAGTGTGAAAGGTCTGAGTTCAAATCCTGGCTTCGACATTACAAGCCCAGGGAGTTTGTTTTTTTGTTTTTTTTTTAATTTGTTTTTGTTTTTGTTTTTGGGGGTTTTTTTTGGAGAGGTTTTTGCTATAGGGTGCATGCGCTCGCCAGAGAGAGACAGAGAGACAGAAAGCGAGAAATCACCCCCCAAGGGGGATGGCCACACTGCAATCCCTTCTCCTCCATTCTCCTCTCGGGATCTTGGGCACACACGCACATGTGCCCGGCGTGAGTTTAAGCCACTGGGTCCGGAACTCGACCCGCAGTCAACTACGTGGGAGTCCAGCGCCATAGCCATTATGCTAACCGCTGGTCCCACCAGGGAGTTTAGAAAAGGTGCTTGGCAATCACCCCTCACAATTGTGGAATTACTACCCTGCAAAAAAGGGCCTTGGGAACCAGCAGTTAGCGTAATGGCTATGTCGCTGGACTCCCACGTAGTTGACTGCGGTTCGAGTTCCGGACCCAGTGGCTTAAACTCACGCCGGGCACATGTGCGTGTGTGCCCAAGATCCCGAGAGGAGAATGGAGGAGAAGGGATTGCGGCGTGACCATCCCCCCTGGGGGGTGATTTCTCGCTTTCTGTCTCTATGTCTCTGTCTGTCTGGCGAGCGCACGCGCCCTACAGTGAAAATCTCTCCAAAACAAAACAAAACAAAAAAGGGCCTTCTGTAACCAGCCAGAGGGGCTGCATTTTTGTGATTTACCTGCCTCTGTGGATTTTCTTTACACCACTGAAATCCTGAGTTGCAGCCCTGTTGCATGGCTTCTTTGAGACTCCCCAGCTTCATCTGTAAAAAAATCAAGAACATTCCTCCTCTCCAGGTGTTGAGTTAGAGAGATGCTGTATGTAGACACCAACACCATGCTCCTGTCATGGAAGGGAGGCCAGTACAGTCCAGGGTAGCTGTCAAGGGTCTGGAATGAGGGTTGCAAAATAGCAGCCTGTGGGCACAGCCAGTCCATGTGTGTGTGCTATTTGGTTTGCCCAGGGTTTTTAAAATAAAAAATTGGGAAAGTTTTCCATAAAAATCCATATTTTCAGTTCCTCTTCATGGATCAGAACATCTGGGCATCAAGGGCAGTATGTCCACAAAGCAGTATGGGACCAGCAGTTAGTGTAATGGCTGTGTTGCTGGATTCCCATGTAGTCAACGACGGTTCGAGTCCCGGACCTGGTGGCTTAAACTCATGCCGGGCGCGTTTGCATGTGTGCCCAAGATCCCGAGAGGAGAATGGAGGAGAAGGGATTGCATCATGGCTGTCCCTCCAGGGGGGGATTTCTCACTTTCTGTCTCTCTGTCTTTCTGGCGAACACACGCACCCTATAGCAAAAGCCTCTCAAAAAAGAAAAAAAAAAAGAAAGAAAGAAAAAAAGAAGAAGAAGAAGCAGAAGCAGTAGTCAAGGGAACCCACAAGGAACAAGGGGACGCTTCCTCCAGACAGGCAAGCTCACTCCAGGTCCTAGGGCCCCAGCTCTCAAGCAACATGTGCACCCACACCCGCCACCTCCCTCAATTACCATTCTTTCTGGCCTCTGTAGCCACCTCAATGTGAGGCTTCTATAGCCTTGCTTTTCAAAGTGCAGTTTCTGGACCAGTGGCACCTGGGAACCCACTTTAAATGCAGAATCTTAGGCCCCAGCTCAGATCTCTTGAATCAGGATTTTCATTTTACCCAGATGCCTAACTGATCAGAATGCATACTAGAAGTTGAAAGTCCCTGATCTAGGATGGAGGCAACAACCAGCGGGCAAATCCAACCACATACATGCTTTTGTCCACGAAGTTTTGTTGGGACCAGCAATGCTCATCTGGTTATGTACTGCCCATGGCTACCTTGACTTGCAATGACAGGTTCTCACAACCTGAAACATACACTATCTGGCTCTTTATACAAACAGTCTGCTGACTACTGCCTGGCCAGGAGGAATGCTTTAAAAATATTTTGCTGGGACCAGCAATTGGCGTAATGGCTGTGTCGCTGGACCCCACATGGTCGACCACGGTTTGTGTCCCAGGCCTGGTGGCTTAAAACTCACGCTGGGTGCATGTGCGTGTGTGCCCAAGATCCCGAGAGGAGAATGGAAGAGAAGGGATTGTGGTGTGGCCATCCCCCCTGGGGGGTGATTTCTCACTTTCTGTCTCTCTGTCTCTCTCTGTCTGTCTGGTGAGCGCACGCGCCCTATAGCAAAAACCTATAAAAAAAAATATTTTGTTGTAGGTTCAAATTGGACTTTCTGAGTACTGTGTACATTATAAAGGGAGCACACATTCAGACGTCTCTCAAATCCACTAGCTTTACCTTCCCCAATTTATTTTTCTTCTCCTTTTCCTTTCTTTTTCTTGTCTTCTTTTCTCTTCTTCTTCTTCCTCTTCTTTTCTTTTTTTAAATCACCGTAGGGCCCATGTACTCACCAGAGAGAGGGAGCAAATGTACCCCAGTGGGACAAGATCACACAGAAATCCCTCCTGCAGTTCTCCATCATGTAGGGCTTTGGGGCACACACATATCAGGCTGTTGGGAAAGTCATGACACATTTTTTTTATAGAAAAGCATAGAAAAAATATCTCATGACATTCCCAGCCACCTAATACATGTGCCTGGCATGTTTTTCAAGTCACCAGGGCAGGATTTGAAACACGGTCAGCCTTATGAGATCCAGCTTCTTTAACCACTAAGTTATGGGGCTGGCCCACCCCTAGTTTCTTCATTACTTGGGATTCTTACCTCTCAACCTCAGAGAACCTACAAAACCATGGAAGTTAACGTCTTCCAAGTAGGAAATCTCATCTCCTTTTCACGTCTCTTTCAGCCTTTCAGAATCTTCCTCCATTTTTCATCCCTTCTCCAGGATTTTTCCTCTTCTTTCCCTGCTCGCTAATCCTTCACTCTCCTCCTGGATGATTTGGGCAGGCAGAACCCTGGGTAAAACAGCAGGTAGAGGGCAGGAGAGAGCTCTCACAATGGTCCTGGGAGATAAAACAGGCCCTTCACCCTGCTCAGATTCACAGCACTTTTCTATACCAGAACTTGCTAAAAGAATACTTTTCTCACGGGAACCACTAGTTAGCGTAATGGCTATGTCGCTGGACTCCCACGTAGTCGACCACGGTTCACGTCCCGGATCTGGTGGCTTAAAACTCACGCCGGGCATGTGTGCGTGCGTGCCCAAGATCCCGAGAGGAGAGTGGAGGAAAAGGGATTGCTGCATGGCCATCCCCCCTGGGAGGTGATTTCTCACTTTCTGTCTCTCTGTCTCTCTCTGCCTGTCTGGCAAGCACACGCGCCCTATAGCGAAAAAAGCCTCTCCAAAAAAAAAGAAAGAATACTTTTCTCTTCTGGTATCCCTGCCTTGTGTATACAGACCTCAGGAGACAAAAAGGAAAAAGAAGAGAATCATCTTGCAACATACTTAAAGCACCTGGCCCATAGAAGTCATTCAATAATTGATAGTTGCCAGGTCTTCCTCATGTTGGGCATCTTATACCTCTTTATATCCTGAGGTAGAAAACCCTGTGAAATACCGCAATGTGGAATCATTTTATGAGCCCCCCCTCAAGAAAAATGTCTAGAACCATACACAATTTCCATATGTGGGTGTGATGAATTTTCAACTGACCAGTCAACAAAGACGCTTCATCTTCAAAGTGGAATTCAGCATTTGAGGTGTGCCCGTCAGCAAGGTGTTCGCCACATGGGGCGTCCTGCAAACATCCTCAGTGATCAGGAACTCCAGGTGGGCATGAGGACTTGTGTGGCCTCTGGAGGCACCGTCTAACACCTTTCCCTTACACATGAGGAGACAGGAGGCCACAGTGGCCACCCGGCCCTGTCTCTCCACCACACTGGACTGTTGCTGCCTCAACCTGCCCAAATGCAATCCCATCGGGGAGGATTTCCGGGGACCATTACACAAGTCCGTGGTTCTTCTGAGCTTGTGAAGGGTTTCACAGTCTGTTCTGGAGCTTGTAACCATCTTTGTTGGGAAATGATCCTTGAGGCAGAACTGAAATCCCTCTTGCCACACTCTCCATTTTCCGTTTGTTCTATATTTTCCAAAGAAGCACCGGTTGCCATTCTGTCTTTAATAATCTTTTGCCTCAGAGGAGGGTTCCCTTATCCCCTCAGCATCTCCTCTCCAAGTTAATAATCGTGGCTCTTTTTGTCTTTCCCCATTAGTCCTGTTTCCCAACTCTTAAAAGCACTGCCCTCAGATCATTTCCAAATTCTCTGTGAACCTCCTTGGTATCTTAAAAATTATATAAAAGTGTACTGAGTAAACCTATGAGTAGGGCAGTCATGTAGGTATTACACTCCACTACATCTTGGACTTGGCCAGGATTCCTTCTGAAGGAAATGTCAAATATGTGAACGTAGCCCTGGCCACAGTGGTGCAGGTAGTAGGGTGTTGCTATACAAGGCTGAGGCCCCATGGGAGGCCTGGGTTCAGACACCAGATCGCTAAAAATACGCTGGGCACAGCGACATGCATGCATGTGGGATCCTAGCTACCTGAGAGGTCGAGCAGACACTCACAAATGGCAAGACCGTATAAGATAACTGCTCTCCCCACCCCTTTCCTCTTTTTCCATTTTTGTTGTAATTGTTGTTGTTGTTGTTTTGTTTTGTTTTTAGGCTAGAAGGTCCATATCCATTCTAGAGAGAAAGACAGAGAGAGAGAAAGAGAAAGACCTGCCCTTTATGAACGCCCATGAAGCCAGGTCACGCTGCAATCCTTTTTCCTTGGCTTCTCCAACCCAGCAGGATTTGGGCAAGTGTGCACCTGTGCCCAGCATGTTTTTCAGGCTGCCAGGCCAGTATTTGAACTGTGGTCGGCCATACAGCATCTGGCTCCCACCACACAGCATTTAACCAATGTGCTATGGGGCCAGTTCTCTATCCTCTCTCTCTTGTTTTCTTCTTTAAAACAGTGAAAGTAGCAATCTAGAGCTGGCCTTTTTTTTTTTTTTTTTTTTTTTTTTTTTTTTTTTTTTTTTTTAGGAAATGAATAGGCAGCTGACAAAGACCTACTAAGAAATAAAAATGGTGCAATTAATAATGATAACAATGGTTTTAAATGCTTGTGAAGTACTAGCCTCCCAACTAAGCTTACCTGGATTATCTTACTCCATCCTCACTATAACCTTGGGAGCAAGCGCCATCACTATGTGCATTTAGCAAACGAAGGACCCAAGCACGGAGGGATGCTCAGAGACCTCCTCTGGTAATACCAGGTGATCTCCTAAAACATTTCCATTGTACTACCAAAGGGAACAGACTTTCCTGCAGAAGCAAGAGGGACTTTGAGAAGCCTATCCAGGGAAGGATGTGTTTATTTATTCCTCATTGAACTCTCAGCCCCCAGCAAAGTGTGCGGCCCACAGAAGGCACCTGACACATGTTCGTGGGACAAATGGCAAATAAGTGTCAGTGCCAGCTTCAAACGTGATGTCAGGGATCTGCGGACAACTGGAACTTAAATCCAGGTGATGACACTTAACTCTCGAGAACATCACTATGACTTAAGAAGTCCATCCTGGACCAGTAACAGAACCACCCAGAGAAATTCAGAGAGGCACAGCTTCTCTGGGTCCAACTCAGACCTACTGAATTAGAATCTTCCTGGAGCAGCCTGGGAATATGCCCCTAAACCTCTCCAAGTGATCATTCTGCAGAACTGTGTTTGGTGACATCTCCCCGTCACCCTGCTTCATGCCCAGGGAGTAGGAACTTTACAGCTGCTATCCAAATGTGCTCTCTGCCTCTGGCTCTGGCTGGCTCAGCCACTGTAAGGCACCAGCGGTAGGTGAGGACGCAGGAGCAGAGTGAACAAGGCATCCATGCCCTGGCTCTCTTGCTACCGAGCCCTAGGGTAGCCATGGCTGGTTCCTCCACCAAAGGTCACAGCTTCTCAGGCAGCATCTCTCCGTCCCAGCTTCTGCTGTTGTTTCTTCCCTTGTCCCCACCCCTCCAGCTCTCCTAGGTCTCTGCTGTTACTAACCTGAGCCGCTTCAGTAACCCTTTTAAATTTCCCTAACCCTCACCAACACCTCAGAGAATACTCCATTCACCAAACTCCTTTCAGCCTCCCTGTGGGAATGTGTTGTCGGCTTTCTGCTGAGATCCTGACTGGCACCCCATCTATGAAATTAGTTTTTAAAAACCCACAGGATGTAGTATAAAGGAGGCCACTCCTGGCGAAGGCGTTTGCTTATGGGACCATCCCAAGTTCTTTATCCTGTGGCTTGGACCCAGAGGTTGGCAGTTGATAAGGTCTTTCTTGGCCCCCGCTAGCAGGGACAGACCAGATGTTATTTGTCATGCTTTGCCCAATGTAAGAAGGGAGATCCTAATATCTTTCCTAAGCTACGCCATCATGAACTAACTTTAAAGACCATAATAAAATGAAAACCATTCCCTTCTGAGGTTTCCATGTCCAAATTACTGAGAAGCCAATCTATTCGGGGTACCTCCCTTCACCCCCTCCCTGCATCTTGGAGGATTGGGGCAGAGGGTGAAAGAAATATATGAGCCTTATGGGAACAAGGTTGGAGAGAGAGGGCCAGAATTCCCTCCAGAAGGTGAAACTCAGACTTCAATCACTTCCCCCCAAAACCTCAAACTACTCACAGCCCCAGGCATTGCCTGTTTTCTGCCCGAGCCCAGTAAATCAGCCCGTTCACATACCACCCAGACCAGCATCTGCTGAAACAGACCCAGGCCCTAAAGAAACCCAGGCTGGGAAATCTCTCTCCAAACCCAATCTAGTGTTTGCGAACCTTGGCCAACCTTTCCCAAGTGCTTGGCCCAATGTGCAGGTCTGTGCCTGGTTTAGGGTTTCATAGTGGCAGTTTCAAAGCCGTCTCATTATTGCTGATGACCGGGGCTTGCTGAGAGCTATAGTGTTTTATAGCCCACTGAGCAGAGGGCCCCAGGAGCTGGGGGGATCTGCTGCCTCTGAACTCATACGAGGCACTGTTCCGAAGGTGGGTGGAGGCTGCATGCTTCGCTGAAGCTGATCTAAGTGAGGGTTGCAAAGAGCAGACCGCCAGCTCCTATGCTCCCGGGAGCAGCTGGAGATGGGGCACAGTGTCCAGGTGTGGCCTCTCCTTGTCTGGAGCACGCACACATCGCTCACCTGACAAGGCCCAAGGAGATTGTATATGACTGCCAGGTAGTTGGGGGCATGTCTTGGCCCCTCAGCCCATTTTCAGGTGCCCCTGGGATAAGCCTTGTTCCAAACTGGTTGCATGTTTTCACTCATCACCTGGGCCATTTGGGTCAGACTGATACCTTAACTTGTTTTCTTGACCAAACCCAACTTCCTTTCTGTCACCATATATCCTTTATTTATTTATTTATTTATTTACTTGGAGGGGGAACAGTGTTGGGGGGACAGAAGTCCTGCGAGAAACCAGAGTTGGAGGTTTGGAGAGGAAAAGGAGGTGCCAAACAGATCTCACCCTTGACCACATTTCACCTTCATAGCAAAGGCTTTGATTATTCTCATCCTTACAGCTAAGGAAGCTTAGATCTTTAGACAAATCTCATAGTTAGAAAGGAGAAGTCATGTTTGACTACGGAGTCACGGCCAACCCCACTGCCCCAGGGAGACTTGTCTGTAGCCCACATTCAATTTTATATTCCACTTTTTACTTGAAAACTATAGGAAATGACAAAAGAGAAAGTCAAATCCATACAAAACCTCAAGAGTTTTTAAAATACAAATAAATTAGGAAGTGAAAGTCTTCCTGCTCCTGTAATCTCAAACCTTTGTTAGCCGCTGGGAGGGCTCTGGCTGAAGGAAGAGAAAGCAATGACTTCTGGCAATGCATGCCTTAGGATATTTTATGTAACATGAGGGCCCAAAGCGGCATGGGTCTGGAGCCTCGTAATTCACATCAGTGAGAACCACAGTCGAAGGGGGAAGGCAGAGAAGAGCGCTTAAGTACAGGTAACTGC
Source organism: Tupaia belangeri chinensis (assembly GCF_000334495.1). Classification (NCBI taxonomy): domain Eukaryota; kingdom Metazoa; phylum Chordata; class Mammalia; order Scandentia; family Tupaiidae; genus Tupaia; species Tupaia belangeri. The sequence goes on along the minus strand of NW_006209268.1, from coordinate 1,638,223 downwards.
AAGTGCTGTGAAAGCCCCCTGTGCAGAGGACCGTGGGGGTCAAGGTGGATCCTCTCTCTTGCTCACTATTTCATCCACCTCCACAGGTCCAGCACCTAGCTGGAGTCAGCATTCTACTCTGTTCAAAATTCGTTAGGAACTGAGCCTGAAGAAAAGATTTACTGAGAGGGGACTTCGAACTGACTCGTAGGGTATTCCGAGCTAGCTAGGAACATGAGAGTGAGAACAACTGTATGGCACAACGCAACCTGGGACGTTCTGAGAACTACAATTTCCGTGTGGCGGGTCCTTGGGCAGAGGCCCTCAGGGAAGCTAAATGGGGAGGTGAACAGGGTGAGTGGCAAGACTGAAAGTAAGAAAATTAGGGAACTGGGATAATGCAAAGAACTAATGATGGCGGGAATGAAGACAGGGCCAGTGAGGACTGCTACAGAAGCTGCCAGGAGCATTGTTAGGGAAGGAACCCTAACAGTATGTTGGGGTATAGCTGAACAAGCAGGCCTGTCTTACTATTTCAGAGTCCCAGGGGACAAGCAGGGTAGACCTGTTGGGACCCTTATCCATGTGGAGACAAAGTTCTTCAGTTAAAGCAACACACTACCCCACTGTCAACTTGGCTGGAGACTTTGTTCTTTCATCTTGTGTTTTCTCTGAAGAAAAACACGTTTTCTAGTATATGGAAACTGGAATGAGAGTCTAAAGTGAGAGCTACACTTAGTCTCAGTGAGAGCTACAGGTGCTCTCTGGCCCCAGTGCAGCTTCTCACTGTCGACTCCAAGCTCCCTGTACTTGAAGTGTGAGGAACACTTCCGGCTACAAGCAAAGTAATGTTGTCCTTGAAGTCAGAAGTCCAACTGCTCAGGGACCAGCAGTTAGCGAAATGGCTATGTTGCTGGACTCCCA
>NW_006209268.1:1631473-1637166 GCF_000334495.1 Tupaia belangeri chinensis | reverse complement strand
TTCTTGCTGTCTGGCGAGCGCAAGCCACCCATAAAAAAAAAAAAAAAAAAAAAAAGGAAGTCCAACTTCTCAGAACTCCTGCTTTTGTAAACTTTACCTCTGATATGAGACATGTCTCAGGATTTGGTGTACTGCAGGAGACAAAGGGGACACACTGGGTGGCCTGTCTAAAGACTGCCACCTGTGAGTCTTCCACCCAGAACCAAAAGCAAAGACATCAAGCAGCCCCTAGCAGGCAGCCTGTGTGGGGAACCTGCCTCAGCTCCCCTACTATGGAAAATAGCTCATTCTAGGACCCCTAAATGCCTCTTCTTTCTGTCATTTGTGGTTTCAAATGTTCAAAATCCCCTCTCAAGAAATGAGTCAAAATGTATCCCCATATATCATCCATCATTACAAATGAACACATAAGGGAGAGTAAGTTTATTTTTTCCATTTTCATTTGGTTATGAATTTTTAATTCATAAAGCAATTCACCATTATAACAATTTTAAATAGTCCATTAAATCATTCTGGGCACTGCCATCATTGGAGTATTTTTTTTAAAGTAAACTTATTATTGACAGCAATTAAACTGCATTGGGAGCACTTTTATCATATACTTCATCCATTCAATATGCTTTTCTAACTGAGATGTCTTTCAACAAGTGCACGTTGTCAAGGTTGCCTGTCTTCTGTCCTGCTCCTGTATGTTTGACATGAAAATACACTAGCATTTGTCAAAAGAAACAGTAACGAGGCTGTTGGACAGCCAGGTGTATCTTGCTTTACGTAATAAATATACTCCTAAAAAGTGGCTGCAAAGTGGAATTTTTGGTAAATTGTTTTATATTGTATCTTCTTTTAGAAAATAAAAATCAATATTAATCTCATTTTATGTAGAAATTGAGATTCTGCATGCCAACATTGCTAAAATTGAAGTCTACTTATATGAACCATTTTTAAATGAGGGAAACACTGAAAGCACATTCACTAAGGAGTGTATTTAACAAATACTTACCAAGTGCTACTGTGCGTGGCAGGGTTCTAAGAAGCTGAGAATTTAATAGTAAACAAAGTCCAAAGTCCCTGTCCTCCTGGGGGTTGCATTTTTGTAGGACCATCAAAATAAATAAGTAGATAATTGCATAATATAATTTCAGATCGCAAAAGAAGAGCCATAAAGAAAAGCAATGCAGATAAAATGGATAGAGAGTAAATGGTTGCAGGGATATATTTTAGACAGTATATTCATTTTCTATTGCTATGTAACAAGTTGCCACGAATTTAGTGGTTTAACACAAGACAAATGTATTATCTCACACTTTGTATGGGTTAGGGATCAAGGCGTGGGTTGGTTGGGTTCTCTGGTTGCGTCTCAAAAGGTTGTACTGAAAAGATCAGCCAGAGCTGGGGTCCAAGCCAAGGCTAGGGGCTCTCTTTCAGTCTTGCTGGCAGAATTCATTTTCAGGGAGTTTTAGAACCCATGGAAGCTGTGCCACCAAGGGCAGAAGGAAAATGTTTTTTATTGATTTTTTTTTTTTAATCTAAAGGCTCACCTGATTAACTCAGGCCCACCCAATATGATCTTCCTTTTAGTTATGTCAAAGTCAAGTGGTCAGTGATCTAATGGTGAAAGGGGTGTTTATCAAGAGACCATAGGTTCCACCTTCACAAGGACATCGCACTAGTAGGCCATTGCTGCCACAGGCATGGTGGTCAGTAATGGAGTAATGGCCTTTCCAAGGAGCTGATACTTGAAGGAAGACCTGAAAAGATGAGATACAGCTACATAAAGATCGGGGACAATAGTATACCAGCATGTGCAAAGCCCCTGTGGCAAAAAGAGATGTACTCAAGGCATTGAAGAAGGCCAGTGAGCAAGGGGAAACACGTATGTTGTGAGATCAGAGAAGAGGGCAGTCCATAGATCATAGAGCACCTCACAGATCATGGTGCAGGCACAGAGAGCTTTGAAGGGGGAGTGGCAGGCTATGACTTATGCTTTACTTTTCAATTTATGTATTCATTTATCCCAAAAGAGAAAGAGAGAGGCATGCTGAACAAGGTCATCACACCACAATTCATGCAAAGCTTCAGGTAGCTTTGATCACAGGCATACATATACCCAGTGTACACAAGGAAGCCTTGGGATGTGAACCTAGAATCTCATCATGTGAATCCAGCATCTCAGAGCATTGCATTATCATGCATCACTGGTTTGCTTCTGATTTATATTTTTAAAACATCTTTGACTTCTTCTGGAAGAAGGAATTATAGAGAAAAGCAAAGAGACTATAAGACTCTCGCTAAAGTCCAAGCCCAAGGTAAAGGTTGTTGGAACTAGATGGTAGCAATTGAGTTGGAGAAAATGAATTCAAGGTAGATTTTGAAGAAAGGGTCAACTGAAAATACTTCAAATGTAATGATGTAGGAATGTAGACTCTAGATCCTAACTTCCCGGGTTCAGATCTTTGCTCCACACTAGTCACATGAGTTTGAGCAAGTTATTTAACTTCTCTCACCTTAACATCCTTGTATGAAAATGGGATTTATAATAATGCCTATCTCGTGGAGTTTTATTAGCATTAAGTGAGATAAGTGCAAAGTATTTAACTCAGTGCCAGGGCACATAATAACTAAGGCAGAATTGGTATTTATGTACATATGAATGGTTATTGTTATTATATCTATTGATGTACATGAGGTGTGAGAAAAAAGAAGAAGTCAAAGGTATTCTAGAAGGCTTTGGCCTAAGTAACTAGGAGAATTGTGTAATGGGGAAGACTGAAGGATGCTTCGGTCTCAGCTTTTCTTAGAGTCCAAAGATTAGAATAGGGCTAGACAATGCATGTGTGATGTGGTTGGGGAGTGGTAGGCTTTCCAGATAGTGTAAGGTCTGAACCTCAGCTTTGCCAGAGTAGCTGTGAGACCTTCATTAATTAACTTGATCTCTGTTAACCTGCTTCCCTGTCTGAAAAAAAAAAAAATAGGGTTAGTTGTATCCACTTTATGGGCTAGAATGGCTAATGCCCATGGGAACTCCCAGAACATAGTAGAGCATCAGGAAACTTGTTATAAACTGAATGTGTGTGTGTGTGTGTGTGTGTGTGTCCCCCCTCAAATTTTACATGTTGAAATCCTAGCTGCCAATGTGATGGAACTAGAAGGTGGGTCGTTGCGAGGTAATTAGGTGGAGCCTTCACACATGCAATTTGTGCCCTTATGAAAGGCACCCCAGAGAGCTCTCTCACTCTCTTTTCACCATGTGAAGATAAAATGAGAAGTCAGCAGTCTAAAACCTGACAGAGGGCCCTGCCTGAAACCAGACTGCTCTGACACCCTGATCTCAGACTTTCAGAACTGTGAGAAATACAACTCTGCTGTTGGTAACCACCCCACTCCTATGCAGGCCCATGGTATTTTGTCATAGCAGCCTGAACGGACTAAGGCAGTGAGGATCTCCTACCTCTGGAAGGCAGAGGAATAGGTCAGAGAGCTTTCCAAGTCATGTTTTAGACTCTGATGTAAACGCCATTTCCAATATCCTCTCTTAGCAAGGATCATTCTGCAATGCTTTTGGCACCCTCTTAAAACAACCTGAGAAAGCTTCAGGGACTGTCACCAGAATGCTGCTAAGTAGAGAGGCCTTGGTTTTTGCTGTCCACTTGGTGTGCTGGGATTCTAGCTGCAACCTGACAGAAAGCACAAGTAATTGACTCTCACCCAGATGATGTGGCAGTCTGAGTCATTCCAGATTCTACCAGCAACTCTCCTTTCCACATGTGTGCAAACTCACATGCGCTCTAGAAAAGAGGAATAAGCAGCTGGACCCAAAGAATCAAGACCGAACTTATTTTCTCATTGCTGATCTGACCAGGTCATTGCTAAATCTTGAGATAAAATGTTAATTTCTCCCTCAAGTAGTGCTCACAGAACATATGAACTAAAAAGGACCTTGGATCTATTGTCCAGTTTGCTCTCATTGCTCCTTCAAGCCCTCAACTTCCTGAGATCAGCTCCCCAGGGAAACCTTCCTTGACCCTTTACACTAGTCTAGGACTTCTGCGTGTCCTCCTGGCTCTGCAGTGTATCTTTGTGATCCTCAAAGTTCACAGTTACTGCTTAAATCAGGGTCCCTGACACCTCCTAAACTGCAAGCTATGGACAGAGACAATACTCATTCTACGCACCACAATATCCTTAGTGCCTTACTGTCTTAATCTGTTTGGGCTGCTCTAACAAAATACCTTAGAATGGGTCATTTATAAACATAAATCTATTGCTCACTGTTCTAGAAGCCAGGGAGTCCAAAATCAAGGTGCCAGCAGATACAGTGTATGTTGAGGACTTATTTCTCATAAATATCACCATCTAGGTATCTACACATGGTGAAGAAATGGTCAACACCAACTATTTGTCAGGTCCTGGGAAGGTTATGACATGTGGTCATTTGTAAGATATCATCCTTGTCCTCGAGGCTTTACAGGGAATGCAACTGTTAACACTTGCACCAATGGTGAGAACTGGGATGGTATATACTAGAATGTACAATATCTCAGATGTTTGAGAGCCCTTGAGGAAATGTAAGGATAACAGAATCAGATGGCTGTTGCAGGGAGCTCTTGACACATTGCTTTCCAGTGAGAAGTCTGCTAAACTTGAAATTATGATTATCTCCTAGTCGCTTCAGATTTCTGGAAACAAAAGCCCCATGAGCAAGAAAAGAAGAAACCATCCTAACAGGGATAAACAACCCTGACCAGGAGGAACTAGGACTGCTGTCATACAATGGGACATAGAAGAAAATGTTTGCCACCAGGTAACCCCAGGGGATCCACTGGTCTTCTCTTGGTACTTCTCTGCCCAAATTTAATAGTAGGTGAATAATCCTGCCAGTAAGAGCATGATAAAGGCATGATGACCGGGAGCTCAGACCTACCAGGTCACTCTACCACCAAGCCAGCTAGAATAGCAGAGGAAGCAGCCGAGAGTGGAGGGAACTTAGAATGAGCCGTAGAGGAGGGAGACGCTATCATAGCAGGCCTGAAGGCTCGCTGCCGCAGTGAAAGCCATAGCTTTCTCACTATTCTCCCCTTACATTTCCCCAAAGAGAGCAACCAGAATGCTAATGAGTTGTTCTTGGATGTGGTGATTTACTACATGAAGCAGGTGGATGCAAACAACACAAGCGGGGAGACTATAGTGGTCCCTGTGAGGTGCCACCCACATCACCCTTTCTGGGGTAAGGGTTTCATTTACCAGCTCTCAGAAATGTTACCTGATGAGAGTTCATTATGTCCCTCTCCAGGAACTATGCTTGATCATAGGGAGTTGACTTGCCCAAAGCTGTATTTCCTGAGTAGTGCTCAGATCCAGGACTGGTCAGAGTAGGGTAAAAAGGCCCTTCCTTCTGTTTCAGTAAGAATATATTTGAAAGGATATTGGGGGACCAGCAGTTAGCATAATGGCTATGTTGCTGAATTCCCATGTGGTCGACCACGGTTCAAGTCCCGGACTCGGTGGCTTAAACTTACGCCAGGCATGTGTGTGTGTGTGTGCCCAAGATCCCAAGAAGAGAATGGAGAAAAAGGGATTGCGGCACGGCCATTCCCCCTGGGGGGTGATTTCTCACTTTCTGTCTCTCTGTCTCTCTCTGGCAAGCACACGCGCCCTATAGCAAAAACCTCTCAAAAAAAAAAAAAAAAAAAAAA
>NW_006209268.1:1615840-1631375 GCF_000334495.1 Tupaia belangeri chinensis | reverse complement strand
CCACGCCCCCCTCTGAAAAAACCCCCGAAAAAAAAAAAAAAAAAAAAAAGATTATCCAAGCTTCTGAGCATCCTGGAAGGTTATCAGAGGCCTCTCTGGCAACTAGATTATAATTCAACTTCTCCCTTTGCCCAATCCAACTTTATCCATTCTTCATGGGTATTATTCCCAGAACATGCCTAGTAAACCACTTGCTCGCAAATCTCCACCCCATGTTTGGTTAACTAACGTTTGTTGACTATTTCCTATGTTCCAGACTTAGCTATCCAATATGGCAGTCATTAGGTACTGCGTGTGCTTAGCACATAAATGTGACTAGTCTGAATTTGAACATGCTGTCAGTGCGAAATATGCACCAGATTTTGGAGACTTAGTAGGCAAAAAGAACATTTTACAAATCATGTCAATAGCTTTTTATGTTGATTACATGTTGAAACAATAATATTTGGAGAATTTTGAGTTAAACAAAAATATTATTTAAATTTTTTCTCTTTCTTTTTATTGTTTTTAAAGTGACTAGTCAGTATTCTGTCATCTGTGACAACAAGGATGATGGTAGAGGATATTATGCTAAGTGAAATAAGCTAACGCAGAAAGCAAATACAGTATGATCTCACTTCTTGTGGAATCTAAAAAAGTCAGACTCATAGAAGAATAAAAATGTGGGTGGTTGGTATCAGAGGCTGGTGGGGGTGGAGGGCAGATTGGGAAAGGGAAGTTGTTAATCCAAGATACAAAGTTTCAGTCACAGTCAGACAGGAGGAGTAAGTGCTAGTGACCCATTGCACAACATGGGAACTATGGTCAGTAAATAATAATGTAGTGTATATTTCAAAATTACCACGAGAGATTTCAAATGTTCTCATCTCAAAAAATTAAGTACGGGGAATGATAATACGTTAATTAGCTTAATTTGATCATTCCACAATTTATACATCTTTCACAACATCACATTTTACCCCATAACCATACACAATACTGACTTGTCAATTGAAACTAAATTTAAAAAAAAATACAAGTGCGACTTTCATTTCTGACTCACTATTTCTGTTCAGTGGAGCAATTCTAGACATTAAGTAGATGCTTTATAACAATTCTGAGGGGGAAAGTGCAACTTGTAATCCATTTTACCAATGAGAAGCTGTGATTCAAAGAGGTTTACTAGTCTTCTCAAGTTCATGGCCAAAGTGTGGTAATACGAGGACCTGAACTCAGGTAAAGAACAGAACCACAGAGCAAGTTCATGAAATACAACCTCGGAGGCCTCAGCCTTTGTTTAATGCCATGTGTCACCATCTATAGTTTCTTAATAATTTTATCTTGGAACTTGGGTCTTGTAAACGAAGCCCTATGAGGCAATGGAGCATACTGAGCAGAGGAGACGGGCGTATATGAATATCTTCTGTTCCTTGCCAGTCCATCCACACATAGCATTTGAGATGTCCCATGGCCCAGAATCCAGCAGACCTATGAAGTCTAAGAGTTCAGTGAGACTCAGAATGAGTACAAGGTAAGTGTGTTACCTTTCTGACCTGTGCAAACGGGGGGTGCTGACAGCCCTGAGGATCCGTATCACTTTCATTTGAACCAGAACTTGCTTTGAACATAGAAAGACAGCAAAGACATTCTAAGAAACGTAAACAACCAAGGAACCGTATCACATCCTCTCAGTCCGGTCACTTCCCTCTGTTAGCCAACCACTCACACTGAATGCCAGAGATAAGATAAGCACAGCTTCTTTTCCTTTCAGTCCTTCCTTACTCATCCAAAGGTAGACAGGGTAGGTAAACTGCACGTGTGCAAGAAGTGAAATAAAATAGTCGAGTTAGTTTTGTGCAGCATTTCTACTATTCTAGTAGTAAATAAACACATATGGGATTTTGATGATTCCACATGAGCTAAATGGTCTTACATGCATTTAAAATTTGCCTTCCATAATACAAAATTGAATGGTGTAATGCGTGCTAATAATTTAAGATTTGGTTGATACAGAATGGCATTATAAAGCAAATTTTAAAACACCATAGGAAATCAAGAAAGAAAAGGAAAAGTTTTACATTTATATACCTTTAATGGCATTTATTTACCTACTTTCTGAACAAGGAACCTTGTATTTTCATTTTGCACTAGGATCTACAAATGGAGATGGGCCCTGGAAAGAAAGTTCTAGATCCAGTGCTACTAGGTGCTATATTATGTTCCACTCACAAAGATAATTCCCATTTTCATAAACATTGTATGTACATCAGTAAGAAGGTCTGTGTAGGGGGAAGCAATAAAATGGGATGCTCTATGGGGCTGACCCACACGTGACGCTTCTGAGTGTATCAGGCATACAACTGTCTGTGATCAGAAACTGGCTAAAGCTAGGGGTAGATTGCAACACCGAGACCTTGTTAAGGATGCTATTTCTTTTTTTGGAGAGGTTTTCGCTATAGGGCACGTGCGCTCACCAGGCAGACAGAGAGAGACATAGAGACAGAAAGCGAAAAATCACCCCCCAGCGGGGATGGTCACGCCGCAATCCCTTCTCCACCATTCTCCTCTCGGGATCTTGGGCACGCATGCACATGCGCCCGGCGTGAGTTTTAAGCCACTGGATCCAGGATGTGAACCGCGGTTGACTACGTGGGAGTCCAGTGACATAGCCATTACGCTAACTGCTGGTTCCCAAGGATGCTATTTCTTTGTCCCTCTCTCTGCTTATGAAAGAAATTAATAAATAAACTTAAAAAAAAGAAAACACATTTAGGACGACTAGGCAGACTACCATTACATTATGTGCTGTCTCTGCCATGTACTCTTCTGCGCATCATTTTGAGCTTCTAGTTCAAGCCTCAGCTTCAACATGTACTCTTCTGCGCATCATTTTGAGCTTCCAGTTCAAAACTCAGCTTCAGTAGCAGAGAGAGTACTACCTCTCTCAGGGCTAATTCTATGAGAATAGGTAGTATAAAATGTGTGAACATGCTGGGTAATTGTATATCCATACGTATGTAAGACTTGTGGTGTTGAATCTTATGCATGCTCTTGAAAGGGTGAGACTTGGAGCCCAGGCTAAACAGCTCACAGGAAGAGCACAGGCAGTGCCGGCAGCTTATCGACGAGCAGAGATCAGATGTTCCCTACTTGAAGCCTCTCATGGAGGTTGCGTCCACAAAGTTTTGTGGAGGAAAAGTGGCTTCACATCCAAAGAATGGGAATGCAGGTTTGGGAAGACCAACAAGATAACAGACACTATATACCATGATAGCTGCCATGAGGGAAATCTCGTGTCTGAAAACTCAAGTACCTCTATAATCCCCCTACCAAACTCACCAGTTGAACAGTTCATGTGAATTTTGGGGTTTTATTGCAAAACATGTAATCAGGCCAGGTTTCAGGTTCCATAACAAAAGTTCTTCCCAGCCTGATGACCGCAAACCAGGCTGACATTTTTAAGTGCATTTCCATGGAAAAAGAAGGCGCTGCTAATTGCATTAGGAGAATTGTACCACATTCCGTGGGAGAACATTGACATGCTTTGACAAGCATGAGGAAAACTTACTCCTCTCTGTGCTGTGTCCATTTTCTTTGGGTCACGGCCATTACCGTAGAGATAGCATGCTAAGAAGAACTAGAGCTTGTTTTCCTAATGAAAACCAAATTGGCAGAGCTTTCTCAGTAACGATCACAACAATCACCCAGCACAGTGACACCAAGCCAGCCTACTTCCTTCCAGGCACAAGGACTGTAATCCTGGTCTCACAATTCCCTTATGGTTGCAGAGTTCCCAAGACTAAAAAGAGGGTTAAATGAGAGGGGAATCTCAGATTATAGAGAAATAACAAATAGGTAGAAATAACTTGTATTGCTGATTCAGTGCTGTTTGTTAACCAGAAAAATAGAGAAAGAATGTGAAATGAAATCTTTCAAAGACAGTCTTTCAAAGTACATACGACTCTGGGGAAAGTGCTTTAGGAAGGAAGTCGAAAATTATGGATGTTTCCAACAGGAAAATTGTATAAATGGACATTTCCTAAAAGGGGAGTGTTTAACCGTGCTTCATGAAAGCTAAGAACCATATTTCTGTAACAAGGATAATATTTTGCAAATATTACACTTCTAACTTTTCAGTTTCTTCTTAAATCACTTTCCCCTGCCATTTCCCACCTCCAAGGCTGAGGCACGAGGCTTATGGCCCCAGGGATACTGCCTAGAACAAAGAGGCCATTGATCGTCTGAATCTCAAAGCTGACTTTCTTGACCTCTTAAGCAAGAAAATAGTCTTCAAAGCCAGGCATTGTTGAGAAGGAAAGGGATTTTCTAAATTCCTTTAGCTCCCATTAGTGTATGGAGAGCCATACCTGATGGAGTAGATCATAAACATGTACTTACTCTGTGCCATCAGGAAGGCTGGTAAGCCTGAGGGACTGGATGAAGAAGGCAGAGGGGCAGGGATACAAAGGAAGCCTAGGGCTCCTCAATTTCTCTCTCAAGTCCTAAGTCCTGGGAAGGCCTGGACTTGTTAGATAGACTGAGAGGAAGGGTGCTGAGAACATCATGAGACTGGCAACACACTTCTTGTAGCACGACTCTGAGGGTTCTAGGGAAGGTACGAGCCTTCAGGGGAAGTCCTGTGTGTGGACATTGTCAACACGGACAAACAGTGGAAGCAGACGGTGACTTGCCCTGTGCTCCTAGACCTCTAGTGCCCCAGGGAAGGCGCATCAGGGATCCAGGGTATTAGGCTGTGAAGGTGCTAGAAAGATGAGTAGATGAATGAAAACCACAGTCTGGATGAAGTGGTCTTGAGAGGCTGTGAGATCAGGATACGTGGCCAGAGTGAATGGCAGCACATCACCCAGAATTCCCGGTGGACTGTGGTCACCAATCGGGGAGCAGGCCAGACTTGCCACTTTGGCAGCAAAGACCGGTAAGAATCTGGAGGATCCCACACGGTCCCCTTTCTCCTCTCCACCAATAACCTGGAAGCCACCTTACCCAGCATGGTTAAACTACTTTGGGATAGAGCATGAACTTTCACCTAAAGAGGAGGTGATTTCTGAAAGACAATATTTATATAGCTCTGGGAGGGGATTGAACTTCTAATAAATGAACTGTTCAAGTTAAAATGAGAGCATTTAAATTGGGAGAAACTCACATGTGTTAATTGGCAAATAGGGGGATGTCTTAGACAGATCAGACCAGCCTGAAGGAATAGAGAGAGGATTTGACGCGGTGCATCTGAGCGGAGTGGGAATGCCACATCTTTATTCCTCACCGCTCCTTGCCATTCCATGGAGTGTGCCCACGTCGGCTTGCTTTAAGTCAAAGCAAATTTGGTGTTTGGAAGTGTCCTCCGGGAAGCCTAGGGGCACAAGAAACTTGCTTTAATGTCCCAGAAAGGCAATAGCAATTTGAAGTCTGTGAGATATCCTCTTGAGGAGTCCTCAATGCTCACATCACTTGAATTAAAATCAAAGTTGCTGGGAAGACTTGCTGAGCCCCATTGTGCTCCATGTGAAAGTGGAGGTTGGGGGCAAAATAGTGACTCAGAGGTAAAATGCAACACTTTGTGAGGCTGACTCATGTGTCCAGAAACCTCCCAGAGTATACCAGGTATGCGTGTGTCCACCATCCCAGAGTGGCGGAGGCTGGACATGGATCATGGTGTCAAGATCCTATTGGAAGTGCGTGTTGCTCTGTCTCTCTCATTCACAAAAGAAACAAATAAAATTAACTTAAAAACATATGTGTGTGTGTGTGTATATATATATATATATATAGAGAGAGAGAGAGAGAGTGCAGCATTCTTCTGGGGGAGAAGACAGGTTGCCAACTGTTGAGAGGAGGAGATGTGGAATGAAAATCACCAGGGCTCACCTCCATTCTAAAGCCTCCAAGGAACCATGATGTAGTGAAGTAGAGAAGACAGGCCCAGGTGTGCACAAGAAGAAAGGCTAAACTCTGGTGAGAGTGGCTAGCAACAGGTGGTGAGCAGGGCTCCATTCACACCCACATCCATCCCTCCACCTTAGAATCGTTCTAGTTGTTTGCACTTACATACGTGGTCCCAGCATAACCCAAGGACCCTTTCAAGGATAGCAGAAAAACAAACTTCAAGAGTGAAGCTGAGGTTCCAGAAGGTCTAGTAGTTAAGGGGCTGAGTTCCCACATGGCTGACCTCAGTATATGTTCCAGACTCAGCAGCTTGAAATCACATCGGGTGCATGTATGTGCATGCCCAAAATCCCACGAGGAGAATGGAGAAGAAGGGATTGCAATTGTGTGGCCATCCCCCCCGGGAAGTAATTTCTCACTTTTCCTCTCATTCTCTCTCTCTCTCTTTCTGACAAGTACAAGCACCCTACGGAAAAAAAAGTTGTAAACAAACAAACAAACAAACAAAAAAAAAACGGATGAAGCTGAATCTGGTGGACAGAGTCAGGACAACAGTTATACACATCGGGTCAGCTCCAGGGTACTAAACGGTTGTCGAATGCCTGCTTTACTGTCCTAGACAGTTTTTATTGAGCACCTATATTTAGAAGCCTCTCTACTCCACCTCTGCCAACTCTCATTGATCTTCGGCAAAGTTCCTGAAAACCGTGCTCAGAACTAAGAGAAGCTTGGCTTTTCACTAAACACACAGAGCATCAACTAGAGATTATCAGCAGACTCGATCCTTGAGTATTAACATACAATCGGGTCTGTTTTCTTGGTGAACGTCAGATGTTTGACAGCACAGAAACATTTAGTGCAATGGCTCTATCGCCTTTCACCAGATGCCGCAGTGTGTAAAATTTATTTTCAGTAAAACAGGGACTCCTTCTGTCCAGGTGATGCCTGTCAGATGGAGAAGAGCCAAGCTAGCCATGCACACGTATGGAGCTGGGCCCACCTGCCTGTGAGAAAGTGTAAGAGGTGAGGCATAACAAGAAGCCGGTGCCTAGGGCACATCCATGTTGTGCTTGCTGGAACGTGGGAGAACTTTCCTCAGGAACATATAGCAATGTGTGACTGAGGCAGTCAACTGAATGCTGAAGGGCAGGCCATTAGATAATGGAGTAATGGTCGATATAACTTAATTCCATCAGGTGCATCACTAAAAAGTTCACACATTCAAAGAGTGCAGACTGCAAACGGAGAGAGAACCATTGGTTTGGTAAAATACATTCTTCAGGAAGGAAGTCATGCATTCCACATGCATTATGGACATGGGCTGACAAATATCAGCTCTTATCTTTGTGCTAGAAAGGGGTCTCAGAAATCATCTAATCCACCCATTCTTCCACACACATTGATTGTGTGTACTTGGTCTTTTTTTTTTTTTCTTTCATTTTTACCATTGAATGAGTGAGCTTGCCAGAGAGAGAGAGTGAGAAAGAGACAGAGAGGGAAAGCAAGAAAGCACCCCCAGGAGGGTATGGTCACATTGCAATTCCTTTTCCTCCATTTTCCTTGAGGGATTTTTGGGCATACATGCACATACCCAGTGTGAGTTTCAAGCTGCTAGGTCCAGGACTTGAACCAGGGTCAGTCATGTGGGAGTTCAGTACCTTAACCTCTACAGCATCTTCTGGCCCCACATTGTGTATACTTTGGACTATGCTACATCAGATGTGACCCCTGACTTCAGTGTACTTTCACTTAGATGATATTCCACGTTCTGTTATAGAATTATAGATCCCCTATTGGAAGAAACTGAAAAATTCACCATACCCTGGGCCAGCCTATGGCTGCTGGTTAAGACAGCTATCCCACATGGTCAATTGTGCAGTCCGAATCCCTGATCCAGAAGATTGAAAAACACACTAGGTGTATGTGTATGCATGTCCAAAATCCCAAAAGGAGAAAGAAATGGAAGAAAAGGGATTGGAGTGTAACGACGTTCCATAGGTAGTACTCTATCACTTTCCCTGTCTCTCTCTGTCTCTCTCTCATGAGCACACACGATCTCTGACCAAAGGGGGAAAAAAATCACCACATCCAGTTGCTCATATTAGATAAAAGGGCACCAACCAAAACATTCCCATGAAGTGGCCCTTCACTTGCTACTCAAACACTTTCAGTGACCAGGAACTCACTCCCTCCTAAAGGAAGTAATTCTATTTTTGTAATTGTGGTTATAAATTACTCCTGGAAATTTCTTATGCTTTGTTTTTTGTTAGCTGTCATAAGCTAACCCCTCTAACCTGGTCATTAATGTTTTACTATTCTCTGGAAGGCATTATCTGTGTACATACAAATGTACACACTTCAAAACACAGTCAGCTAGTATAGTACTTCCTACATTAGTGGAATTAATCAGGAGCTGGTCATCGCAGTGTGTGTTCTTGCACACACACAAGCACAGACATGCACACATATTGTTACTACAGTTCTTAAATTGTCATCAAGAATGGCTTATTTATTCAATCATGGACTGCTCTTTTCTTTGGAAATTATTAACAGACCCCCAAAGAGATTTTTCTTTTAACTCACCAGTTTGCCTTGAGGAACAAAAATATATCAATGTAATTTGTCATTTTGCCAAAATAAGTCAGCCCCGATGAGGTGAGCACCAACCATTTGCTTAAGCAAGTTTATGATGTTAACGTCAACATCAGCATGGTCATTTGTTGTGCGGATATCACACAGGTAGACATGGACTGATCATAGACTCACCTCAACCAAACCAAAAGCCAGATCATCTCTGTGTGTGCTTCTAGTTATGTGCAGGCTCCACTAGGGGACAACGATTATAAGGGTCTCCTTGGCATTTTTTAAAAGATTAAAAATTAAATACTTTCTTTCCTATCATGTCGCCTTGTTGCAGGCTGGGCAAGTTGTCTTACTTTCTGCTGTCACGTTAACATCATCTTCTGGTGGGCACTGATACATGTAATGCACATGTCAACTGTAAGATGTCCAATTCCAGAAACGGCGAGGGCTGGGAGGGAGCCTCCGTTGGAGTTAAGAAAATGCACTGTCACTTTCCTCAGCATCAGGGAAGTAACGTGCAAGGGAATTTTTTAAACCGACCCACTGCAAAGAGTGATGAGTTCAGGTTTGTGGGGTGTGTTTGCGTTCCATAACTTAACCATTCCTGCCAGTGTGCCTCCTCATCCTCCTGTCTGCAGGGGTGTTGTGCTTTCCCCTCCGTCAGCATCTTCTCCTGGACACATTTCCTTCTACAGCTTTGATGTTTCGCGGTGTCACTGAGTTTACTCCAGCCAGCCGGAAACCAGGGCCAGTTCTAATCTGAAGGTACCTCATTTGGGTTTCTTTAAGCTCCAAGGCTGGTACATCCTGAAAACCAGTTGCCAGGAGAGATGCAGCCCATGAATTATGGACATACCCGGGATTGGGGAAGATTGACCTTCACACCGATAGATAAATAAGTGATAACTGCGAGACAAATAAGAACATGCAGATAAATAAGTGATCATCTCAAGAAAACTTTCCTCCTCCCTAAATCACCACCCTGGAACTTGGGAGTTTTCCTTTCTTTCATAGGAGAGCTCTCAAGAATTCCTCCACAGACCAGTTATGTACCCTAGTCGATGGTCCCTCGTGACACTGAGGCTACCACACTGCGTTTCCCCAGCGGCCTTTGCGAACACTGGCGTGGTTTCTGGAGATGATGAGCATACTCTTTTATCTTTCCGAAAGAGTGACTAAGGTTGAGCTTGGAAACGGGGTGGGGTGGGGGTGGGCGTCAGGGTCCCTTTCTCTGCAATAAGCTTTGTAAGACATTTGCCCAAATCCTGAGAGAAAATTAAGAGCGGGTCAGAAGCTCTTCAGGTCACTATTTTGCCAATTCATTGGCAGTCCCTTCCCCAGCTTTGTTCAGCTAATTAATCCCCACAGACACTTGCATTCACCACATGCAAATTATCACAGAAGGGAGCTTTTCTCCCCTCTTCTATTTTTTTTTTTAAACATACACTTGAATTATGCTCTTCTGACATCAGCTTCCAGCCCCACTGAGGGGTTTCCAACAGCCTAATAACAAACAGATTAGAGGCCAGAGGAGCACGTATTCCTCGAGTCCTCCTCTGCGTCCAGCTGCGAGCTGCAGTGATTACAGGCAAAGGCGAGCCCAGGCTGCGGCTGCAACTCTGATGTTAAAATGGAAACTTGGTGCGAAGGCCTCGGGGGGGATTCGAGAACACTAACTTCGTTGCCCATCAGAAAAGGATAATATTCCCCATTCTGTTCCTGCTGGTATCAGTTCCAAGTTGGAAAGCAGCCTCCTCTCCTAATTCAAGCGGGGGCCAGAGTGGAGCAAGCCTTCTCAGATATTATAAGCCAGTGTGAGCTCAAAAAAGAATTCACCGCTCAAGGCCAAATAGCTTCAAAGCTAATAATCCTCCAGAGTCGGCGTGAGAGTGCTACAACTGTCAATGTCAACTCACACCATGCAAGGGGAGAGCGAAACTTCAATAATGACATCATGGAGGAGAGGGCAGAGGCCAGCCGCTGCAGAGGGAAGTGCCTGGGCCCTTCAGATCTTTGAAACCTGCAAGGATTTATCTGGACTAACGTGTCTCCATGTAGTCATTGCAGTTTTAGGCTACTCTGATTAAGGATTTAGTGTATTCAAAGGGTTTCGGCGGCAACAAGATGACACGTTTTCGGGAGCTCTATTGGATTCCATTATCTTCTTTTCTCTTCTTCTTCTGATGTATCCCCTCCCCGGCCGGGGCCTCCTCCTCCCTGTGACATCCCCTCTCAGGCCTCCAGACAGGCCTCCTCAAACAAGAGCCCGGCTCAGCTTGGGGTCCGCACTGGTGCCCCCAGCCCCTCCCCACTTTTGTTCATGCTTGGGTTTGATTGCTGAACAGGCCTGGCCGCAGTTAAGCACTTGAGCGTCGGGATGCAGACCCCAGCAGACTTGAACAGATTCCTCCAGGATCCCCCTGAGCCCTGCGTAACTTCTTCAGCCATCTCAGTGGTGGAAGGAACGCAGGTTCCTGTTAGAATACGCCCCGAGATATAGACGGTCACGGTCACAGTTCAAAAGAATAAACTCCACAGAATCCTAGGGGAGGGAAGAAGGGAGGAAATAAAGCTTGGGGAAGGAGTGGGAGGTCAAGGAGGAATCTCTCCCTCTACCCTCCTGCACCCCTCCACCCTCAAGGCCCATGAGGACCAGGCAATTCCTGTGCAGTTGGCTGTAGGTCCGTAAATGAAGCTAACAAGCTGGTCAGACAGGGTGCGTCTACTGCCAGGCACCCTGACGACTGTGGGGAAGTGGCGCTAAGGAAGACTGCTCAGGAAAGGGAAAGGGCCCTAAGGCAAAGGCCCACATGGGTGCCCCAGAGCAGCAGGTGTGCTTGGGACCCCCTTCTAGAGGACCTTGTGGTTGGCCTTGTCCAGTGTAGGATGCTCCAGAGTACAGTGACAAGAACACAGAGTCCAGATGGACAGCCTTGGTCTGCTAGCTATGCGCCCTTGATGAGGGCTATCATCTCTCTCCATTTTTGGCCCTTATCTGAAAAATGAGGATAATGCCTCACAGGTCAAGGTTTGGTGGAAATTACATAAAATAATGCCTATAAATCACGCAACAGAGTGGCCCAAATGTGTTCAATGTTAGCTGTTATTATTATTACTATCATTATATTCCAAATAATAGTTGTGAGCCTTTGCCTGAAGGAGTTACAAAGTATTGGAATTTGAGAGAGGCATAAAAACACTTTGGAAGGAAGAAATACAAACTTCTGTAGATTAAGGCACGTACAGCTCTCCATCGATGGTGCGATGACATATCTAGACTGGACCATGCAGGCACGCTGCTGGGAGGATGATGGAGTTCCACTCAGGGATGACCACGAAAAGCCTGGGAGTCAGTTCCCATCCTGGTCCTGACCCTAGGTGGGTTTTGTTCTTTTGTTTCCTATGTTTATTTTACATCAACTTCTTTTTAATTTTTTTAAAAGAGATTTGTTTGCTATAAAGTGTCGGAGAGACAGAGATAGATAGAGACAGAAAGCAAGAAATCACCCCCCCCCCAGGGGATGGCCATGCTATAATCCCTTCTCCTCCACTCTTCTCTCAGGATCATTGGTACACTCACACACACACCCAGCATGAGTTTTAAACCACCGAGTCTAGAATTCAAACCGCGGTCAACTTAGTGGGAGTCCAGCAACGTAACCGTTAACGTCATCTGCTGGTCCCTGTATTAACCTCTTAAAGTATAACTTTCACACAATAAAGTGCATACATGGTTTTGATGAATTTTGGCAAGCATGTTCACCCCTGTGGTATCATAACAATTAGGGTAATACATGCTACTCACACACCCAAAATCTCCCTTGTACCCCACTCCAGTCAATACTCACCCCCATCCTGGCTCCACCACCGCTGTCTGCTCTCTGTCACTATAGATTAGATTTGCTTGTTCATGGCCTTCAAATAAATGGAATCAAACAGTATGTATTCTTCTGTGTCTGGCTTCTTTTGCTCAGCATGTTTTTAAGGTTTGTTATTCTGTTGCAAGTATCTGTCCTTTATTCTTTTTCAGTTACTGAGCAACACTGCATTGTATGGATATACCACATGTTGTTTATCTAGTCACCCTTCTGGACATTTGGATTGTCTCTATTGTGAGGTTATTATAAACAAAGCTGCTTTAAACTTCATTTCATGTGTTTTTGTTTCTCTTGGGTAAATATGTAGAAATCTAATATCTTTAATTTTAAAGAAACTGCCAAGCAGTTCTTCGAGGTGGTTGTACCACATGACACCCTCACCGGGGACATGGCTCTACATTCTGGCCCTCATGGGGTGTCGAGGTGTGGGTCCTGGAGGGGTCTGCCCTCACTGGGGAGCAATGTCTTATCACTGACATGGTTTAGAATTGCTAATGCATGGTGATAATAAAAAGCAGATTGACTCGCAATGGTTTTGTTATAGTTTTTAAACTCTCGGCAGACAATGCAGCCCCTTTCAGACTGCACACGGACCGCCCCGCCTGCCCTGGGCACAGCGCCGCTGTTTGCCAAGAGTTGGCCTGGTCAGCGTTTCAAAGGACTTCCTCAGTGTCTGGAGAGTGATGTCTTACTGTGGTTGAATTTTCCTTTCCCCAATGAAGTTGACATTGTCAGGCCCTCATACATCTTCTTTGTGAGGTGTCTATTCAAAATTTTTGTCTATTTTTAATCAGGCTGTTTATCATCTTACTGTATGACAAGAGCTCTTTCTGTGCCCTCCCTTAATGTAAGTCCTTTGACAGGTACAGGTACAGACCTGGTATGTGACCTCTACACTTTCCTCTCTGTGTCGTCCTGCTTATCCTGATTGTACTGGATTTCTGCCTAGACTCCCGCAGGCCCGCAAACAGGTTTCTGTAGCAACCACGGGAGCTGCAGAAGTCATGGTTCCACAGTGCCCCTAGCTGAGGAGGAGGCTCTCTTTGTTCGTTCCTAAGGTGGTGCTCACGCTGTTTCTGTCCCTGTGTGTACACCCCAGTCTGTGTTGGGAAGCTCTGCTTCCTGGCCTGTATGCTGTCAGGAATATTTCCCACCCTCTCCTCCTTCCTACCCTCACCCTTTCCACCTGTGCGCCTCAAGTGGACTTTCCCAGGGCTTTACTGCTGAAAGTCCTGCCCGTGCCCTCCAGCCTATGCCGCAGTGAGGGGTCTGGTGCTGGGCTTCATTCTTACTGAGTGCTGTCTACCAGATTTTCTGCTTCATATCTCCTAGCCCGTGGAGTTACTTGTCCTCTCTGTCACAGCCATGCATGAAACCTGGAATCTGGGTTGGGCCATTTTGAAGCCACCATGTCCTCTTCTCCAGGACATCCATCAGGTCTTCTTCAGGAGCCTAAGAACTCTAGCACCTTCTACCATGAGGCTGTTAGAGGTATAGTGTGGTTTGTAGAGATGCAATTCAGGAATGGGCTACTGGCTGGCAAAAGACAGGAAGACTGGGGGGGGAGGCAGTAGAGCCCAGGATCTGTGGAAACTGGCCCAGGTACCACCATAGGATAATATTAGTATCCAACTCGTGGGTAGACTGTAAGGATTAAAAGAGATGCTACATAAAAGGCACTTAGCATAGTGTCTGGCACCAAATAATTGCTCAATAACTGTTAGCTATTAGATCAAGATCCCTTTTATCTGACACAGTATGGACTGGTGTTGGTCAGTTAATGGAAAACTTCGGTTGAAGAGAGAAATCAGAGAAAATTATACTACACACCTTCAACATTTTATTTTAACTTAAAACATGTAAGTGTACATCCATTCACAATCTTTTGATGTAGGTCCAACACCCTTCCTGTGAGTATGGGTCCATCGGTGGGCATGCCTAGCTGTCTTTCCTGAGTAAACATCACCTATCATTTTCAGTTCCCATTTCTTTAAAGTGACGTAAAACTTTATCCTTGCCAGGTAATCTGCATGAGGACTCAATCTAGACGTGCTTTTTCCCCAGTCCTTAATGTTACCTTACCCACACCTAACCTACCTCATCAGCAATTCTGCCTAGCAACCCAACCTCATTTGATCCTCTCCGAGTATTTACTATAGTTTGCATAAGAGTAACAATTCATTTTCTTTCTACTTGCATTTATCATCTGATTCCAGAACATTTCGTTAAATCACTTACTTGCAATAGCTTTTATAAAGAAAAGCAAAGCAAACATAAAACAAAGTTGAGAGCAAAGGTCCCAATGCGTAGTAAGCACCTGTTTGATAGTAAGAGAAGTACATCCTAGAGCAGGGGTACTGGAGAGAGGTGTCCCGGGAGTGGGCACTGGCAAGGAGGACACCAGAGGTTTGCCACAGTGCCATGTGCATCCACAAGTACATTTTAGGGAAGGGCTGAAGGGCAGTGTCTGCTGGACGCTAGCGTTATCTAGCAGCAGGCTAAGTAGGAGCAGTTGAGAGAGCACCTGCTGATCTGGGGCCTGCATGCTCTTTGGACTTTGTCCTGATCTTTGGGATTACTTCTGATATCTCATCAATGGATGAGCCTTTGGGAGTTAGGAGACCTGGGTTCTGGGACCAGCAGATGGCATAATTGTTACGTCACTGGACTCCCACATAGTCAACCATGGTTGGAGTCCCAGAACCGGCCACTTAAAATACACCAGGCACATGTGCGGGCGTGCCCAAAATCCTGAGAGGAGAATGGAGAAGAAGGTATTGTGGCATGGCCATCCCCTCCCAGGGGCTTTAGATTTCTCTGTCTCTCCAGTGAGCACACACACCCTAAAGCAAAAATCTCTCTAAAAAAAAAGCCTGGGTTCTAGTCCTGGCTCTGTCACTTGCACTCCTAGTGACTTTGACAATCAATGACCCTCTCTCAACCTCATTTCCTAGAAGGAAAGTCTGATGCTCCAAGAGCAAGAAATTCTACCCACCTCACCTGTGAGGACCTCCTGAGCTGGTACAAGGCAAGGCCTGTCTGCTGCAGGGCACACTCAGTCTGAGCAGTCGTCCTTTCACTGGTTCCTACAATCCAAATGCCAAAGGTCACGCCATGTCACATTTAGGGTTTTCAGATTCCAGGGCCTAGTCACTCCAGAGAGGAGAGGAAAGGGCAGAGGCACATTCCTG
>NW_006209268.1:1598325-1615714 GCF_000334495.1 Tupaia belangeri chinensis | reverse complement strand
AGAGGAGAGTAAATGGCATAGGCACATTCGTTCTGTCAGGTCCTCTCAGCATCTCCCTCTCTGCTTCCCTCTGCCCTTTCACTGCCGCCAGAGCACTGTTTATCAGGACAGCACTCCACCTCGGACTCCAGGCACTTCCCAGGGCAGCAGCTGCCAGGCCGGGCAGCCCCTGCCAGATCTGTAGGCCTGTTCCCCATGAACATAGTTAGCTACAGCCAGATCCAGACCCATTGTCACTGTGCCACTTTGGAGTGTGGGAAAGATGTTATTTAAAATGTGAAGAAGGAAAAAGTACTAAAGACTTCTGCCCACCAAGGCGCCTTCTGAGTGATTCCAAAAAAGCAAAGAACGCATACTAAAACTTTTGTCCTCAGAGTAGACCTCTGGGCTAAGTGGGGTCGCAACCTCTGCATGGGGTGAGTCCCTTCTGCTCACCCAGGGCGCCTTGTTAGCATGCCTGAGGCGTGAGGCCTGACACTTCCACAGCCAAATGCAAAAACTTCAGGAAGAGGACACATTGAGTTATGTCGGTCCCTTTCCCTATGATAAGAATAAATGTCTTTCTGCAGAACTAGTTGTATTGGGGGAGGGAGAGAGGACTTGAGAACGGGGTGGGAGGAAAGAGAGGAAAGGAAGAGGCATAGTTTGGGGAAAAAAGAAGAACACAGAAAGGAAGGGGGCCAGCACAGACCCCCAGGAAGTAGAACGAGCATGACCTGTGGACCCCATGACTGCCCCTTCTTGAGCAAGTCACTTAATGTCTCTGAGCTTCCAGTTTAAATGTACTGTAGGCCTTCTGGCAGGATTAAATGGGATCTGAGAACAGTTCCTGACACTGGCACCAAAGGCAGCGGTCACTCCTCTTACCTGCTGTGGCTCCATGACCTTGTCCCTGAGATTTCTGGGGGGGGGCCAATCCAACGAGGGAGAACAGAGCTGGGTAGGAGGATGGGGCCTGAGGATGGAAGAAAAGCCTCAAAGCAAGTCCGATGCCTCTGCGAGTTCTCAGAAAGCACCTCCATCTTCTAGCAATAGCTCACAGATGCACGACAGGAGACCAATATGATTTTAAGTTTGTCTCTAGGATGAACGTACTGACATTCTAAGAATTTTTTCCTCTATCTCAACCCAACCCTGACTTCTCTCTCTCCATCTGTGCTCCTTTGGCAGAAACTTATACTGAAAGAATGAAGGAGTAAAGGGTCACTTTGGGAAGGACAGACAGGACGCACGCCAAGCTGGGAATACGCAGCCATGGCAGTGCACCGCAGCCTGAGGGGCCCTGCGATCCACCACCCGGTGAAACATTAATGACGGAGGAGTTCCAGAGCCCTCCGCAGTCTGCTTCTCACACGCTTGATTTTATCCCAGGTTCACAGCAGCTCGACGTTGGGATTTCTGTAGAGTTTAGTTTCTGTTCTGTCACATTTCAATCCTGCTGTCCGTACTGCATTCTTCGTGCAGGGAAGTTGGATGGACTTGCAAGGCCTACGGTGCACAGGCTGGAATTTCAGCCTCTGTGTCCTTGGAGCCTGGAGGGGAGGGACTCCTACAGGGTCCCTTTAACTAGTGAATGCCCGGTAGGCCCTGAGGAGAGGGTCCCTGTGACCTCCAGACAGCAGACTGGTGGTTCCCCCTAATGAGGCCCTTCTGGAAGGAACCTATGGCCCTGAATTACTTTATAGAGTCCTCGCTGGTAGTGGGAATAGAGGGCCCCTCTGGGAAGTGGAACGAGCATGACCTGTGGACCCCATGACTGCCCCTTCTTGAGCAAGTCACTTAATGTCTCTGAGCTTCCAGTTTAAATGTACTGTAGGCCTTCTGGCAGGATTAAATGGGATCTGATAACAGTTCCTGACACTGGCACCAAAGGCAGAGGTCACTCCTCTTACCTGCTGTGGCTCTATGACCTTGTCCCTGAGATTTCTGGGGGGGCCAATCCAACGAGGGAGGGCAGAGCTGAGTAGGGAGGATGGGGCCTGAAGGAGCACTGCGCAGATGGCACCGGGCGGGAGCCTGGAGGGGAGGGACTCCTACAGGGTCCCTTTAACTAGTGAATGCCCGGTAGGCCCTGAGGAGAGGGTCCCTGTGACCTCCAGACAGCAGACTGGTGGTTCCCCCTAATGAGGCCCTTCTGGAAGGAACCTATGGCCCTGAATTACTTTATAGAGTCCTCGCTGGTAGTGGGAATAGAGGGCCCCTCTGGGAAGTAGAACGAGCATGACCTGTGGACCCCATGACTGCCCCTTCTTGAGCAAGTCACTTAATGTCTCTGAGCTTCCAGTTTAAATGTACTGTAGGCCTTCTGGCAGGATTAAATGGGATCTGAGAACAGTTCCTGACACTGGCACCAAAGGCAGAGGTCACTCCTCTTACCTGCTGTGGCTCTATGACCTTGTCCCTGAGATTTCTGGGGGGGCCAATCCAACGAGGGAGGGCAGAGCTGAGTAGGGAGGATGGGGCCTGAAGGAGCACTGCGCAGATGGCACCGGGCGGAAGATTCAGAGCTTTCCGTGTTCTGCTCCCCCATCCTCTCCTCTCTGGGCCACTCCCTGGAGCCCTCCGTGATGCAGGGGTAGCCCACAGAGCGGGTTTTATGGCTCTAAGTGATCCACAGAGTGAGCCAGGCTGCCGTCACCCCTGAAAAGGCCAAGTTGCGCTAATAGGAAGTGATGGTTGATCCCATCTAGTTGGAAGCATCCAGGAAGCAGGATTTAAGGGAGGCTCACATCCCTACGGCCCCTCTCCTGGGAGCTCAGGAGCGAGGCAAGTAATGCGGACTGAAAGGCAGCAGGCCTTGTGATTTGTGGAAGAGAGGAGGGGGAGCTGTCGGCTGGCACAGCCTCCACAGAGGGCCGAGACAGGAGAAATAGTGCACAGGGGCTCAGGGCCGCCTCTCTGACAGGGTCCAGACAGGGGCCAGGCTGTTTGCCTGGTCCTGAAGTTTGGCACTTTGGTGCCTGGACAGATGAAATGTTCACCGATTCACTGATAGTTTTGAGAGCACACATTGAACGGTGTCACCACGCTGCCTGCTCACGTCTCTGCCAGTTCTGCTTCTTACTCCTCATGACCCATCAGGGCAGCTGAGAGACTTGGCGTCCCTGCTCAGTCCCAGCAGAGGAGGACGCTGACTTACTACAGGATCTTCCTGCACCCAATGGAGGAGGTCTCTGCTAATGCAGCCCCACAAGCCAAACTTCCCAACAAGATCGGTGCCAGGGCATAACCCCAGGCAGGCTCGACTCTTTCTGTCCCCAATAGCCCTTCCCAGGTAAGCTGCTGGGAATCACTGGGCTTCTCAGACAGCAGCCCCACAGGGCTGTATCAGCAATTCTTGCCCACCGACAAACCTAGCCAGACGGTGCGGAGAGAAGGAAGGCACCTTTGTCCAGGCATGGACCACATTATACTGGAATCCTCTGCATGTGCATGGTCATGTTCACTAGATTCTGCTCCTGGTGGAGGGACACACTCACTCCTAACATGGGGCCTGGCACAGTCTGTATGGGCACTTTGTTGCAGAGGACCATCTATAAAGCACAGCCTCTGACCACAGGTCGTTCAGCGCTGGGCACAGCACATACACTAACATCTGATATGCAATGGAATGAGCAGAAGTGGGGATCTAGGACGGGGCGTATGGCCACGTGAGAGTCGTAACAGCAGAGTGAAAAGCTCGTCTACGGCAAGGAATGACGTCAGAAGGTCAAGTAACTTGCTTCAAGCCTCACAGAGGTTTGCAGTAGAGACAGGAAAAGATGACCAGGATCACTCCAGCCCGGGTGTCTCTACCCAACCCCCACCACACAGCACATGTGACATGAAGAGCCCAGAGCACTGGGAAGGCCTCTGAAGCCAGAGACCTCTGGATTTGAACCCTTCTCTGGGCTCTTCCAGACTGTGAGGCTCATCCCTTAATGGACATCGTGATGAAAGGGTACATAGAGAGCCTACATTCTCCTGGCCTCAGTTTCCACATCTGTTAAATGGGAACAACAAAGCCCCCTCCACCGCTCCAGTGGGGAGGAGTCACTGAGAGGAAGCATCTACACAATTTTCTGCATATAGTGGCCGCTCCGGAAGTGTTGTTCACGAGACTGTGTCAGTGAAGAAAAAGCCTCGTCTTGCAGAAAACAAGGTTAAAAGCAGGTCTGAGAAAGAAGAGATGTCAGCACCCCAAGGAGAAGGCTCTCCAGGAGATGAAGAATGACCTTGTGGAGGGGCTCGCCGGGGAGGCAAATGGCTGGCATTTAGCTGAGCCAGGCTTTCTCGGCCTCGCTACCTGGGCCCCCTTGGCCTGGGAAGCGTGCCCTGCGTGTCGGCTGCCAGCGCTCTGAGGCGCCGCGTAATTACTTAGCAGTTTACTAGCACTGGAGACATCAGGGTGTACTTCAGCCATCAATTAGCTCCCGCTCACAGCCCCCCTGTGAGGCTCGGTGGTATCAGGACTCCCATTTTTCAGCCAAGGAAACTAAGGTGTAAACAGGTTAAGCAACCAGCCCAAGGTCACACCTCGAGTCAAGCGGTCACCAGGCACCGAGGCCGCGTCCTTGCCGACTCCCCGGCCTGTCCTTAGCCCACTGGCCCATGCCGCTGCCCATAAAATCCACCGTTTATATCTCGTCAGAAAGCCAGGGAGTGCACGCGGGACATTAGGAGCTGTGCAGAAAGGCCATTCAGCTGATTTCCAAGGCACTGTAGGGTTTTAAAGAAAGGTTTAACCCCTTGCTTCGAGAGGGCAGTTGGGGGGCAATGTGACCTTAGTTAGCAGTTTCTTGCCAGGTTGCTGGTGCCAAAGGGGCCGCATCTCTCTTGCAGCTTGCTTAGGGACCTGGGCCTGAGTTTGCTTTTCTTCTGCTTTCTCCAGGTGGTACTCTGAATGCTTGTGTCCCCCCAGATTCATATGTGGAAACCTAATCCACTGTGTGGTGGTATTAGCACATGAGGCCTTTGGGAGGTCATGAGGGCTCTGCCCTCCTGAATGGGATTAGTGCCCTTATACAACAGGCCCCCGGAGAGTTCTCTGCTCCCTTCCACCATGCAAGAACACACCGGGGAGGTGTCATGTATGCACCAGAAGGTGGGCCCCCACCAGACACTGACCTGCCAGCACCCTGATCTTGGGCTTCTCAGCCTCTGGCAGTGTGAGGAATAATTTCTCTTGTTTAGAAACCGCTCAGCCTACGGACTTTGTTACAACAGCCCAGATGGACTCAGATGCTCCAGTAGGTGCATGTCCTGGCTCCATCTGGGGACCATGAAGAGCATTATTTAGGAGACTTGGAGGCAGTGAGCACAGAGCACAGGGCTCTGGGTCCCACGCTGGAGGGGAAGAATGGCTCCCTGCATCTGAAAGCTTCCACAGCAGAAAGCCTCTCCTGGTGGCGCCTGTGCCACCATATGTCTCTGTCTCTCCATGTTCAGAATTCCTCTCTTCTCCACTCGTCTGGTTCATGTCCTGTTCTTTCAAGGCCCCTCTATGTCACTTCTAAAGTTCTCAGCTTCTTCCCAGGCCTTAGTATCCCTTCCGCAAATCCACCTGACTTCCCTAAAATCATTCTCCTAAACATTTCTGGAATTTCTCCCGGATAGCCCAGGCCCCTCCTCAGGACTCAGCTAGACCATTATACTAATGTACTAATTGGACTTCCATTTGTACCCTCTCCCCTCAGATCCATCATCACATAGCAACCCGAGCACCCCATCCCACTGTTTAGTCCTGACTCAAAATCTCCTATCTGTAGTGCCTGAGATGAAGCCCAAGGTCCCTAAGATGGCCTTCAAGGCCCCAGCATCTCTTCCTGCCTCTCTCTCACACACATCCCTCCCTCCAGCAATGCGGGTCCACTCACAACACACACCGCGTCGTCCTCCCCTCTGGGCCTTAGCACTGCTGTCATGCCCCTTGTTCCTGCCCTCTCCGACTGAACCCAACCACCCTCTATGTCTCCACTGCAGCTGGGAGCCCTCCGACACAGAGGCTGAGTGGACAGGGAACTCTTGGGTTCCCATAGTGCTTTGAGCATGCATCCTAGCACCCCACAAGGTACTGACGTGGTGTGCTGGGGGTCTCCTTCCCCATTCCACAGAGTGCTCATGGGGGTATCCTCTTTTGCACCCAGTGCACAGTGCCTCGAACATGTCCATGAGGCACGTCGTAACTGTTCATTAAACTGAAATTCACTTAGCCAGTAACTAGCATTTGGGATTCCATCTAGACTATCAGACCCTACAAAATAAACTCGGGTGTCCAAAGTTTACTATAATCAAGCAAGTTCTGTAGTTTTTGTTGGAACAACAGACGAGTCGCATGGTTTCTCTAGACTTCGATTTTCTTTCCAGTAAACAAATGGCCTGGACTAGATCAGTGGTTCTTGAACTATGCTAGAAAACCAGGTGGGGGACTGTGGTCCCTCGGCTGGGACAAGGAAGGACGCAGGAGATAAGGACTCCAGGTCCCTTGACGTGTACTGTTCATCATTCAGGGATAGTGTGCTTTTATCGATCTTATCAGCCGGGTGTCTACATTGGATATTTAAACAACAACTCCTGGCAGCTAAAACAACCTGAATGCAAGTTCACTTCTAGTGGAGTCAAATATGGGCATTGCAAGTAGGGCCGGAACATCTCTTAAGCTTCCTCCAAACACACATAAGACAGAGAGAGACGGAGAGACATCACCCCAGTGGGGGGTGGGGGATGGACATGCCACAATCTCTTCTCCTCCATTCTCCTCTCGGGATCTTGGGCACACACGCACACGCGCCTGGTGTGAGTTTTAGCCATCGGGTCTGGGACTCAAATTGCAGTCGACTACATGGGAGTTCAGCAACACAACCATTATGCCAACTACTGGTCACTTACTTGTGGCTTCTAAGATGAGGCCCCTTGAATAAAAGCAGGGCAATGTCAGGCCAGAAATCACTCAGTCCAATAAGGAGAAGCCCACAGAAGTATCTCTTTTTTTGTGACCTTTGTGAATCACCAGGGACCTCAGACACGAAAGGCTACTTTGGGCAGAGAAGTTCAGGCTGTCAGCTGAGTGTCTGCTGGAGAGGCTGCTAATTACAGAGAGCAGGCGGGGCGAGCAGCAAGGGCAGGGCCCTGTGGTTCTAAAGCCAACTCCACACCACCCTCCACCTGCATCAGCTGCAGCCTCATGGGAGCTGCTCAGAGTGGACCTGGAAACTGCTTTGGCACCCAAAGGGCGGGCACCTCCCAGTTTGCACAGAACCAACCAGCGCCATTTCCAGGCACTCACAGGCAGCTGCCCATTTCCAGGTAGAAAGCCGGCGTGTTCAGGCGGAGTAGGATGTGGGAAACTGCACAGCCTCTTCCTGGAAGTGGAACCAGATGCTCTGCCTCCCAGGCATTTGTCACAGCCCACGCCCTCCTTGGTTGTGTCCTGGCACACCCGGCACCGACCACACACTTTCACACTCATTGCCCGGATCTCAAAGGGCACAGGACTGGGGAGTTTAGAGTTCACCCCACTAACTCTGGGATCTTGGTTGGGCAAGTGAACAACTTCAAGCTTCAGGTTTTTCACCCTGCGAAATGGGGACAAGTTATTTAAATGGTCTGTGCTTTGTTATCTCCCACATAAAAGTACAGATAAGCGCCACATAACGATGGGGCTGTATTCTGAGAAAAGTGTTATTTGGCAATTTGGTTATTGAGCAAATATCGTAGCCTGTGCTTGCAGGAACCTGGATGGTAGAGTCACACCCAGGCTGGAGGCACAACCCTTCGTTCCCCGTCGCATAGGTACCCAGAGATGACCAAACTGCCAGCCTGCAGTAACTGTAGAAATAAAAATAATGCTAATATTCTTGGGTTGTGGGGACTGGATAAGGTAATGCATGAAAAGCCCTCTGTATGTGCCTGTCTGCAGTAAGTTCTACTGCTGAGTGATCGGGTCGTTCCCTAAGTCTCTTCCCTCCTCACTGATGGTGGCCAATGGCCATGCGAGCTGCTGCTCCTGAGGTAGGAGAAAGCTCGCAAATGGAAGCAGGTAAGGGGCCTGACACCAAGAATCTGGTTATCACCCCACAACACTCCTGTCACTCAGCGCATTCAGCCCATCTCCTGGCCTTCGCAAGGCTCTGACACTCCCCCTATGTCTACTGTCCTATCTGTCATCCACCAGTGGCTGAATCTGGGATGAACCCCCTTCATGTATTTGTAGACTTTCAGAAGCAATTCTCTCCAAGGGCCTCCTTGGGAACTTTGGGATTGGTGTGGCATTGGGCTGAGGACCAGACACCGGCTCAAACTCAACAACAAGATTGAGCAGCCACCCACCGGGCCAGAGCCGGACACCTCCCAGGGTGGCGAGACCTCCGCAGCACTTAGGCCTTTGAATGTGAGAGACCCAAAGACCCAAGGACTCTGTGCTGATGCAACATCCACAGGGTCACTTCCAGAGGCTTTCAGTGGGCCCTTCCTTCAGCCCAACCACAGGCCTTTCTCAGAACAGGACAGACAGCTAAGCCTTTCACAGGCTCACCAGCCACACTCTTCTATCATTAGTTAAAATGTACACATGGATAGACTTTGTTCCTTAGTGTTTTCTCAAACCCAAGGGCATTGAGGCAAAGTGGTGTGCAGAGGGGATGTGCCGGTGTAGAAGGTAAAAATGTGACTTAGACATTTCGACTTCCTGTGGCCAGGAGAAAGGAGAGGAAGGGAGAAAAGCAAAATGAACACTTCACTGAACTGCCCTTAACTCCCAAGACCATTTGTAGACTCGGGATCGTTTACTGATTGCAGAGGGGCTGCATGCCCAGCAGTCACCAGCATGCCCAGTAGGATGAAGTATGCCCCGCCCATCGATACAGCGCCACCTTTGCAAGGATGCAGATGCTGCTGTTACTTAGGATCTGCACTTTTCCCTCGTGGCAGCTTTGCCCCAGTTTGCATGTTCTCATCCCAAATATTGAAAGCATAACTTCTATTGCATCAGTGTATGGGGGTGACGTGGGAAGTGGGGCTGGTGGTCAAAGAAAGAATTTTGAAGCTTACAAAGAGTGCACTTAATGAGCATTACCCCACCCATTAAAACCCCCATCAGGTAAGAGAAGGGAGGGGTTCTCTGCAGAGAGACTTCCAGCTTGCAGGGAGGGAACTCATCATGCAAGGTGCACACATGAGAGCAAGAAAAGGTGTCACCTGGGGATGAGTGTACTTCCTGAGGAAGTGCCTCTGCTTTCTCAATCAGGCCCCAGGCTAAAGAAGAGGCAAGGGGAGGAGGAACAGCCAGTTCCTACTTGCTGGCAGGGGCAATCCTGCCACCACTCAGAACCCCAGCTCTGCAGCCTGAACCCCAGACAATCACCACCCTGGCTTGCAAAGCCTTCTCCAGAAAATGCAAGCATCTCTTTGGCTTCCTGGTTGATCAGGGGATGCCTCAGGGTGAGACTAGTGCCTAGATGCTGAACCCAACTCCACCCTGATTTGAGGTTTCACAATGGACAGCTCAGGTGGTCGAAGCCTTTAGGGACCTGCAGGGTGGTGCCCACTGAGCCTTGGGGTGCTGCTGGGCTTCCATGGACCCAGAGCCTTGCCTCTCCCAGGCCCTCCTTTGAAAGCCCACCTGCCATCTCTACTAAGCTTTTGCAGAGTCTGTTGACATGCAAAGACCATGTGATCAAAACTGAGACCAGAGAAAGTTAGCAAATGGAAGCTGGTAAGGGGGCTGGAGCATCTGCCCATGTTGCTAGATAGAAAAACCGAACAAGGCAGAAAATTCCCACCCAAGGTAATGTAGGCAAGAGACTTATGGGGGATATTTAACTGATTGAGCCACATTTACTACAGTCAATGAGATGAATCAGTGGGCCCAGCCACTTAAGAAATAGTCAATGAGAAATTGGTGGGTCCAGTATGTGGTAGTGTGGCCGAATGGCACTGGATTTAGGCTCCAATCTCTTCGGATACATGGGTTCGAATCCCACCATTGCCAGTGGTACATTTGGGACCAGCAGTTAGTGTAATGGCTATGTCACTGAACTCCCATGTAGCTGACCACGGTTCAAGTCCTAGACCTGGTAGCTTAAACTCATGCCCAGCATGTGTGCGTGCATACCCAAGATCCCAAGAGGAGAATGGAGGAGAAGGGACTGTGGCATGGCCATCGCCCCTGGGGGTGATTTCTCGCTTTCTGTCTCTCTATCTCTCTCTGTCTTTCTGGTGAGCGCACGCGCCCTATAGCAAACACCTCTCCAAAAAAAAAAAAAAAAAAAAAAGAAAGAAAAAAAAGAAAAGAAATCGGTGGGCCCAGTCAATGATCAACCCATATGACCTATATTAAAAATTTTAAATCTCACAGAATGCAACTTCTGGGGCCTTCTGAGTCACTTTTTTTCTACTCAGGCCTGCTCCTACCTCTCAAGAATGTACTTGCGCTTTTACTTAATAAACTTAATTTTCCTTTCACTATTGGCATGTTTTGTTCAATTCTTAGCTTGAAGCACCAATAACCTGGGTATCATCACCGAAGCCATCTTACAACAGAACTGTGTGTTTATTTTGCATCATTTGTTTAAGGCTGAGGAAGGATAGGGGACAGGGACACAGATGGCCCCTGAAAGGAAAATTGCACCTTCTTTGTGAGTTTGGGGGACTACCCTAACCCCTGCACTGCCCAGAGCCTCTTGGAGAAGAAAAGGCTAAATTATTCATTTTCCTTGGGCTTCTGGTATATTTTTTAAAAAAGAAAGAAGACCATAGTACAGTTTCTATAGCCATGCTATATATTTTAGTGTTTTCTTGAAAGAAATTAACACTTTTAACACATGTATACAAATATAATGTAATGATCAGACTTGCAATTAATCCAGGATTTAATTTTTAAGTTATTCAGGGGGGCCAGACAGTGTCACAGCAGTAACACAATACTCTGAGAGACTGACCTACATGAGAAGGTTCTAGGTTCGTGTCTGGAGAACTCCCTGAATACACTGGGCATATACATACCCATGATCTACGACTGGTGGAGGTGGAGTTGGGTCAAACTCCTGTTGGGAATACTATTGTTCTGTCTCTGTCTGTCTTTCTTGCTCATGAAAGATAAGATACTTTAAAAAAAAAAACACATATTGAGTGATAGGGCACTATATTCAGGGTAATATAGTAGACCAGATGTGTCTTTAGTACCATGAACATTTCTTAAACAGCTTATTGTTGTGTGAACTATCTGCAGCTAATGTCCAGGTCAAGGCCTTGTCTGATAGATTCAACCTTGCGGGGAGGATGTTGGCTGATGGGCAGGGGCTTGGGACATAATGGTTTGGGGGGTTAATGAGGAATGAAGGACCTTTGCAGGGTCAGTCTCCACTCCCCTAGTCCTCAGAATTTTCCTCAACTCTTACCTCATCTCTTTTCAGCCTCATCTCCGTTGGGCTGCCAGTAGATGGGACACAGATAGACTGAGTGTTTGTGTTCTTCCCAATACCTGTGTTGAAATTCTAACTGCCCCTGTGTTGGCTAAGCTGGGGGGTGATGAAGTAAAGGGGTTGAGCCTCAGGAATGGGATTAGTGGCAGGTTCACACTTCTGAAAACTCATTTGGCAGCCCCACTTTTCCCTAGTTCCACGAAGATTTTATCTCATGGCTGGCTCTTCTAACACACCTCAGCCATAATTCTTAGTACATTTAACATCCATGTAGACAATCCTTCCAGTATCCAGCTCCAGGCCTCTCTAGACTGTTGTGTGTCTGCTCTACCACTCCCCTACTGTGCGATTTGAACAAATTGCTTACCCTCTCGGTGGCCTCAGTTTCCTCTGATGGAAATAATAAAAGTCTGTTATATGCAATATTAAGGTGGTAAGCACAGATGAAATACAGACGAGCACCTGAAATTATACTGGCAAACCTAGTTACTATTACTAGTTTCAACTGATACTGGGCCCACAGCCCTATCGTTACATTATTACAAAATCTAGCTTTAAGTCAATGTTCCGGGCTTTTTTTGTTTCTCTCTCTCTCTCTCTCTCTCTCTCTCTCTGTGTGTGTGTGTGTGTGTGTGTGTGTAGAGAGGTTTTTAGTGTGTGTGCGTTCACCAGAGAGAGAGAGACAGAGACAGTGAGAGGGAAAGTGAGAAATCATACCCCTAGCAAGGATGGCCATGCCCCAATCCCTTCTCCTCCATTTTCCTCCCAGAATCTTGGGCACGCACATGCCTAGCATGATTTTCAAACCACTGGGTTCGGTACTCAAAATGTGTTTGGCCATGGGAGTCTAGCGACTGACCGCCATGCCATCTGTTGGCCCGTTTAGGTTTTATAATATATGCAGGAGGGCCCCTGTGCTTGCCAGAGAGAGATAAAGAAAAGAGGGACAGGGACATTGAGATGACCAAGTTGGAACTCCTTGTCCTCCATCTCTCCCTCCTTTCAGGATTTTGGGCATCTGTGTACACACACCCAGAGTACCTGTCAAGCCATTAGGTCCAGGACTTTCACCGTACCATCTGAATATGTGAGATCCAACCTCCTTAACTACCACGCCATTCATTAGCCCACTGAAATCTAGGTTTTTACCATGAATCTTATGATTCTGAAAATTCTGTTTTTTAAGCCCTGTGCATGTTAAGCTAAACAGGCATTGTTCACTGCTGCTGAACATGGCCCATATCCGGTCTACTGCTGTAGGTTTCATGCCAGCCTCCTCTGGGCGCTGTGATTAGCCCCCCCAGCCTCCCCTCAGCATGTTTCTGCAGAAGAAAGGACTCAGTGGAGAAGGGAGGTGGTCAGGGAGAGAGGAAAGGAAAGCCCGTGTATGTGGGTGGTGACTTCTGGAAACGCTGATCGGCTAGCCAGAGTGACGGATGTATTGAGCTCGTTTCTGCAGGTAATTGTTTAAATGTTATAGCGGCTTTAACATGTCGTCTGTTAAAACGTATTGGTGAGGCAGCCATTCCAAACTTGTAATGTGGGTAATATTTAGATGATTTACTAGGTGAGGTGCAGTTTCTGATTCAATCAGAGTTGCATTTGATTCAATAGGCGACGTGTCTAATCCGACTGGGACCCCATCGAATCCAAAGCTGAAGTGTTTGATTCACGGGCTGATGTACCTGATTTAGAAGGTGATGGATCTCGTCCACGCTGAAGGATTCCAATATCCCCACACCGGGTATTTGCTTCAGTGTGTGATGTATGAGTTTTAATAATGAGACACGCTTCCGGGACGGCGAGGGCCCCGTCTCCACCCGCTGCCTGACATATCTGTGGCTGCAGCCGGCTTCTAGGTAGAGCTGGTCTCAGCCGATAGGACCAGAGGTGCCGAGTGGGAACAAAACCAGTCCCCCATGTATTACCCGAGCCTCCATAAGTCCCCATGGCTGCCATTCTCCCAAGGGCTGTCTGTTCATATCATTGTCTGAAGGCCCACAGACAGGGCTCAGCAAGAACCTCGTTGCTTGTGTGGGAGACCTTCAGGGACACACCTCTCAGGTCAGAGCAATTCACTCACAGTAGGTGCCAGTCTTGTCTGTCTGAAGATCCTTGAGCTTCGCCTGATGTTTCGTGGGGCCCCATGTGAGCCTTCTCCAGGCTAGGCCCGCCATTTTTAGTCAGTGTGTGGGGACTGAATTGTCATGTTCCAAGGAGGGAGATACGAAAGTGTTCTCCCTGAGCTATTTTGCAGCCTCTCCCTGGTGGCCCTCTCCTTCCCTACTGTGACCAGGAAGTCCCTTCTGAGAGAGGAGATTTTTTTGTTTGTGTTCTTCCTTCTGCCTGGAGTGCCTGCCCCCATCTTCCTCGGTGGAAGAAAGTTGAGCATCCTTCCGGGGGTGGCTGCCTCCCGCTGCCCTCCCTGACACAGGCCACCCTGCCTGAATCTCAGCTCATCCTGGAAAGAGCACCTTCCCTCCCGCTTTCCAAGTCTTCTGCCTGTGTCTTCATGATCACACTCGTCACACATGTCGTCCTCTGTTGAGGAGGCTCTTCTTCACCCTGCTGTTCCCAGAACCTGGCTCAGGACCTGACAGACGAAGAAATGTGATGCTGGAGAAGGGAAGGGGGTGGATCATTCATAATAACAGTAATTCACATTCATCGAGCTACAAGCGTGTTCTGAAGTCCTAAAACTTTATAAATATCATCTAGTTATCTCGTTTAATCTTCATGACAAAGCATACGGGGTAGGACCGATCACTCCTGCCATTTGTACAGAAGGGGAAATTGAGGCTCAGAAAAGTTCACTGATTTTCCAGGGTTTCACTTTCATAGAGTTAGATTTGAATATAGACTTCTCTGACCCCAAAGCTGACCCCCTAACTGCCTCATGATCTGGTTTATCCGGACTAGACATACTTCTCCACCCTAACCAAGGACAGGAGGGCTACATCCCCGAGAGGAGTAGATGCCCTCAGAGAGTGCCGACCATTATACAAGGTGGAGTGACCCGCTGGGTAAACTGAACAGAGGGCATGTGAGGAGGAGTCATCAGGAAAGCCTTCCTGGAGGAAGCATTTGATTTGGCCCTGGGTAGCCGAGGAAGAGAAGGGGTAGTGACCATGAGAATGCCCACTCTTACCCAGCACTCTCGTGCTCAGGCTGCCCTCAGTCAGAGACCTCCAAGTTGCATCTGAGACAGCTAGTCTTTCTGGTGACTGCCCCCCACCAGGAGCTACTTGTGATCCAAGCAAAGCCTGAGTCCACTCTACAGAAAGGAGTCCCTCGTGACCCCACTTCCAGTTGAAGGAGACACTTCAGCTCGTCATCTTCTGGGAGGGAAGAAATGCCAGACCGAGACCAGGCTCGGCTAGTCCTGGATATTCCTGGGACAACAGCCTGCTAAGCGTGCATCTCTGGCCACTCCTTGGCATTTAATCCATAATTCTCCCCACCCATTCCTTTCTTAGCCTGAGTCCCAGAATCCTGTCCGCTCCAGACGTGGGGCTCATTCTAAGATATTCTCATCAGGTGGTGGGATTTGGGGGGACAGCCTCGGCATGGGCATATTTAAGCTGCCCATTCCCAAGCTTCCATCAGGGTTCATCTGAGCTGAACGCCAAAGGGTATGGATTGCAGGACAGGGATCTGCCTCAGAGTGGCCTAGACCACCTCCCTGCCCCAAGTCCACAGACCTGTGCTCCTAAATCTGCTTCCCAGGAATCAACACTGGGATAAGTCCGCTCTTACGAGTGCCACGTCAGGCCATAGGTATGGGTTCAACCCTGGCTGGGGTCTGGGGCCTCAGCATTGGGGGTGGGGTTCCTGCTCCTCTAGGTCCCCCCCTTTCTCTCACCGCAGCACTTCCTCTGTTTTCAGCATTCGGAATGCCAAGAAAGCAAATCTGACAGGTTCAAGGCCTAGGGATTGTCACCTCTGTGCAGAGGGGATGCCTCAGGCACAGAAGCTCTGGTCAGAAGGTCAAGGGTGTGTGCAGGCCCAAGAGGTCAGAGAGGATGTGACAGAATCTCTACCTCAGAAACAAGACTTCACTGGCCGAGCTGCGAGCCAAATACTCCCACATTCTCGTGCTCCTTTTCTCCTCTCAACTCTAATCCCCGTCCCAGGCTGTGGGGAGAAGACTGAGGCGTGGAGAGGTTGAGGGGCTCGCCAGGGTCCTGTAGCAAGTACTTGAAGAGTCAAGTAGAGGAGTGCTGCCTGCCAACCCAAGGCTGCCTCTAATGTCTGGCTCTGTGTCTCTCCCTCACTGTCATTCTGACGGTGGGCCATCGGATACTGTGACAGGCTGGTGCTGTGGGAGATACTTGGATCAAGAGCGTCTTTGTGTCCTCCAGTCTCACCACCCAGGCAGAGGCCAGCGCTAGCAGAAGGTTGGTGACGGGCCAGACTGATTCCTGAGAGGCTCAGTGCACACAGCTGCCTGCTTCGCTCTGCCGCCGGCGCTGCTGCTAGACCCAGTCCCCTGGCTGCTCACACTTTCCCAGGCTGCGGCCACGAGTGGGGTCCTCAGACATGAACAAAAGAACAGCTCAGCCTTGCAAATGGCTTTGAAAATGGGGCCACGGGGATTCCTCTTGGCTGACACACTGTGCCCTGGCCTAGGCCTCATCCCCCAGAGGCATCCCCCAGCCCCTGCCGGCCAGCTGTGTCTCCCACCGCCGCCCACACCAAAGCCCTGACCACACGGAAATGGCTGCTCAGCCCAGAATTCCCCGTCACACCCCTTCCCACACAGGGAGGGGCAGGAGGCAGGGACAGTGGCAGCAGGGACTGTGGGAACCGACTCTTCACTGACATTGGACGTTGGTCCCTAGACCTTCACAGGGCACCCCCACACGCCAAGCCTCACGAGAGCTGAGTAGGATGTTCACATGAGACCTGCCTATCATTCTGTCTCAGAAGAAACCTCAGTTCTGAGACAGGCTGTTAATTAATCCACATGCTAACTAGGGGTGTCAGAAACTGCTAGAGTGACCACAAGGACAGCAATCGTTAGCCCAAAAGTCTTCTAACTGGGTACCCCTGGGGACACATGGAGACTTTCCCAAGAACACATGGGCAGACAGCTTTAAGGACATCACTTTCCAGCCCTTCTGCCGTAGGCACTTTTTCCCTAAAACCGATCTGTCTGAGCACACCCTGGTGGTTTTCAGTTTCCCACAAAACAAAGAAAGGTTTTGCCCATCTTGAATCCGGCTGAGCATCATCTCCCTGCTGTAAAACCCTCAGACCAAACACAGGACTCCAGCAAAGAGCCCAGTAAAAATGCAACCAAGGAGGATTCAATAGAGCAACAGGCTCATTGCAGAACTCTGCACCGCCCTTGCCCATGGGCTACCTTGAGACCAGACATGCACACACAGTACTCTACCTGAAAAGTGAAATCCGAATTTTTTTTTCTACAGAAAGTTCTGATTTAGCTTTTTGATTTTTGCCAATTTTGTGATAGAGTGGGTGCCTGCCATAAAATGAATGACTCAACTCTGCAGCTTCAAGGTTTTGAGATAAAATATTTAAAACCTATAGCTCCTCATAGATCATATTCGAGATGCCAGAAATCATGTCTTTTGTATCTAAACTTTTTTTTTCTTTTTCTTTTTTTTTTTTGGAGAGGTTTTTGCCATAGGGCGTGTGCGCTTGCCAGACAGACAGAGAGAGACAGAGACAAAAAGCAAGAAATCACCCCCCACCCCCAGGAGGGATGGCCACCCACAATCCCTTCTCCTCCATTCTCCTCTCTGGATCTTGGGCATGCACGCACACGCGCCCTGCGTGAGTTTTAAGCCACCGGGTCCGAGACGCGAACAGCAGTTGGCCATGTGAAAGTCCAGTAACGTAACTGCTACACCATCTACTGTCTCCAGGAGAATTCTTAATGACTAGTCCCTGATTCACTAACAACCAATATGGGAAATAAAATGTTTCTACAGAAATAGCAAGGTTTAAAATAAGAATAGCCTCCC
>NW_006209268.1:1562189-1598223 GCF_000334495.1 Tupaia belangeri chinensis | reverse complement strand
ATTTTCGCTATAGGGCGCGTGCGCTCGCCAGACAGACAGAGAGAGACAGAGACAAAAAGCAAGAAATCACCCCCCACCCCCAGGAGGGATGGCCACCCACAATCCCTTCTCCTCCATTCTCCTCTCTGGATCTTGGGCATGCACGCACACGCGCCCTGCGTGAGTTTTAAGCCACCGGGTCCGAGACGCGAACTGCAGTCGACTACATGGGAGTCCAGCGACATGGCATTACGCAAACTGCTGGTCCCCATTTATCTAAACGTATGATGAACACTTTTCTATTTTAACTTAGTACTTGAGAGGCTACCTAGTTTCTCAAGGTCCTTTTTGGAGATCCTCAAACGAAACTATCTGAAGATCATTCCCTTCGAGCAGGTGCCATCGCTGGCATGCGCCTGGAGTTCGGTGCTCCTCGTTAGAGGAGTTCCGAAGAGAGAATGCACCCCGAGCTGAGACGCTTGGTCAGAGGCTCTGAGTTGGGCGTTGAAAACTGGGAGGCTGAAGGTGCTGGAGAGGCAGACGGAGGAGGAAGGCAGGTCTGCCAAGCCCAGAACGGCACCTCCACAGTGTTGCAGACCCAGCATCTCACGCAGAGCCCAAGCAGGGCAGCACACCAGCCAGTTAGCATCTGCTGCCACCCAAGCCCCAGGTGTGAACCCTCCCTACAGCCAGTCTGGGCTTCGGCGCCATCTTTGCTGTAAGATGACCCTAATCTGGGGCCGCAGGTGTAGATTTTGGACATCCCTGGCAACCTGCCCTGCCACTCCATTCTGCCTCCATCCTTCTTGGCTCCAGAGCCAGCCCAGACACAGATACACATATGCACATATGCACGTGCACAGCACAGCCGTGTGTATGTGCGTGCTGCAGGCGGCACTCGTTCTAGCTAGCAAGGTCTTGGGGGAGGAGCAAAGCCCAGCACAGGCAAACGTGTTTTACATCCCAGCTCTCATTGGGCCAGGCAAATCTGTTTGGATAAAGGCAACCAAAGATGAAGAAGGAAATAGCCTATTCCACCCTCCCCGCACAAGGCCTTGATACAGAGGCTGGGACGTCTGGCCTCTGACAGCCAAGCTGACGCTCGCTCTCTCAGACATGTGAGCAGCAAAGCTTCTCCTGTCCCCTCCCCACAAAAGAGGAACACCCGGAGCTATGAGAACTCATTGGCCCAGAGTTGCAGTGTCCTGGCCCTGAATTCCTTGTCCCCTCATCTGTCCAGCCTGTGGAAGAAAGGCTTCTCTCTTAATACAAACAAAATCTGTGATCTTCAACATCAGCCCTGTGAAGATGGGTCTCCTGATGGATTTCCTGACGGAGAACGGCAATTGATTAAGCGATCGCGCTATGGCTGAGTTTGGCCTTCTCTCAGGCTTTGAGTCCCCTTTCCACCAGGATGCTGACCCCAGGGGAGTATGACTCTAGTTGCCCTGCTCCACGTCGTCTGGAATGGGCTGGTGTTCACTCTGGGTTGCCTGGGCAATTATCTTGTGGGAAGACTGATACTGCTTGGGTCATCCTTCCCAGGGCTAACTGCTCCTGAATCGAGGAGAGGACCATGGGCCTCTCTTTGATGTCCTCTCCCAAGCACTGCAGACAGTAGATATGCAATGCTGTCAACGTAAATGTGTGAAATGCAGGTGTTTCATGCAGTTTAAGCATCTAACACACAGAAGGATGGAAGATTTAACAAAAGATGCTCTCTGCCTTTAAGGAGCTGATGGCTTCGAAGAGAGAGTTGGAGAGACATTAGCCAACCCTATCACAACGTGTTAAGTGCTCCGATCAAGGTACATATCAGATGCTTTGGCTACTAGGAAGGGGGCAAGGTTTCTCACTTTATGGATGAGGAAACTGGGGCCCTAAGAGTATCGAGGTTTAAAGTTTTGTCTCAGGTCAGTAGCAAAACCCCAGAGAGACTCTAGGACTCCAGACAGAATGCTTCGTCCATTCCTCCAGTGTTTGCTTTGCTCTGTGGGCTGTCTCCACTCGCTGATAACCCTGCACTCAGCATCCCAAGAGCAGATGCGGCAAGGGCTATTCTGCGCGCTAGGCCGAGTCTGGATTGAGACCAGCCAGCAAATACCCTCCCTGTAGCAGGGCCACCTGGGCAGTGTGGCAGGAGTCAGAGAGATGGCAAGGAGTCCACCTGGCTTGGTCTCCCAGTTGGCCAACAGGAAGTGATGCCTCCTGGGCCCAGTTCAGCAGCTGTTACTTGCCTGGCATGGTTAAAACAAACAGGCAGATGTCCTCAGGGTGACCTCCCTGACTCAGAGAGTTTGGGAACTGAGGTATTCACTCCCTGGGGTGGTGGCGGGAGGCAAGGACAGGACATGAGTTGCTGACTCACTCTTTCTTAAGGCCTCTCTGTTCTGATTCCTGAGGAGCCATCTGAGGAAGAAGAGTTCCAGGACAGCAGAAGGGCATGTTCTCATTCCTCCATCCCACACCCCTTCCAAGATGGCAACAGACTTGGATGGCTCCAAGCACCCAGCCCACAGAGATTCTTCCCAAGTCTCTGGATAGTAAAGCAGACAGGCAAAGAAGAGAGTCGACCACCTGAGACACAGAGAAGCACAGGCAGGTACAGAGGCTGCCTCAAATAGTTCCTGGGTGATATCTAAAGGATCAGTTAACAAGGTGGGAATAATGACGTAGAACTGAAGAAAATCAACCTTAGTGATTAAGGGAACTCTAAGGGGCAGTGGTCATCACATAATCCCAGCCCATCTCCAGGCTGGTTTCATGGGCATATGACCTGGACAGTCACCAGGGCCCCACACGTGGGTATGTTTGGTATGGGCCTATTGCCGTAGTAAAATTTACACTGTGCACTGGGCTCCATGAACTAGGTGTCCCATCCTGCCATGGCTTTATGGATGAAAAAGGGAAGCACAGCAGCGATGGCACAGCAGAAACGCAATGCTCAGTGATGCCGGGCCTATGCAGGGATACCTGGCTTTGTAACCTGAGGTTTTCCTGCTTGAATGGGGTACCTGTGTGCCCATGATCCAGGCTGGCTGAGACGGGATAGATCATGGCATGAAGACCTTGTTGGGGATGTCTCTTTCTCTCTCTCTCTCTCAGAAGAAAGTAAAATAAAATAAACATAAAAAAGAAAAGAACAGCAAATGAGACCAGATAGA
Source organism: Tupaia belangeri chinensis (assembly GCF_000334495.1). Lineage (NCBI taxonomy): Eukaryota > Metazoa > Chordata > Mammalia > Scandentia > Tupaiidae > Tupaia > Tupaia belangeri. The sequence goes on along the minus strand of NW_006209268.1, from coordinate 1,595,080 downwards.
GGAAATGGCTGCTCAGGGTCGCGCTGCTCATCTTTTGTAGAACCAGGGCGAGAACTCCCAGTCCAGTGTTTTCCCACCATGTACAGAGTCCAACTCTGCCGGTCATCTCAGCTTATGGCAAGTACTTCCAGCTCTGGCCTCCTACGCCCTGGGCCCTGTGCTTTGTTGCCTCCCCTGCTCCAGGGAAGTCCCATCAAGAGCTGTGTGGGCCACGAAAGCCCAGGTGGGGCTCAGTGGCTGTTGACAGGCTCTGCAGCTACAGGTAAAGGGTAAAGTCTGGCAAAGACTGAAATCTCAGTGCCACTCTTCCAGGGCTAAAGTGCTCAGAGCCTCTCTGATTATAGAACTGCTTATAACAATATCACAAAAACTAGAGAAAAATGTATGTTAGGAACCCAATAGAGGGTCAGCCTAAACTAGGTTTTCAACAGTCACTGCTGGTAAAATGATTCACCCTCAGTCTCTCACTGTCCCTCGGCCCTATTTCTGAGTGACAGATGGCTTAAGAGGACCAACTTTGGAACACAGGGACTTAAGGTTAAGCCCTACCACTTCCTACCTGGGTAACCTTGAGTGAGTTTCTTCATCTTGCTAAGCCTCAGTTTTCTCTTATAGGAAGTGGGAATAATAAAAGCTTCTGGGGTTATAGGGAAGATGGAGCGAGATTATGCAAAGCAAGCATTTAGCACAACATCTAATTTATAGCAGTCAATATAACTTGGTGTTTGTCTCATTTTTTTGGTTTCATTTCCTTGCCCTGGCCTAAGATTGGGCTGGAGAAATCCCTGCCTTTGTCCTCGAAGCTGCCATCTAATATCCTACTCTTCAAACTATGAACCAATAGGATCAGCCTCATCTGGGAACTGATTAGAAATCCAGAATCTCAGGCTCCAGCCCAGACCTCCTGAATCAGAATTTGCCCTTTAACAAGACACCAGGTGATTCATATGAGCATTAGTGTGTGAGACACACTAGGATTGCTAGCGCACACAGCTGGCTGCTCTTACTCTGCCCCTAGGGCTGTGAGTCACTTCCTAAAATGATGGTTCTTAAAAAGGCAGAGACCAAGTCCGTCATGATGGATCAGACCAGAGTTGAGTCCCTCCATGAGGTCTTGCAATATGGTTGGGTGGCCTAGGAGAACGGCTGTAGTGTGAAGGGCAGATTGCAGTGGGGAATGAGCAAGAATCAGAAAACCTATGAGAGATTACTGCAATTAGCCAAGCAGGAGGTGAAGGGCCTGAAGTGTGGCAGGGGCTGAGAGCATAGGGAGCAGGGGCTGAATCATGAAGGTCCATCTCATGTAGAATTCAGCAGATCTAGGCTCCAGCAGCTGGCATAATGGCTATGTCACTGGACTCCCATGTAGTAGACTGTGGTTTGAGTCCCAGACCCAGTGGCTTAAACTCACGCCGGGCACATGTGCATGTGTGCCCAAGATCCCAAGAGGAAAATGGAGGAGAAGGGATTATGGTGTGGCCATCCCCCTGGGGGGGGAGGGGATCTCACTTTATGTCTCTCTGTCTCTCTGTCTTTCTGGCAAGCCCATGTCCCCTCTCCAAAAAAATAAAAATAAAAAGAGAGAGAGAATTCAGCAGATCAGGCAGATGTTAAAGGTGACAGGAATAGGGAAGAGCAAGGACAACTCTGAGATTCATTGTTTGAGGTAACAGGAGGGTATGTATTACATTATAGAGACAAAGTGGGCCAGAGGAGGAGAAGGGGAGACCACAAAGAAAAGGAAGAATGCATTTCATTTTGGACACAAGCTGGTGGGGCAATAGTGAAGGGTTTCCAATAAGAAAAATAGTCACTTACTCCCCATCTTTTTGTAAAACCTTTTGCTCTGTGGAGTGCTACAGAGTCCTGGAGTTTAAAGGCTATGGGTTCGATTTCTGGTTCTCCCGCTGAGAAGCTGTAACTCGCCACTTGGGCAAGTTCATTTACCTGTCTATGCCTCAGTTTTCACATCTGTAGAATAACCTATCTCAGAGGGTTGTAGTGACCATTAAATGAATAAATACATGTGAAGTGTCTGGAATCAAGCCTGGTACATAGTGAACACTCAATAAATATTATTCATTATAATCACTGCCTGTTTGCTATCTTCCCTGTTCCCAGTGGGAACAGGGACCACAACTGAGAGTGTCTTTGTGTTGTGTAGCACTTAGCACAAAGCAGGTACACAATATGATCCACAGAAACTGTAACATATGTTGTTCATTAAGGGTAGCCCACTGGGCCAGTGTGGTATCTGTACACAGATGAATACAGATGTCGCATCCATTTACAAATGTTTGCTTTCCCTTCTTCCTTTTTCCTAATCACAGCTTAATGTCTTCTCAGTAATGAGAATCTGTGCTCATTTTTCTCTCAACCTAAACTGATCTATGGGCTACTCTGAAAATCGAGTCTGGCTCCTGGGTCAATCTACTCTCCCTGTAGGGTGGTACTGACCCTCTGAACAAGAGGAGACTTATCCTCTGAAGATTCTTTCATTCATTTGACAGAGACCATCTATGTGCTTATCAACAATAATAATAATCATTTCCATTTCTTGAGACCAGACACAAAGCAGAGTGTGTGCTGGTCTCAGGACCAGCAGATGGAGTAATGATTATGTTGCTGGACTTCCACGTAGTTGACCGTGGTTTAAGTCCCAGACCCAGTGGCTCAAAACTCACACCAGGCACATGTGTGTACATGCCCAAAATCCCAAGAGGAGAATGGAGGAAAAGGGGTTGTGGCATGGCTATCACCCTTGGGGGGATGATTTCTCACTTTCTGTCTCTCTGTCTCTCTAGTGAGCACATGCGCCCGATAGCAAAAATCTCTCTAAAGAAAAAACAAACAAACAAAAAACAAGACCATGTCTCTGCCTAGCTCCAGCACGCTAGTCTTATCAGGGGAGAAAGACAAGGAAACAGAGGATTGCAATAAAGAATGAAATATGTCACAGCTGAAGTAGACACAGGGCTGGGGGGTGCTCCAAGGAGGGAGAAGCACCTCAGTCCTGTGTCACAGATCTGGTTCCTCCTGTGAGAAGATCAAAACAAAATGGCAGGGCTGCCTCTGTGGGCCAGAAGGAGCCAGTCCCACATGACTAACCATGTAGTTCCAGTCCTGGCCCCAAAGGCTTGAAAAACACAGCAGGGTGTGTGTACGTGCATGCCCCAAATCTCAACAGTATAGCTAAATGGAGCAACATATTGTGGCATGACCACAACCTATTGTGGAATATTTTCTTTCTCTCTCTGCCTCTCTCCTGTGAACACACGTCCCTCTGGCAATTAAATAACAAAATGGCAGCCCTAAATGAGTGCTGGGCTTCCTCCAGCACTGTATACTTTTTCTCTCACTATCACACTAGACTTGAATCAGTAAAGACTGGGAGCAAACAAGGGAAGACATGGGGCCAGCAGATGGTGTGGGGGTTAAGTGCATTGGATTTCCACATGGCCAACTGCAGTTTGAGTCCCAGGCCTCCTGGTGGCTTTCTTTCTCACTTTCTCACTTTCTCTCTCTCTCTCTTCCTCGCTCTCTCTCTCTCTCACTTGCTTTGCTCCTCTAAATAAATACATAAATAAAGTTAAATACAATAATTCTTTAAATAAATAAGGGCAGAGGGGAGTGGCCAGAGCCCAGACTAACATGCAAAAAGGAACTCAAGGCTGTCTGTCACACACCTCAGCCTGGCCCTCTCGGGTACAGGTGGTGTGCAAATGGTCCTGGCCACATCATCCTTGGATCTCTGCCAGAGACCTAAGCCACCATGGAGCCTCTGGACACCCACAGAAAAGAAAAATCACTGGCTCCCAAAGAAGGAAGAAAATTGGGAATCACAGTTCAGACTGCAGAGTTCCACATGTTCTAAACAGCCAAGATGATGTGCACACTCATTATAAAAGCTGGGCATGTTCATTGAATCCCATTTAGAATATAAAGATGAAAAAGGGACCAGCAGATGGAGTAATGGTTACGTCACTGGACTCCCACGTAGTCAAATACAGTTCAAGTCCTAGACCTGGCAGCTTAAAACTCTTGCTGGGCACGTGTGTGTGAGTGTCCAAGATCCCAGTGGGAGAATGGAGAAGGGACTGCAGTATGGCCACCCCCCTGGGGGGTGATTTCTCACTTTCTGTCTCTGTCTCTCCAACAAGTGCACGTGCACTATATCAACAATTTCTATTAAAAAAAATTAAAAATATATATAAAGATGAAAAAAATCATTTTACTATGGTCCAGCGACAGCCAGTGTCAATGTTTTAGCATACACATTTTCAGACTTCTTTCTGTGGTGACAAACATTTTTTTCTATCATACAGGGCCTTCATTATTAGCTTCTTATACTAACATGCCTTTTTCTTCAACATTAATTTGATAGAGTTTACGGAGGGGAAAAACCATAATTTGACTACCTACTATTGTTGGATCTTTTCTGAGTTGGGTTCTCTGACCTCCTCTGGCAATTGTGAGTCACTCAGTATCTGTTCAATAAGTTCTTTTCCTGTTTAACTCTTTCAGGATCAGTTTCTGTTGTTTGCCACTAAGACTTCTAATGAATACAGACAGTAAATCTGTTCCCAATTTTTCCTATTTTAAATAGTGGTGTGATGAACGATGCTATAATTTTGTGCATTTGTCTGATTAGTTCCTTGAGACTAATGTCTAGAAGCAGAATTGTTGGAGCAAATAGTCTGCAAATGTGGGAGCTTTCGGTTAATATTGCCCAATTGTCTGGGGTCTCTGGTGTCATACTGAGAAGGAACTGGATCAAAGGTGCTGGCATTAAGTTTGGAGCTTTACACATGCCAACTCTAAGAGCTGCTGCCCCTCCTAAGGTGAGTAGAATTACAATCGTTCCTTAGATGAAGAAAGTCACAGACTCAAGGCAGTGCAACACTTATCCCGAGTCTCAGCACTGGTAAGCAGCACAGGCATTAAGGTTTGGACCCAGTGTTCCAGGGGTTCTCTTTGCCCTGTGGATCCTGTTGTCATCACCACTCTCTTCCACTGGGAAGCTCATCTGGACTATATCATGACCCCTCGCCTCTGGCTCCTGTTGGGATCCCCAAGTATGAGTATGAACTGGAGTTGAGAGAGTGGAGAGGAGCAAGGATTTCCTACTTTCCTCTGTGGCAGGTCACCCTGATTGACTGAGCACCTCTTGCCTCTGTGGGTTGGGGGTCTTGTCCCTCCACTAGCACCCTGTAGGTCTAAGGACAGAAACTACTCCCTGCGGTTGCTCACACGGACTCCTGCCCCATCTGACTGGCTTTCCTGTGGTCCCACTCACCTCGTCATAAATAGTCTCTATGTTAGGTTCTCCATCCCTCTCCTGTCAGGATATTGACAGCAGACCAGGTCTGTCTGGAGCCACGGTGCACATTCTGCCATCACACCATGTTACACACACGTTCCTTGCACATCCTAGTCCCAGCCATTCCAGCTCCCATGCACACACATGCATGCCATCAAGGGCACTTCCGTATTCTATCAGTCAGCTTGGCAGAGGTCTGAATGTTCTAGGAAGAGTACTGGAATGATAGGCAAGCAATGTCTGGCTGTGTGACCTCAGGTAGGTCCCTCTAGCTCTTTAGTTCCCTCAACTTCGATGTCCTCATCTGCAACAGGAGGAGCTGGACTACAAGGTTTCAAAGGGCAGATATCCTAGGAGAAAAAAGACAGACAAGTGTATCCCAAGAGACTGTAAACTTACTCCTGTATTTCACATACATCTGCAGATAGTGTGTGCAGTATCTGTAGTAGTGCAAAGGGGTCCCTTTAGCAAGCCAGAGTGCTGGGACCTTTTATTCATATGCATTTAGAACCTTTGCTGTTTGTACTTGGCCAGCTTTGGATGGCAAAACAATCTATTCTCTGTGGAAATTCTGACTTATTTTTCCAGCTGGTCTGCCAGTTGCCAAGAAATGTCATCTGAATATCATTATTTAATCGAAGATTAGTCCACGCCTGTGACATGGGCTGTAACTATTATCTTCTTTGATTCTTTACATAAGCACACATTTTCTTCTCAGATTAGAACTTGCATCAGCAGAGGTAAAGCTGCCTCTTCCTTGACCACATGGTCATGAAGTGACCCACTGGGAATGTGGCCATCTGTATCTGTGCGCACACATCAGTGTCCCTGTGAGAATATGTGCTAAGATGCATGTGTGAGTAGGAGGATATGGTCATGAGCATGAGTGAGGACATTACTGTGGAAGTCATTTCTTGAGGGGATCCAAAAAAAGGACTTTCTTGAATCACTGGACGTATCAACATGGCCTCCCAATTTAGTAGCTAATTTTGTGTGTTTGTTTTCAGATCAAAGCATGTGCAAAGCAAAATCCAACCAAGCCTACTGGGAGGTATGGGGATGGACCAGACAATATCCATAACCCAATTCTACTGCAGATCTCTTGGGTAAAACAAGAGGGCAGGGAGGGCAGGAGTTCAAGCTATAAGTATTGGCTTGGGTGTTGGAAAACTCTGAAATTCATGACCTTAGAAGGCTCTCGCTCCCTCACTCCACCCTGGAACATCTCTAACCTTCTTAAGTGCCATGTGACATCCAAGCTAGTCTCTCATTTACTGGTTTCAGAGCTTTCTAGGACAAATTTATGACTGGCCTTAGTTTAAACAATTGGGTTAATAATCTTTTATTATCATTATTTTTAATCAGATTGCACCCAATGAAGCAGGCCCCAACCTACCCTCAGAATAGAGCTCATTCCAAAGGCAGGGCATGTGTCCTCACTCATGTAGGCCTTTCGAATTCTTTCTCATTTTCCAGCATCTTGGCCTATGCCTGGTCCAGGGGCTAAGCTGCAGCCAAACATCCAACACTGCCACTCCCAAATCATTGGCTGAATGTAGGAAAGAGGAGTCCAGGGACAAGCACTTGGGCCTAGGGGTAACTTGACTCTTCTCTTACACTGATGGTGTGAAGGAGGTCCCTGGTTCATTTTTAAGAGCCAAGGTAATGAAGATACCGGACCTAACCATCCAAAATTCTCAGAGCTTATATGAACACTTCTCTTTCATTCCCTTTCCCACACCAGTTCATGGACAAATCAATTCAAGAATAAAGCGAGGGGCCAGCAGGTAGCATGGTGGTTAAGGATGCTGGACTCCCACTTGGCCGACCACAGTTTGGGTCCTGGACCCGATGGCTTGCTTTCTCACTTTCTCTTCTCCCCCCTCTTGTTCTGTCTCTCTCTAGTCAAATTAAAATAAGTAAATAAATAAATAAATAAATAAATAATTAAATAATTCTTTAAAAAAGCATAAAGAGAATAATAACCAAGAAAACAGCCATATTAGTGTCTCCAGCACTTGGCCAGGTGTCTGGTATGTCACAGATATACCCGCAATTTTTTGAAATGATAAATGACTGAGTCGGTGGATGAAGATAGCTCCGAAGTGAATTTTCCCAAAAAATCCCCTTTGGAAAGGGCAGTGTGGAGAAGCCCTTTACCTGCTTCATTACATGATAGCAGACAAGTACTTTCCACCCTCCTGACTGACCCAGCCTTGGAATCAAATTGGAAATTCCTTTCATGTTCCTCTGGGTGGATACGTGAGAGATGGAGGAGAAGATGCAAATGAACTGACCAAGGTGAAGGTGGGACTCCGTCCCTGTTTGAGCTCTGTGTACATTGCAGCCCTTCTACCAGAAGGCTCAGTACAGCCCTCACCCTGGTATTCCCCCAGATAATGGTGGAAGATGATTAGAGAAGATAACCAGAAGCCCAGCCAGAATTGGGGGGCATGGGTCAGTTGCTAAGTGCAGAGTGACTCATACGAACTCCAGACAAGGATGACGATGGAAAAGGAGTCTAGTGGATCAGGGAAGGGGTGGAGAAAAGGAAGGGGGGCCCCTGAGGTTGAGAGAGAATGGGAAACATGTTTTGTAAGATTTCCAAGATTTTTGGGGGCTGTTGTTAAGGGCTTTTTCATAAGACCTGTTATTCTGCTGGGGTTTACATCACTATTTGATCTAAGCTCCAACAGGACGACTACATCTGCTACTAAGCTGTGTTGTAAATGTCTTTAATTTTTATATTTCATCTGAAGGGAGTTGTTAAAGTGAGTTTACAGGGTGATGGCTCTTTGAATAAAAGCCATCAATACTGGAGCAGAGCTCTGTATGACACTTAATTTTCACTCTAATAAGCCCTCCTAAAACATTACAAGATTTAGGAGGGTTTTTTCCCTTTTTTCTTTTCCCCTTTAACTCCCCTTCCCTCGGCGCATTATTCCTCTCGCTCCATCTCTTGCATTCCCCTTTCTTGCTTTCCTTAAAGGACAGATTTGAAGAGAACATTTTTGTTCAGATGACACCACTTCGCTTTTCACCGCCAGCCAGATGTGCTCTTGACTTCTGAACAGGAGACATGTTTCTTTGAAGTTTTTCAAAGACTTTGCTTTTATTTAGAATTTTCCCCCTTTCTCTCTCTCCCTCATGTTTAACTGGTTGGGAAGCCCCAGGAGGGGTTTTCACATGGGCCTCTTTTCTTTTCCTGGGGCATAAAAGGAATGGGATCAGAGGCACTCTGTTCCCACAGAGCCTTCTATTTTCTGCCCTGACGACTCCAAGTATTTTCTGCTGAAGCCGCTGTCCCCAGGAGCTAAAAGAAGATGGTTTCGGATTTGCCCTGGAAGCTCATCTTTTAAATGAACAGAATAGTTATGGCAAGAGTGCTGAGGTAGGAAGAGCCCCATCCTGTGCCCAAACAGCTCCCCACCCTCCCAGAAGTGGGCAAAAAGAAGTCTTCTCCTTCCCAACCATGCTGCCAGCGTGGTTGCCCAACTGCTCTGGCATTGCCCTGAAATTTTGCTAAAACAAAGTTGGAATTCAGATTGCACATCAGAAAAAGAAAGATTGGCACCCCAAACGTAGACCAGAAGCCTTTCCAAAAGTGAGAAGAAGAGAGCCTTACTTCTCTTTATGTCTGCCATAGCATCCCAGCCTGGCATGCTACTCAAATATTTAGGCTGACGTGTGTTCTTAAAGCAGGATCGGAAAAAAGCTAATACTTTAGGAGGTGGCGATGACAAAAGCTGGAAGATTTGTTTGGAGAACAAGCCAGTCCTTAGCCTGACATGTTGGCACAAAGGACTTGGAGTCCAAAGTCCACATGAAAGTTCCAGCTGCGTACTGACTGACCAGCTCTGTCTCTACCCACTGGAATGTAAGCTCCTGAAAGGTGACAGCCCTGCCACTATACTCCCATCTGGAAAAGTGCCAGGAACATAGTGAGCACATAGTAAATATTTGTTGCCTGCATACGTATGTCTGTTTGATAACAGCCATGATTCTTCCGGAACGAAGGGTGCTCCAGACTCAAAAAGACAACTTTCAATCTTGCAGAGTTTTCAGAGAACGTAGTAGTTGGTGATTCTCGGAAGACGTCTTACTCCACAAAAATACTCGAATTTCTAAAATCTTCTGAGGTTGTTAAGGAAGATAAATAGATTTGAATTTGGGGTTTGTGTTTGTGTTTTTGTTTGTTTGTTTTACACAAATACGCTGATTAAAACCCGAGAAAGTGTGTGAGCACTGGTTTTGTGTGTCACGTTAAGTGGGTTCTCTGCTACAGATAATCATAAGCATTTGACTGAAGACTGACACCCTAAGACGGAACCAGTAAGGGTCATGTGTACCATCGCTCATGCGCCTACTATCATAATACCCACCCTCACCCCCAGTGGGAGTGGTTGGGTGGGTTACAAAAATAGCCTTATTCTCTTTTTCCTATCAGTTTGCTTCCAGGTTTTTAGGGACAACTCAAGTTAATTTCTGACTTCAGATGAAATCCTGAAATTCCCCCATCTTTATCTCTAAAAGAGATAAAGGTGTTTTCTACCTCCATTGACCAAATATTCCATGTGTCCCCCAATGAATAATGTTGATCACTTCTGGGTCAAGTCAGCAAAAAGTCTTTGGGCTTTTTCCATCCCTCTCTTCTTCTCCTTTCACATCCTGGGTGGCCACAGATTTCAAAAGAATAACAGTTAAAGGATAACAGAGCCTCTTTGAACCTGGGTCCCTGAGTGGTTGGGTGGAGCAGAGCCCCTGCCAACCAGTCTTTAATTGCACTATTCTCCTCTAATTCACAGAAATCAGCCCAGTGCTTACCCACAGAAGCTCAATAAACTTCTACTAAAAGAATACATGAAGAATAAGTCAATATCTCAGAGACCTAGTGGGACTGAAACATTATTTATCGTGTGTATTAGTCTATTGAGTATTTAAGACTGTTATTTTGAAACTGTGACTTAGAAACTACTCCCAAGGTATTTGTGTGACTGCAGTTTGAGAAATCTTGATTCTATAGCTCTAGAGTGGGTCTTGATCATCCACATTCTAATAAGAATACAGGAAGATTCCAACACAGAGATCTGCATGCCATATTTTGAGAAACACTGGGGTATATGAATGTATGAGTATGTATTTGTGAACGTTCTTGGAATACAGGTGAGATACATTGGTAGTTTGGGTCACCATGTTCAATCCTTTCCAGGGATGGCAAATACACTTTATCTCACTTGTCAACATGAATATATTGGTAGGGGCTGTTCAGAGGACTGCTTTAAGTAGGTCTCTGGAGCCACATCTGGCCTGCACAGGGGAAAGCCCTGTGCTTGATTGATGATGTCTGCTGAAGGACCCAGAGGGGAATGTGGTGGCCTGTGCGCCAGGTGTCTGCCATCACCACCAGCCCCTTGTTTTGGAGACACAGAACCAGTACTTGGAGCTAAAGATCAAAGGATTTTCTGAGTCTCACTCCAGCCTGTGACCAGAACTAACTTTACCCATTGACTTCCTCGGGTGACTTTGTGGTGACAGAAAATAAAATCAAGATGTTTAGTTAAAGGCATTACTAAAAAAGAAGCTACAGAATTGTCACAGTGAACATTTATTGTTTGCAACCACAATGTCCATGCTCCCTTTTCAATGGTGCCTTGATTTTCCCTTCAGGAATTTGCTTCTGTTCCGTTTTCTTCCATGTTCATGCAGTGTGGGTGGGAATGACCACACTCCCAATTCCAGTGGTGGGCCCTGACTGGTTTAAGTCAAGCAACTTATCCTATCTCTTTAGAAACAAGAAATAAAAGCACGATTTCCAGGATGTGGAGAAGCTGCAGGAATGTTTTCCTTTCCCCTTGAGGAGAGACATGAACAGGTGAAATCTGACATGCCGGAGTAAATATGTTATCCCAGATTAAAAAAAAAAAACAAAACTGCTGAGGATGAAGTCAACACCACAAAAGGCAAACAAGCCACGTGGAGAAAAAGCAGGTCCTAGGACACCATTTGAGCCACTGGATCAAGTCTGACCTGACATCCATCTTAGCAGCTGATGCTTCAGTTACAAGAACCAATACGTTCTCCTCACTGCCTGAGTAGCTATCTTAGTTCTCTGCCAACAAATGAGTTCTATCAGTTCTTTGAAGGGAGGTGGAAAGTCAGGGGCAATTCATCCTACCACATGTCAGGAAGGAAGAGGCCCCAGACTCTAGGCCTTGCCTGAAATTCTCATGCACTCTTGCTGAGGGGACACTCACTAGCCTTGTGCCTCTGTTGCCATTACCTTCGATGGAAACTTTGAGGCAAAGGAAGCAGAAAGGACTCGGGTCCTCGAGGTGGTTGGTTCCGGGCTGTGAGCCTTGAACTCTGCTCTCAGTATCTGGACCTCACCAAGGGCAATGACACCTGGGCTTTAATAAGTTACACTGGTTAAGGGCTTTGAAGGTAAAAATTGCTGAACATCAGTATTTTGATTCTTTTGAACTAGGGGCATGTTATTACACATATAAAATAAAAAATCAATAACTACTGAAGTATCCAGAGTGAAAGCGGTTGGTTCACACATCAGCATATAGATACACAATTACTTTCACGTGATTGAATTTATATGTATGTGTTTTAACAGATGCTACTGGAGTGCTTTCGTAATTAGAATATTTTATTAGTCACCTCTTTTTTTCTAGCCACACTAGAAAGGAAGACTTTATTTCTACCCAGCCCCTTATTTGTCAGTTTGGGTTTTGTTCAAAAGTCACATTTACAGAAAACACTCTGAAGGCATAGTCACCCCGGAAGAGGAGGACACAGGCCTCTGTGGCGGGTTGTTTTTCTTCTTCCCTCCAATGATTATCATCTCTGTTCTAGATTAAAGGCAAAATTGATGAGAATTAGACTGTCTTCAGGCTGAAAAAGCAATCACTTAAATAATGACATTCAAATAGATCATTTAGTGTCATGTAAATGTCAAGGGGGGGGTCATTTTTCAAAACACTGTCTTTGTTCAACTGGGTCAAATGGCAGAGCCGTTCTTTCTCATTCTCTGGTGGCCCCTTGAACGACAACACAGCTCATCCAAACATCCCTGCTCTGCGTGTGCATGAGTGTGCTCACGTGCACGCGCATGTGTGTGTGCATGTGTGTGTGTGTGATATATACACAGAGAGAGAGATGGGAGGTGAGGCGGAGGGAGAGTCAGCCCAAGAAGGAGACCCTTCACCTCTTCTCAATAAGGCATCATTAAATTTCTTCAATTTGAGAAAAAGATAATTTTGTCAAGAATGAAGAAAAAAATGTAAAAAGAATCCCATCAAGCAAAAATGTTAAAAATGATCCCCAAACACGAAGTCACTTCCATTTGTCCCTGTGAGTTTGCTCTTCGGGTCTTTAAGCCACCCTCTGCTCTCTCCCTCTCACCACCAAAATCACGCTGTCTGGTTTCCTACCTTATGAAACATTATCGATCAGCTTGGAATGAGAGTGGGCTGTAAATTAATGCATGCAACGTCGTTTCCCATCGGATGGTCGGGGCTGGGAAGCCACAGCTTTTAGGATGTTAAATATTTATGGTTATCATTTCAACCAAAATATGAACTTGCACAAGGAACATGATGCAGATCACATTGAAAAAGTTTGCCTCGCTTACTATGTGTCTCTTTGGAGAAACTTCAGAAACACAGGGCCTGTGCAGATGGACACCTTAGATAGAAGCTTAAAAATACTCCCAATGGAAAAATGAAGAACTCCGCAGCACACTACTGCAAAACACTAGCCAGCCAGTCTTCCGTGGCAGTGTTTGCCACATTCCCAGGATGAGAAATGAGTGGCTTATTTAGATTACCCAATTTTCCACGTATGAATCTGGCGGACTTTTGCAAGCTCTCAGCCCTACTACCACTTGGAAATCATAGTTGCTTGTCAAGTGTTCTACAAGGAAGCGCTATGGGTCATTATTGCAGGCAGTAATTGTTTCATCTTTGTTATCATTATTGTTGGAATTTTAAATGCCAAAGGCTAAATATCTGAGATTTGTGTTGTTGTAAACTACAACTCTCTTGGCAATTACAAATTTATAAAAGCTTAAAGTTATTTTTGAACATGGAATAGTATTGTAGAGGATGAAACTGAATTCTCTTTTGGACTTCATCACCATGAAGAAGTATACCTCGCTCTCACATCTTAGAAATAAACATAAAATAACATTATGTTTCTATGGCCAAAAATTCACAATGTGGTTTATAACTTAAAGGTGGGCAGTTTAGAATCCCTCCAAAGACACAACCTATCAAGGATGTCCCTGAAACATCAGTTGGGTTCCAGAAGGTGTAGCACTATAAAGAGTCACTGTCACACTCCATCAAGATGTTTTTGGCTGAAAAGAGGTTTCCAACCTCTGAACCAGGACCAGCAGGTGGCAAAGTGGTTAAGGTGATGGACTCCCACATGGCCGATGGCGGTTTGAATCCCAGACCAACCTGGTGCCTTAAAAACCATGCCCAGTGCCTGTGTATGAGTGCCCAAAATCCCAGGAGGAAAATGAAGGGGTTGCAGCATGGCCATCTCCAAGGGGGTGATTTCTGACTTAACTCTTCATTGTCTCTCTCTCTCTCTCTGTGTGTGTCTCTCCAGCAAGCACATGTGCCCTATGACAAAAACCTTAAAAAAGAAAAAAAAAAAAAAAAAACCTCTGAGCCCAAGGTCAAATAATTACATATATCCCGATCATAATCTTAAAAAAATCTTTAAAACAAAAGATTTAAAGTGGCTTAAAAAGATGCAAAGATTTGGGCCGGCAGGTGGCATGGTGGTTAAGGATGCTGAACTCCCACATGGCCGACCACGGTTCAAGTCCTGGACCTGGAGGCTTGCTCTCTCACTTTCCCTCTCTCTCTCTCTCTTTCTCTCTCTCTCTCTCTGTCCCTCTCTGGTCAAATTTAAAAAATGAAATAAATGAATGAATAAATAAAGTTAAATAAAATAATTCTTTAAAAATATGCAAAGATTATTACAAGATTATCTAATTCTTATACAAACTTTAAGTTTGAGACAAAAGGAAAATAAGGCCAGGGAAGTAAGAAAAAAATATAAGTTTATTAAGTAAATACCTGCTTTTAAGGATTCAAAGTTGGACTACGTGTGGGTTATAAATTTGGCTCTGAGCTTCCTAGCGGCCACCAAGAAGAGGGTCATAAGATTTAGTATCTGTAAAGTGAAAGTTAACCAATCGTTTAAGGAAACCACACAGGCATTCTTGGAGCTGAGATCAGTGAAATATTTCCCCTGATGGTCCCTATAAGTTATAAAGTCCATCTTCTGAAACATCTCTGATTAGAGTGCTGTCTCTTTTGTGAAAAGGAGACCCAATCTGTGGTCAACAGTGTACAAGTAACTGGGAAGGCCTAGGAAACTTTCAAGGTCTGTTTGTAGGTCAGGGTAGTGGAATCAGCCCTAATTCTAAGCATTGTAGCCTACACACTTCCTCTTCTACAAGGTACGAACACTATTGGACAGACAGAACTCAAACGAGTTCTCTAATAGCGCATTCTGAAGGTCAGAAATTTCTATAATGTGGATACACACACCTTTCACAGTATGTCTTCTGTAGAAAAGCATGTTATCTTCACCAGGAGGAAGGCTATGATTTGTGGCATCCCCAGTACCCCATTATTAATTAATGGTTTTCATTTGCCTGAGTATGATGCTAAGGATTACTTCATTGTCAGTCATTTTTTCTAAGGTCTTTTCCTTTTCATATCATGCATGAAAAAAAAGCTTTTCCAAGAATAAATGTGATGCTTGAAATTCATCTCTCGTCTTTGTCTACCAGAACCCCTCTTCTACTGGGATATCGGTCTAGTCCTTTTAGAACATTGCCCCTCCTTCTCCTTCAAATCCTCTAGTTGTAGTCAGGGTGATGTGCGAGAGCACCTGATAGTACTCTAGTTCCCTGATTGGTCTAGGAGTGGTACGTGACCCTTACCAGTCCAATCAGAATTCTTCTTCCCTGTGATTTTTGAACTAGAGATAGAGAAAGTTCCAGGCCTTCTTTGGCAATGGAATTGTTATGTAGGGTTCTGGGGAGCAGCCAGCAGTCACGTCCTCAGCCATATGAAGGCCGGCAGTGTACATAGGAGGGGGGGGCAGTCAACACGGAGAGAGATAAAGACAAGAAGTGGAGAGGCAGCCCTGGCAGCACCATGTCCCCAGGTTTTAAGGCAGGTCTCAGACCATTTATAACCCCCAGGTGTAAGCTGGGTTCTGCCACTTACAAAGAGAAGTCTTAATGCGTGCTTCTACCTTTCCTCAAAAAGCTTTCACCAAAAGATCTCTAAGTCTGTGTAAACTCAAATATGCAGATTGTCCTAAGGCTCCCTCCTGGGAAGATGTCACACACTTTCTCCAAAGGGGGCCTGTCTGGTTAGGTGATAGTTATGTCCGCACGGCTTATTCTCAAGAAGCAAACTAATAAAATGAGGATGACGGGAGCACTCCAGGCACATAGACAGTGGTGCGGACCTCTATTCTGCCATTGCCAGCTCCACACTGACATCTAGCACAGCTCAACCGTCACACGGCATCACTGGGTTCCCTGACCCAGAAATATTTCTAGCAAGTTTTTAAGCCGAATTGTTTGGCAACTACATGAGTTACAGCCAGCTATAGCGGAACCAATAGTCAAACTAGTGTTTTCATAGTCGTAAATTGGGACAATCTGCTCTCAAAACCATAGCTTTCTGGGGCCAGCAGGTGGTTTGGTGGTTAAGGGCTCTGGACCCTCACACTCTCACACGGCCAACTGTGGTTCAAGTCCCAGACCTGGTATCTTGCTTTCTCACTTTCTCTCTCTCTCTCTCTCTCGTGCGCGCGCGCTCCCATCCTCTCTCTCTCTCTCACTCTGTCTCTCTCTGGTTAAATTAAAATTAATTAATTAATTGATTAAGTTAAATAAAATAATTATTAAAATTATTAAAAGCTTTCCAACTTTCACTTACAAAGGAAAATTGAGAAGTTAATATTTTTTTAGTATAAGCTGTTCTCCAATATGGAAATTCATGTTTTAAAAATATGATCTGGGGGCCATAGAGTGGTACAGCAGTAGAATGTAATGTTCTATGAAGCAAGCCACATGGGAAGGTTCCTAGTTCAAGTCTTTGAGTACACCAGGCCTAGGCATGCTCATTATCTGGGGCTGGTTGCGGCTAGGGGTGAATTCTGGCCTCAGAACCCTGCTGGGTGCTGTCTTTTTTTCTTTTCTCTCACTGTTGCTCTATTTATCTACCTCACTTACAGAAAAAATAAATAATGAACTTAAAAAGAACCTGGTCTGGATCCTAGCAAACACATTTTTAGCATGTGTCAATAGGACTTAGTAACTGGGAGCTGGGTCTTTGTCATAATCTACCATATTTCTTAATTCTAAGATGTCATTTTTCCAGCATCTTAACATCCCTGCTTATGGACTGTGACGGGCAGAGGACAGTATGGTAGCTGGTAGCACTTGCGCTTTCTTAGGGGTACATAAGCTGACGGGGTATCTACAACCAATGGCATTTCTGACTTGCTACAAAGAAGGAGGGCACATTTTAGCTACCGTGTTGTTTTCAAATAGGTTATTCCCTTTTCTCCTTATAGATGCTCTGCACTGTAGGATGACTTTTGAAAGGTCCGGGTGTGGGCTTCAGCACCCCTCCCCACCTACCAGCTCTTATGAGCAGAGCTCAGCTTAGACCCAGGTGTTCTAGAATCCACCCCCCCTCCCGGGTCCCGCATTTTGGATCAGACTCTTAGCAGTTCTGTATCAAAAACATAAACAACCAAGCATAAGCATCTACCCTCAAATAAGTTTGCTTTCACCACTTTCGGACATTTCCAGCAAAATTGGCATTGAGAGAGGAGAAAAGGAATCTTTGACAACATGAAGGAATCAGTCTTTGTAACTAGAAAGGCCATTTACTTAGTAAGAATTTGGGATATGTATCCTTTATCAGGATTGAATCTCATTGTACTTTTTTTTTTTTTTGGAGAGATTTTCACTGTAGGGCTCGTGCGCTCGCCAGACAGACAGAGAGAGACATAGAGACAGAAAGCGAGAAATCACCCCCCAGGGGGGATGGTCACGCTGCAATCCCTTCTCCTCCATTCTCCTCTCGGGATCTTGGGCACGCACGCACACGCGCCCGGCGTGAGTTTTAAGCCACTGGGTCCGGGACACGAACCGCGGTCGACTACATGGGAGTCCAGCGACATAGCCATTACGCTAACTGCTGGTACCCTCATTGTACTTTTTCAGAGTTCTTTGTTAAATCTCAGAACAACGGGCTGGTCCTGCAGCAAAGGGGTTGAATGCTACTTGGAGGGAGCTGGATCCCATACGGCTGACAGCAGTTTAAGTTCCAGCTCCAGCAACTTGGGATACACACTGGTCACGTGCGTACATGACCCAAATCCTGAAGAAATGGAAGAAAAATGATTTTGTCATGACCACACCTCTTTAGGAGGTGCTTTCTGACTCTCTGTCTCTGTTTCTCTCACGCACACATTCACATGCATACACACCCTCTGGCAATTAAATACACACACACACACACACACACACACACACATATATAAAATATCCCAGGATGGGGCTGGCAGGTGGCGTGGTGGTAAAGGTGCTAGACTCCAACATGGCCAACCACAGTTCAAGTCCCAGATCTGGTGGTTTGCATTTTCACTTTCCTTCTCTCTCTCTCATCAAATAAAAATTAATTAATTAAATTAATAATTATCTATTTAACTTTATTTATTATTATTATTATTTTTCAACCTGCTATAAGGTATGTGTTCTCACCAGAGAGAAACAGAAAGAGAGGGAGAAAGTGGGAAAGCTGCAAGCTGCCAGGTCTGGGCTCGAACTGCTGTCAATTCTGTGGGAGTCAGGCACCTTAACCACTGCACCACTTGCCAGCCCCAAAATAAATAATTTTTTAAAAAGTAAAGGAAGAAGAAAGAAAAAGAAGAAAGGAAAAAAAAGAAAAAGAAAGAAAGAAAGAAAGAAAGAAGGAGAAAGAAAGAAAAAGAAAAGAAATGTAAAAATTCCAGGACAAGGGACCAGCAGTTAGCGTAATGGCTATGTCACTGTACTCCCACGTAGTTGACCACAGTTCGTGTCCCGGACCCAGTGGCTTAAAACTCACGCCAGGTGCATGTGCATGCATGCCCAAGATCCCGAGAGGAGAATGGAGGAGAAGGGATTGCAGCGTGGTCATCTCCCCTGGGGGGTGATTTCTTGTTTTCTGTCTCTCTGTCTCTCTCTGTCTGGTGAGCGCACATGCCCTATAGCAAAAACCTCTAAAAAAAAAAAAATTCCAGGACAAGAAATGAGATGGGTGCATTTCACCCTGTGGCGCTCATTGATGTTTGATCAAGCTGTCTGTCCCGTTGATTCTGTGCTTCCTTCATAGACAGTCCAGAGAGCCATTACTGTTCCCACAGAGCTCAGGAGATAAAACCATTTTGTTACTCTTGACATTGAGCATAGACTCTATCCCTCAGCCCTTATGATCTCTTTCCCGTCGCATCTCCTAACTTCCCTAACACACACACAGTCAAATGGAGCCACTCACTGTCTTCACACATGCCTAGACACATGCCGAGCTTTCAGTCACCCGTCCAAACATTCCCTTCCTTCTCTTCTGCATGTCCATTCGTTCATTCAAGGCCCCACTAAAGTGCAACTTTTCTCCATCAGAAGTAAACCGCTTTCATCTAAATGCCCCCAGCACTCTGCCCCGTATTAGTGTTGCACCAGACAAGAATCTGTTCCTCAGTGCTAGGGTAAAGTAACACTATGTTTAGTTCTCTTTTCCCCTGAACAAAATTATGATGACGGCCACTAAGGGGTGTGCCTCTGCACCAGTGGGCCCTGTAAGAGTGGGCATTAGCTCAGCGGCTGAGGGCGAGGAGTCCAGGAGCTGGCGTGACAAGGTCTAAACCCTCCCTCTGCTCCTACCACCCACACAGTCTCAGACAAGGGACCTACCTTCTTTCTGCCTCACTATTATCATTCATGGAAAAGAGAATAAAAATTGAGCCTATCTCAGAGGGACTTTGTAGGAATCATCAACAGAAATACCTAAAACAATTAGTACAGTGCCTGCCATTAAAGTAAAGCTCAGAAGGTGTCATCAGTTATTATTATTGGGTTTTCCTCCTGCAAGGATCTCAGAACACAAATCGTTCCAAGGAACTAAAAAGCAGGCTGGTTCCTCATCTTTGGTGGCCACCACCATCACCCTGGTCCTCTCCATGACGGGGGCCCAGGTGGGCAGCCATTCTCTGCCACCAGGAAGGCCTTGCTGCAGTGAACAGGCTCCAGACCCAGGGCCCACAGGTCCTGCACAGCTACATCCTGCTGCCAGCCCCGGACTCTCAAAGCACAGGAGCCCAGTAATCAAGCCAGGTACCCATGGGCCAGCCTTTCAGCACCCTGCCACACAGCTTGGGAAGGACAGCAAGGCAGTGCAGCATGATGTCCGACCCTCAGGCCATACGCCCGAGCTCAGCCCTTGCCACAGCCCACACTTTCTGCCCAGGTCTCAGCCATGATTTCCACCCCTGCCCCAAGTCCTGTTTAAGTCCCTGATGACAGTGTGTAGGAATCATACCACAGATAACATTTTGAGGGGGGTTAGAGATAAAAATTTCATTTCATTCTTTTGTGCCTCCTGCAACAACAAACATGAGTCTCCGTCTTGACGGCCCTGGTACAGCTGGTTTAGACTGATGTGCCTCTCACCCGACCGTAAGCTCCCTGTGGGTCTAACCGAGTCAGATTCATCTCAGATTTGCCCTTGTCTTGCACACGGGAGTCCTTATTCTATGAGTATCTGCAGTAGAGAATACGCAGGGGGCCTGGACATTCCGCTTCCCCTTTCCCTGTGGCCTCCACCGTGCCATGCCCCTGGGGATAAAGCACTGCCAATGCAGGCTGCCAGTGGGCAGGGCAGACCAGCTCCTTGTTCCCTCAAACCAACCTTAAATCCGAGGAGTGTCACCCACCATCAGTCCCCCATCCCTTCCTTACCTCAGCTTAATGAGCAAATAAGGAAAGAAAATTAAAGCACAAAAAATTAAACAGCTTTAGCTAAGATCAATAGAATTCTATAAAGCTCTGGGCTGTGGTATTGAGTGAGCGCAGAGTAATCCCCCGCATATCGCATGTTAAGTTAACTTGTAAGAGAAATATGCTCCTTCTCGGCCCTGTGCCTTCTTCTCCATCGTGAATGAGGAAGCAGGGAACACAAATTAAAATCATGTTGATTTAGTTTTTAAAGGCAGTGCCCAGGAGCATTTTCTGCATGGCCAACTGAAAACCCCAGCCCAGGCTGCAGAATGCCTCTCTCTGCACAATACAAAGAGAATATTTGATCCCCAGAGCTCAGCCCGCTGGTGGATTATTATTTTGTTTTTAGTTTTTGTTTCTTTTATGCTTTCCTTTGGATTTCAAAATTTTAAATGCCAACTTGAAAATTCCTTTTTCAGCGAAAAGTCTCTACTTCACTCCAGCAGGATGGGGGGGAATCGTTAGTCCTAACACATAGTAGTATGTGAGCTGGGCATGCCGTGCCTGGGAAGCAGGGGCAGGGAGTGAAGGGAACTTGAGCGGGAACAGCCTGGGCCATTGTGTCTTTTCACTGGGCTCCCAGAAGAGACGGGAAACTCAGGAAACCAGGGCATCAGCTTCGCTCCTGACAACTCAGCCACCACCTCAAGTCCGGAAGACACTTACATTCCAGCTGGGGACAGACATCCATCAGAAGCTGTTCTGGCCCACAAGGGCAGGCCTTGTGAAAGAGGCAGCCAAGCTCACAGTGAAAGGCAGCCAGGGCTCCAGGCAGGGCCAGGGGATTCAGGCAGACCTGCCTCCACCTCTAACTTGGCCACAAACTTAACCAAATTAATTAACCTCAGTTTCTCATCTTTAAAACAGGAAGCATGCCTCTTTTGCAAAATGGCATTGAGAGTTAAATGAGATAAGGCATGTGACAGAAAAATGCCTGGTATAGTGTAAATGTTCAGAAAGTGTTGGCTTTCTTCTAAGGGACAGCCCTGTAGGCTTAGAAATAATGAATGGCACCTGACAGCAGACTGAATCCCGAATCCATTTCTGAATCTCCACCACAGAAAAAGCTGAGTGAATTAATTCATGAATAACCAGATCGGTAGAGCTAATCCCTTCGTACTATCTTTAAATACATTTTTATGTTATGTTTTTATTTTATATTATATTTCTTATTTTATATTATATTTTATTTTATATTATAAAATTAATTTATGTTCAATATAGAATGCTTTAAAAATAGATAATCGAAGAGAAGGAAATAAAAAAATCATCTAGAATTACACCAACTAAAAATAGCCACCCTTTTCGTTCTAGTATATAGTTTTCTGCATATTTGTCAACATGTCCTCAGAGATATAAATAGTTGTTAAAGCAAAATGGAGCCATCCTAAAACGCTTTTCACATAACCTGGGTTTTTTATTTAATTATGGATTATGAACATTCTTCTGTGTCATTCAATGTCCTATGAGAGTTTGTAAGAGTTGAATAATATTACATTGATTCAATGTATCCTAATTTATTTAAAAGGACTCCTTTTTGGATATTCAGGCTGTTCTTGCTGTGATCTTCTTAAGAATGACACCATAAACATATATCTATAGATGAAAACACCTTAGGCATTTATCTTTGCGGTTGGATATGAATGTGCCTTAGAAATAAATCTCTACAAATGGAATTAAGCCCCTGGAGAAGTCCAGGTCTGCCAGAAAGGAAGATGACAACAACGACACCTTGTGAACGAACCTCACACACAATGCTCATAGGTATTGGACCATCCCTCCTGAGCAAACAAGACCCTGGACCCAGCTCAGGTTAGAAATGGAGAACTCAAGGTGACCTTAGGCGTGACCAGGGCTGGCCACCCCACTAGGGAGGGGATGGTAGTAGAGAACAGGGCCAGAATTAGGTCAGCGCTCTCACCTATGCTATTTGACCTTAGCAAGTATTTTAATCACTGTGAGGCTCTGAGAACTCTGTAAAATAATGATAATGATATTTTTCCATTTACTTCAGGGGTTTGTTGTGAGGATCTGATGAAAGAATATCTGTGAAAATGCTTTGCAAACAGTAAATGAAATTGAGGAGGAGTTGCTGTGGGGGCAGCTCAGGGAAATTGAACAGTTTTTCCAAACCTCCAGGGACTATCTTCTCAGTGTGTGGCTTGGAGCTTTTGTGTGAAGTGATGTGAATTCCCAGAACATCAGACACACCCATGGTCAAATGTAAGTACGAAACACACCCAAGTCAGGGGTGCTGGGAATCCTGGCCCCTCTCTACTCAGGGTTATTCACCCTGGGTCTGCCTTCTTTCCTTCTTTTTACCCCTTCAATTAACTGTCTTTACAGGAGGTAAATTACAAACATCCTGTTGCTAGCCCCCAATGCATCCACCTGGAACTCTCACCCATCCCACCCAATGGCTTCTGATGGAAAGCAAAAGGGAAATTGACACGGGCATACTTGCTAATTGATTCAAGTTTTTAGGCCATTGGGGATATTTCTTGAGGACAAATAATTCTGCTCCTGTTAGACCTTTGGGAAGATGGTATCTGATAGCTGGGATTTTCTTCCTGCAATCTGGGCTCTCAGTCTGGCTACCCCAGAGCTTGCTACCCTGGTCCTCCCAAGGCAAGTTCTTGTGGATGATGGAAGGTGGGGCAGAGGAGCCCCAGATCAGACATGGCAAAGTCCAGCTGCTCTCCCTGGCCTGCCAGCACAATAAGGTTCTGGTTGGGACTGGAAACCAATTTGCTTGGCTCCAAAGAATCCTGCTTTGCCAACCCAGAGGGCATGTCTGCTGCAGTGAGGGCATAGGTGGGCTGCTGATTGAGAAAACACACTCCTTCACACATCCTGTGTTTTAGGGACAGAGCTAAGTGCCATGGATGCAAAAGGGTGAGAGGCAGCGTCCTCACCATTTATGAGCCTCTACCTTGTGGCCAGAGAAGCCTGGGCCTCAACTCCAGTTTTGCCTCTTGCCATATGCAGCACCTGGGGCAAGTCAACTTCATTGAGCCTCTGTGAAATGGGAATACGAGGCTGACTGTGCGGTACAGCATTTAAGCACTGTGCAGAGGGAGGTGGATCCCATATGGCCAATTGGGAGCATGTGCTCTCAGTCCAGAGGGGAGCACATGCCCAGGGTCCTGACAGGATGGAGAAATGGAGGGAAAAGGGTCATGGCATGACCAGGCCTCTTTGGGAGTGATTATATATTATATATTCTTGTCTTCTGTCAGACATGTTCCTCTGGCAAAAAAGTAATTAAAAATAAATAAAAAACTGTGAGTTTAGTAATGTACCTCGGGACCCGTAGTTGGTGTAATAGCTATGTCGCTGGACTCCCATGTAGTGGACCACGGTTCAAGTCCTGGACCTGGTGGCTTAAACTCATGCTGGACACGTGTGCACGTGTACTCAAGATCCCGAGGGGAGAATGGAGGAGAAGGGATGAGAAGGGATTGCGGTGTGGCCATCCTCCTGGGGGGTGATTTCTCGCTTTCTGTCTCTCTGTCTTTCTCTGTCTTTCTGGAGAGCAAACACGTCCCATAGCAAAAACCCCTCAAAAAGAAAAAAAAAAGTAATGTATTTCTAAGAGCTGCTGTGACGATAAAACAACAAGATGACACCAGTGTAACTAAATGGAATGCAGGGACAGCTTTATTATTCTCAACTATAACCTTTGTACCTGCTCCATCCTGGGATAGTGTCTTTGGCTGAGCCCAGAGCATTCTTCATCACTTTTAGTCTTTTTTTTTGGGGGGGGGGGATTTTTGCTATAAGGCACGTCATGTGTGCTCCTCAAAGAGACAGATAGAGACAGAAAGTCAGAAAGCAAGAAATCACTTCCCAGGGGGATAGCCACACCGCAATCCCTTCTCCTCCATTTTTCTCTCAGGATTTTGGGGACACATGCACATGTACCTGGTGTGAGTTTTAAGCCACTGGGTCCAGGACTTGAACCATGGTCAACTATGTGAAAGTCCAGTGATGTAACCATTACACTATCTTCTGGTTCCAACTTTTAGGCACTTTTAGGCATTAGAAAAGTCTCATTCTCAAAATGGTGTTCTAATAGTAAAACTTCAATTTTTCATCCAATTCAAGCCCTTCTTTTTCCTCAGCTCAGGCCAGACTTTGTGACCTTCAGCTGGGAAGTGTATGCATGTTCTTCACTCTCAGAGCCTTTCCTCTGCTTGCTCTGGACCCTCCAGGACTACAACAGGAAAGAGAGGGAAGGTCAAGGCTAAGTCTATTCAGGCTGCCATAACAAAATACCATGGACTGGGCAATATACCAACAAATTCTGTTGGTATATAAACAACATAATTCTTTTGTCATGGTTCTGGAGTCTGGAAGTTCAAAACAAAAGCATCCACAGATTCGGTGTATGGCGAAGGCTCTCTGCTTCACAGATCTCTTCACAGCATCCTCACATGGCAGAAGGGAACAAGGCAGGTCTCTTCAAGTGTCCTTTACAAGGGCATTCATCCTGTTCATGAGGACAGAGTCCTCATGACATAATCACTTTCCCAAAAGCCCATGTCTTAATATTTTTGCTTTAGGTATTTGACTTGACACAGAAATTTGGAGGGACAATCATAAGCATTCGGACCATAGCTGGCACTAAGCCTATTCATGAGGGCTCGGCCGTCATGACATAATCACCTTCCAAAGCCCCACTTCCAAATGCCATTACATTGGGGTTTCAACATACAATTTGGGGCATGGAGGAATATAAACATTTAGTCTATAGCAAGGATGAAAATGGTCTATTGACTTAGCTGGTGTTGTCAATATTTGCATGGGGCCCTCTGTGAGAAAATGTGCAAAACCTGACTCTGTCCCCCATGAGCCCTACAGTGACTTCCTCCACCTCCATGGTGACACCTCCACTCCTTTTCTCTCTGTGAAGCTGGCATTGTTCTGAAAAGGCCCTTCTCTTGGGCAGAGTCCTGTCTTGAGACCACCCACAGGTTTACTTACCTGGTAGTAAACCCAGCATCTTCACCCCTCGAGCCCTGGTGGTTCCATAATCACCCAAGTTCTTTCTCCTCACTCTACTAGTCTTTCTTCTTTGGACTTTTCCATTTTGGCGGTTCCATGCCAGGGGATATAGGCAAAGTTTCCCAAGTATTCCCTCACCATGTCTATCTCATGTAGCACAGGAAGGATCTAGATATTTAGTTAGTTGAACAATCACGCATGTGGAGAGTAGGGATGATGAGTGATGTTGGTCTGCTTCTGGCAAATAACTGCAGACTTGGGGGTCCCCCCTAGAAAATGTATATCCCTCCCCAGGTAGCCAATTCACTTCAGATAGCTACTCATGCACTCTGATGGTATCAGAGATCGGTGACACAGTCCCTTGCTATAAACTGGGCACTGTAGTAACAATCCTATATAATCATTTTTACTGCCTGTTCTATGTAGAATAACCTATTTCATTTTTGCAGCATCCCCACGAGGTGGATACTATCATTAACCCCATTTTACAGATTAGTAAATAGAAGTATAGAGATTAGTAACTTGCCCAAAGTCTTGTACCTGATAAGGGACAGAGTGAGGATTTGATTGGACACGCATCACAAATCCTTAGTGTCTCTCTGTCTATATGAGGAGTCTTCAAATTCCATTAAAAATTTGTATTATGTATGGATTTCAAAAATGTTTGCACCAAAATAAACTCGTGCCTTAATTCCATTTTTCCACACTTTGTGAAGCCCCTTCGTATAGACTGGAGGTGAAGAATGATTTAAAATTTTAGACAAAAACGAATCATCTCTGAACATGTGCTGCACCTGTGTCTAGCACCAATCTTTAGCACACAGGGGTATTTAGTGTTCATTATTCTCAGCTTTTGGTTAACCCACACCCCATAGACAATAGTCTAAGTGCCACTTAATATGCTGGTACATACATAAGTCTGTTAGAACTTTCCCAGCCATTCAACACCAGTAAGTGGAAGCTTCAAGGGCAGGGAGGTCATTGTTTAGAAGGGAGTGGAGTCGCCAGGAAACAGACCATCGTAATGCAGCATAGATGCTGTAGTGTTTGATTTTGTATCATGAATGTCACAAATATTTATTGAACATCTATTATGAACTGTTGGAGGCTAAAGATATATTATAAAATTGGACAAGGCCCCTGTTCTGTGGAAAGTCCCTACAATTGGAAGGAAAACATTCTCTAGAGGAAAAAAAAAGTATTTCTATTATCGCTTGCTACATACAATCTATCCCAAACTTAGAGGTTTAAGATGACAACAACAATGTATTTGCTAATGATTCTGCAACTTGAATAGGACACAGAGGGGCTAGCTCAACTCTGCTTCATGTGTATCACTCAGAGTCTTGGGCAGCTACATTCATCTGGGAGTTGAATGGGGAAATGTCCATGGAGGAGTCACTCGCAGTTGACAACTGGTGCCAGCTGAGAGTTTGTGTGCCCTGGTGCTCTCTTCCTCCAGTTTCTACCCTGGCTTGATTACCAAACAGGAGCTGGTTTCCAAGAAGTAGTTCCTTGGGTCCAGCAGATGCCATAATGGTTACATCACTTGACTCCCACATAGTCGACCACAGTTCGAGTCTGGGACCCAAAGACTTAAGACTCACACTGGGTGCGTTTGTGCGCATGCCAACATCCTGAGAGGAGAATGGAGGAGAAAGGATTGCAACATGGTCATCCCCCCTGGGGGGAGGGGGGTGTGATTTTTCACTTTCTGTCTCTGTCTCTCCAGTGAGTACATGTACCCTATAGCAAAAATCTCTCAAAAAAAAAGGAGTCCGTGTCCAAGTGCTTGTAGAGTCTCTGCTTGCTAATGTTTCATTGACCAAGCAACCCATGGTAAACCTGAGACCCTATAGCAGGGAACCACACTAAGGGAAACAGGGTTCTGACCTTTGGGCCACCCACACAGAAGGCTTCACAAGATGTCTGCCCCGCTGACTGCCTCTCCCAGGTGATGGTGCGATGTACCTAGTCCCATATCCCCTCTAGAAGCTCCAACCGATTAGGTGGCTCTGGGAGACACTCGAGTCAGAAAGCCACAGTAAGGACCTCCTTTGTTCAAGTCAAAAAATTTACCTTTCATATTATCACCTATGTGGCTTCAGTTTCTAGGGGCACCAAACAGGTCCCCTGTCTCAAAAACCTATTGAAGCTACCCATTTCCATTGTAACTTCATTTTCATTGGGGGATAAATTCATGCCTGACTGGAATAGAGACTTCCTTTCTGAACATGGAACAGCCACACTGTGTGTGTGTGTGATCCAGTTTGTAATACACAGTTATAATAAGGTGTGTGTTCAGACCCTCACTGGCTTGGAGCAGACCTGGAGGGCAGTTCTCATGCAGTTAACCAAAAGGGCCAGAGCAAAGTCTCGGGGTGCGTAATGGCATCTTCCCTGTGGGTTGGTGAAAATTCTGAGTGCTGTGAAGGAATATCCTTAGTGGGAGAGGAAGAGGAGCTGGCAGGGCCCTGGGGGTGGGCTAACATGCACTAGGGTGGGCTGGGGTAAACTGCTACAAGCAGAGCTCTTCTCTTACAGCTCTCCCCACCTGCTATGTGCGCTTACTCCCAAATTTCTCCTCCATCATCTGTCAATTAGTCCTTTCTTTCCATGAAGGAGTTCAGTTTTTGGAACTCAACAACTAGTGTACCGCTGCCTTTTTCTTTTCTTTTTTTCTTTTTTTTTTTTTTTTTTTTTTTTTTTTTGAGTGGTTTTTGCTATAGGGTGCATGCGCTTGCCAGAAAGACAGAGACAGAGGGACAGAAGGCAAGAAATCACCCCCAAGTGGGGATGGCCACACCACAATCCCTTCTCCTCCATTCTCCTCTCAGGATCCTGGGCACACACGCACACACACCTGGCCTGAGTTTAAGCCACCGGGTCTGGGACTCGAACCACAGACGACTACATGGGAGTCCAGCTACATGGCCATTACGCTAACTTCTGGTCCTGAGGCTGCCTTTTTCATTGCTTTCTCCTATCACATTATTTCTCCAAGGCAATGAATAGAGAATAATTAACCTAATTGAAGAGAGCAGAAGGCCAGAGAAATTATAATGGGGGAGAGGAGTTCTGTCAACATTTTGCAAAATTCTTATCCCATCATGTAAGTATGCAGTGTATCCCAAACAGTGAAACTCATCCCATTGGGTGGTTTTGGCCACAGTTAACAAACCCTTGTATTGTTTTTGTAAATTCAAGAGCCTCTGCCTCTCCAGGTATTTTTATAGAGTAGGCTGAGCAGGAGCTACTTAACTCTTATAGTCAAAATTCTGGCATCCAGATGGGAAAAATGAAGTCACTCTTCTTGCAAACAGACTTTCTCTATTGGCAACTTGTGGCTTTTGCAGGAGGACAGGAAGTGACATGATCAGAATTGTATTTTCGAAAGATTAATTTGGCAGCAACATATAGGCTGGTTTGGAGGTGGAAGATGGACCAATAATACTCACAAATTATAATAGCACCGAGGGTGACCCTGTACCAGGCATTCGATATACTCACTTCCATTTCATCCTCACATACCTGTGAGGGAACGCATTGTAGCCCATATTGCAAGATTAAGAATTGGAAGTCAAAGAGATCCAGAGATTTGCCCAAGGTTAAACTGCAAATAAGTAGTCGAGTCAAAATCAAATTTGGATCCATCTGACTCTAAATCCCCTGCTTCTGTCTGTTTGGAGGCTATTACAATTGTCAGAGAAGAGATCCTCAGGGCCGGAACTAGGGCATGGAGGCAAAAACATTAAAGGAAACGGACAGAAAAACTATGTCAGGAGAATTGAGAGGACTTAGCGAAGACCTGTAGCTGGGACAGACCGAGTCCAGGTATTTCTGGTCCTTCATGCCTGTGCCCACAGCAGGCATTGAACTGGATTGGCCCTTCGGACCAAAGAGCAACAATGATGGAAACCGGTCACTCCAAAGAGGTAGACAGGCTAGGAGGGGCACAATGTAATCATCCAGTTCTACTGGTAGAAACTTACTGTTTCGTTTTGTTTCAGGAAACTGATGAATCTTACACGTTTAATAGGCCCAGGACCAAGAGTAATTATCTATTTATTTAAACTCATCTTTTCATTTGTGTATTCCTTTATTCAAGGAATCAGGGGGTTGGGACCAGCAGTTAGCATAATAGCCATGTTGCTGAACTCCCATGTAGTTGACTATGGTTTGAGTCCCAGACCCGGTGGCTTAAACTCACGCCAGGCGCATGTGTGTGCATGCCCAAGATCCCGAGAGGAGAATGGAGGAGAAGGGAATTGCAGTGTGACCATCCCCCCTGGGGGGTGATTTCTCACTTTCTATCTCTCTGTCTCTCTCTGTCTTTCTGTCAAGCACATGTACCCTGTAGCAAAAACTTCTCTAAAAATAAAAGAAAAAGAAAAAGAAATAGGGACCAGGAAACCTGGGAAAATCATTGATTATTCTTTCATAGTAATATTAGTGGCCTGCTATAACCTATAGCCACTTGAAACTAGGTCAACTCATCCACTTCTCTTGGTTCCACCACTTAGCACCACTCCCTGGACACAGCAGACATCCAGCACATACTGTGAGATGATAATGTTGACATTCAAAGGACGGCTAACTGCCTGGATCCAGACTCTGGACCCGTCTATGGGTCTGGGTCCTTGAGCAAGTTACTTAAAGTCTTGATGCCCCCATTTATTCTTTGAAAGGACAGATATAATCATGAGACTTATTGGGTTGTTAGTAAAATCAGTGAGTTATATGTAGAGGACTTAAAGCAGTGCACTCCAAAAATGTTAGCTATTCTCATCATTATCATTAGTATTGAGCTCCTGGCTCCCATTAGGATCTATCTCAACCACAGGACCTGGAGCTGATGGACTGCAACGCTTGGGTTATTGGACACAGTGTGTGCTAGACAGGAGCCTGAGCTCCTCGTTCTAAGTCTTTACGTTCGAACTTCTCTGAACTTGCTGTTTTTTTTTTGGGGGGGGGAGGGGGGTTCCATAGAGCACTTGCACTCGCCAGAGAGAGACTGAGTGAGATAGAGTGAGAAATCATGCCCCAGGAGGGGATGGTCACACCACACCCCTTCTCCATTCTCCTGGGATTTGGGGCATGCACAGACATGCACCCAGTGTGACTCTCAAGCCACTGGGTCCAAGGCTTAAATCACAACCTGTCATGTGGGAGTCCAGCATCTTAACCACCATTCCACCTGCTGGCCCCTGTTTTCCATCTTTTTAGCTTTTCCTCCTTTGACACTGCTTGGCTTTGTACCTAGACTGAGTCTATGTTGGTATCTGGAACCTACTACTATGATGTCTTCATTCTAGCAGGTAACCTTGTCTCCCCCTGGGAATCCCTTGCTGATCCCTGCCTTGCTCCCCTCAACTATATTGAGAAATGTTGCTTAGGCTTCTGTGCCCCACCCTCCAGCCACATGGGCTCACAGATGCTTGAGGAAAGTGCTCACACTCTGGGAAGGCAAGAAAGGAGGTGGTTGGGTAGCTCTGACTTACTGGGTGAGGGAGGGAAGTCTTAGAAGCACCTTCTCTTGCAACCCTAGTGGTCCTTAGCCTCTGATATTTCTTCTTTAAAAGAAGAATAAGTTTTCCCTTTGTCAATGGTAAAGCACATATGTGTGTATATGAAAGAAAGAGAGTGGAGCACCCTCCACTGGATCTGGTCAAATCTCACTTCTCTTCCTCTAGCCCTCCAGCCTGTCTGATATTGGGCACTCTTGTGTGTGTTCACTGTTTCAGGCTGACCAGGCCAGGAATTCAAACTACAGTCGCCATGCGGGGTCCGGCTTCTCTTGAGCAGCACATTATCTCTGTGCCGTGGAGTCAGTCAGTCCCCTCCCCTGAATCGTCTAATGCAAACATCTTCTTCCTCCAAATCACACATTTTCCCAACTTCCTGGATTCAATGGGAAATGAGCTTTCTTCCAAGACTCTCTCTCCTAAAGGCTTGACCCTTTCTTTTCACACTTGAGTCATTAGGGAAAAAGGAACTTGGAGGTTCTCTGACCATTGGCCCAGAAGGCTTCTGTCATTCCTTTCCTTTTGTATTTCCAGCCAATAGTTGATCTACTTTTGAGACAGTCATGGTGATATGGTACCAGTTTCATCTCCAGTCTCTTTACCTCTGCCTAGTAAATTCCCCTTGCCTGTCCTCCCATAGTCATCTCATACTCTTTCCTACAATTTAGGTGTCTCCTTGCTCTTTCTTCAGGTCGCCCCTCCTAACTCTAGAGAATAGTTTTCCTGGGCACATCTTTGCTGCCTTTAGTTTTTCCGTCTGTTGCATTCATGTGTTTTACTTCCATCTGATGCAAACCTGCAGTGTTCCTGCCCAATTTGAAGAGTTTACCTTGCCACCACTGGCCTAATTAGCCTGCACCCTAGTTCATTATTTCCTTTTCAACTTTCAGTCTTTGGATCTAGA
Source organism: Tupaia belangeri chinensis (assembly GCF_000334495.1). Lineage (NCBI taxonomy): Eukaryota > Metazoa > Chordata > Mammalia > Scandentia > Tupaiidae > Tupaia > Tupaia belangeri. The sequence continues at coordinate 1,563,227 of NW_006209268.1, read as the reverse complement.
AGTAGATTATCTCTGACCTTCACCTCCTCCACTCCATTCTCTTCCTAAACCCTCCTATTCACTGTTTCCAACTCACAACTTGACTGAAAATACTCTCTCAAAGGTCATCAGCAAAACGCAAACCAAATAACCATTTTCCAATCTTTAACGTTCTAGAGCTTCCAAAAGCATGTGTCCCCACTGAGCTCAGACTCGCCCTTAAAAACCTCTCCTCCCTTTGCTTGCCCGATGCATCTCTCTCTTAGCTTTTTTCCCTCTTCAACTGCTCTGTGTTTTTGTTTTTCTTGGGCTTATTCCAAGGATCAGGGTTCTTTTCTTCAGGGATAATGCCACAACTCAATGCTCTTCTCTAGGCCAACAGCTCTCCTGTCTGGAGCTACCTCCAAGACATTTCCACTTGGCATCCGATAACCAGATCAAACCAAGAAGTTTCAAACTTAAGTTGGCACCATCTCAATGGGCTCCCCCCTGCCCAGCATCTCTCAGTGGTAGTATGGTTTGTCAGTGACCCATGCTTACAGTGCAGGTTCGCCAGTGTCCTAAGCCCTTACTCTGATTTCCAGGTCCTTAAGATTCATGGCTTTATCCCTGAGGGATGCTTTCCCTTTCCTCCTGTCATTGCTGCCATTCATCCAAGGCGTCCACGTATATTCCTGGATAATCACAAAATGACTCCTTTCTTCTTGATCTGTTCCAAAGGTGCTCTATTTAGACATAAATTCTGCCTTTAGTGGCTATTGAATGATTCCAGTATTTAGGGCTCATCTCCCCAAGATGGTAAACACTTGGAAGACAGCCACAGAATCTTCTGCCTTCAGCCATCTCAGCATGACACCATGTCCACCACTTCCAGTAAACCTTTAAACTCATTCTGACTATCGCCTGATAACCGTTGCTTAGTTCTTGTGCTCCCCAATGTCTCTTAACACTATTTTGCCACTGGATCTAAAAGTCTTCTGGTGTGGACTATGGTCCTTTACTTAGATGCAAGAATTTTCTAAAGGTAAGGGACTACATCAATTTTGCTTGACTGAATGA
>NW_006209268.1:1546656-1561842 GCF_000334495.1 Tupaia belangeri chinensis | reverse complement strand
AGAGTGTGTGTTAGGGCTGGCAATCATGTCTCAGGCCAGTGAATCTACAAATACTCTGATTATTCTCCCAGTTATCCCATAGTTCTCAATGCCACCCCCCAAAATTGTTTACATTTCTTAAAAATATTATTTTTTTTATTCTGGAGGAGAAAAAATTACTTTCATAAAAAAATCAAAGTTGGAAAGTTCTGAGTTTTGCTACCATTAGCTAGAAAAGAGACCGAGTAAAGACAAATGTGCCCAGGAGTCCACAGGAGGTGATTAAGCAGTCACGCTCTTTGCCCTCGGGGAGGTCATTACCTTGAAGAAAGCAGCCGCTTCTGCAACTCCTATTAATGGTGCATATTGACTGTATCTATTTTTGAAATCCCTTCCCTTAACGATGCCGTATGCTCCCCGAAGCCACCAAGCTCTGCAGCGCCCACCCAGCACTGGTGATTAAGGTTATGTCCTCTGGTTACACAGACACCAGGCTCACACTTGACCTCACAGTGGTAGGCAACACAACCCAATCTGTAGGGATCAGACATTCACAGAGGGTGAAATGCTCTGTGTCTTTCACAAGGGGTGTTAGTGACTTCAAAGGAGACCACAGGCCCCAGACCAAGGGCCCCACAGGCACCACCGGCTTTAGATATTGTGAAGACTTGTGTATTGGCAGACCAGAGGCAGATGACCAGAAGGGATTCCTGTTTTGGTTGCAAGGTGGGTAACCAAGGGACTTTGAGTAAATTAGTGTCCGTGAGTCTCAGTTTTCTAATCTAAAAATTATTCACCTTACAGGGCTGTTGTAAGGATGCAATAATGTTGAAAAGGATTTGTGGGCTTATTTTGTGCAAGGCCCAGTTTCAAGTATGTACATCTGTTAAATCATTTAATCCTCTCAAAAAACGCCTGAGACAAGTATTATTGTTATCCTCACCTTACATTCTAAGAAAAGAGAGAAACAAAAGTGTAAGTCACTTCTCCAAGGCCACCCAGCTAGTAACGCGTGAAGCCATGAGCAGAGTGGAGCCATGCTCCAGAAGGTTGAGTCAGAGAGGAGACCAGTTTAGAGGAAAAGCCAAGGAGGCATATCTGTAACACACCCATGGTCTTTCAAGAATGGACAACCACCCTCTGAAAGGGAAAAATCTAATGTTGCTTTTTCCTTTCTCTTAGCGAGTATGTGTGTGTGAGAGAGTTTATGTGTGTGTATGTTAGGGCGAGTTGTGTGAGTGTGGTTATATATGTATTTGTGTGAGTGTGTATGAGGTATGTTTGGGTGTGTGTTTGTGTGAGTGTGTATGAGGTATGTTTGGGTGTGTGTTTGTGTTAGTGGGCCTGGGTGTGTTTTGTGTGTGTGTTTGGCGAGTATGTGTGCTCCATGTATACTAATATGTTTGCATGTGAATGTTCGCATATGTTTGTGTGTGTGTATTTGTGTATGAGCGTGTGTTTTGTGTGTGTGCGTGTGTGTATTTGTGTGTATGTGTGTGAAAGCATGCGACTATGAGTATATGTCTGAGTGACTATGCGTATGTTTCTGTAAGTGTGTGTGAAAGTATATGTGTGTTTGTGTGTGTGTTGCGATGGGAACGAGGAGGCCTCAGGAATGGAGCAATGCCCTGGCATCATCTTTTTCTCCCTGTAGTCCCTGTCCCCTGCCCCCTGGCCTTCAGACATACATAGGTTACCAGAGCCTTAAGTAAAAGTTTGCTTGATTTCTGATTTCCTCCTCTCACTACCCTTTCATTTCTTTTCCTCCAAATTAGCTCCATGTTGTCTGTTTTATACTTTGGGGGCTCTGGTTAGATCTTCTGGGAAGGAAAGAGTTTTACTGCTTTCTAAAAATCTTAAACTCACCTTTAGAGGTAGATTCTCCACAAAATCTGCCAAAAGGTTCGTTTTGATCCCCCAGACTTTGAAGGGCTGGGCAGCGAATAGTTTGAGGTTATATTGTCTGGTTAAGACCAAAAGTTAGTAATATAATTGATATCTCCTTATACCTAGCAAGATTTAGAAAGAAGGGCTGGGCAGCGAATAGTTTGAGGTTATAGTGTCTGGTTAAGACCAAAATTTAGTAATATAATTGATATCTCCATATACCTAGCAAGATTTAGAAATCCCTACTATGTGTTAAGATTAAGGTTGCAGGGGACCAGCAGTTAGCCTAGTGGCTATGTTGCTAGACTCTCATGCAGTCGACCACAGTTCAAGTCCCAGACCTGGCGACTCAAACTCATACTGGGCATGCATGCCTAAGATCCCAAAAGGAGGATGGAGGAGAAGGGATTGCGGCATGGCCATCCCCCGTTGGGGGTGATATCTCGCTTTCTGTCTCTCTGTCTTTCTGGCAAGTGCGCATGCCCTATAGCAAAAACCTCAAAACCTCTCACACACAAAAAAAGATTTATGGTTGCCACAATACTGTCCTGGCTCTCCAGGGGTTTATGGCCTGGTGACAGACCATAAACACATAAGAGACAGAGGGGAGACAAAGACCTAAAAAGTGCTGGGAAGACATAGAGAACAAGAAGGTGAAGCCTCCTACCCCTTAAAGTAGCCCTAAACTGCTAGGACACTTGAGGTGGCCATTTGCTCCCCACTGGAAATAATCCCACACATGTTCCACTCACACTTCCACGGGACCAGCCAGTTCATTACTTCTCATCCCTAACAGTGCAGCAAGCCCTTAATTTACATTTTTCTCTGTCAACATGCTGGAACATGGCACAACCTTAAGTTGTCGCTGGGGTTTCCCTTCTGATCAGAGCAACTCAGAGGGGCAGGAGTCTCAGGACTATCCTTCCCTCGCCTGGTTTCCACTTGAAGATGCGCTGCAGAGTGAGAGGCCTGCACTCTGAAGGATCGAGGGTGTGGGCAGGGTGGAGGTCGTGCCTTTTAAAATACCTCACCACTGGTTTCCTTCCCATACCAGCACCCAGGAGTCAGCAGACCCCAACATTGTTGGCTCTGGAGGGCTGAGTTCCTTCAAGCAGGGCTTTGATTTACAGACAGGAGATTAAAACTTGGGCCAGTCTGGGACTAGATCAAAACTTTTCCTGGAGACAGGGTTGGTCCTAGCTTGGATGAATTTCCTTCAACAGATGATGCTAGGAGGGGCAGGCCATCAGCGGGCGAGGTGGGAGAGAGAGGAAATGTCTGAGGACTCCTGCCTGAAGGTGTCCCCTGACCCTCCCCTTCCCTCTCCTCCCCCAACCCATAGCCAACAGCACTTCATTTCCAACAAAATATGAACCGGGAAAGAGAGTTGGACACACAAGGTAATGAAAATCCATGATTCAACTGTGCGTTCATAATTATTTCATAAATAAATGGCTTCTGGAGAGGCGCATCTGTCTCTCGCCACCGAGTGTGTGTCTTTCATTAATGTATCCCGGCCCACACAAAGCTGGCCCGAGAGCCCCACTCACGTCCTCCTCCTCCGCTCCATCACTGTCCACCAATAGGTTTTTGTGGTTCAGAAAGAGCTGCAAGCCACACACTTCTCCACAAGACTGATGGCTCGTCAATAACATTAGCCAGCATTACAGGCCGCATCAGGCTAAGCAGAATCAATACGGCCAAGTAAAAAGTCTAATAAGTTGACATGGCCAGCCTCGGCAGGGCTCACATTACAAGAAATGAGTTTTCTTAAGGAATCAGCGTCAGGGTTGCTTAGGTGCCCCACACCCAGATGTCCTGACTAAGATTTATAGCTCTGAGTGGAGTTGGTGGAGCAAGGTCGGCCAGGAAAGTGCGATGATAACTGGGGTTAAGTGCAATGAAGATGGGGGACTGGGGTCGCTCTGCTGGTAGCAGGCGAGGTGCATGGCCAGGGAGCTTTCCTGGGACAGGCTTCCCCATGAGCTGGCTACTTCTCACTGGTGGTCACACCTGGCCTTGCCCCGGCAGTAAGGTCCTACTGAATGACAGGTGATTACTCCTTGGTCACAAGGGCTACGGAGCACTCAGGGACAGCCCTTCAGAGTACTTTCCTGGGGCCTCCCCCCTCCTCTCACCCAGAGCCACCGCAGCCGGAGCAGTGGGTGAGATGCAGCAGATATTTCACTTTTATTAACTCGCCTGCTCGTCTTTTCACATTTGTCTGGTCATCCGAGGGAAGCCCTGCTCAATCATGCAAGGTGAAAGTATCAGCAAGAGCCTTTGCATAGGCTCAGCCGTTTTTGAGATGACATACCAGAGGTAGGTTCCTCAGCAGGTTTGTCACCTTCCTCTTAAAGGGACAGCCCAGGAACACAAGGGCTGTGAGAGAATCCAAGTAGCCACTGGGGAGCACTCTCCTGGTTCATCTTACCTCTCATGAGCAACCCCAAGTCCACAAGCCCAGATGGAGGGCTTAGTAGACAGCGGGCAATCCAGAGAAGAAATAGCCTCTGACCTCAAATTGCTGGTGGAGGACGAGGGCACAAGCATGCGCAAAACAAGGCTGCTGCACCAGGAGGGCTGAGTGTGGGCTCATCCAGTCCCTCACATTGGAGAGCAATGCAGCGAGGACCTGGTGTATGCCTGGTACTGCCTGAGGTGCTGGGGAAGAGCAGTGACAAGACCAAGCCCCCACTTACTGGGAGTTTATCCTCGAGGTAGGGGGCATAAAACAAGGAACGATTGAGCAAGTGAACATACCGTTTCAGGAAAATTCTATGGAGAAAAATAAGGCAGATTAAGGTGAAGGAGACGGAAGAAGAGTTGCTGCTTTGATTGAGATAGATATCAAAGGCCTCATCGCAGTAAATGTGAGCAAAAACATGAAACTAAGCAGAAAAAAAAAAGGGGGGGCAAAGGTCTTGAGGTGGGCACATCCTTGATGAGTTCAAGAAAGAACCAGAGGCCAATGAGATTACGACAGGGGAGAGGAGAAACTACAGGGAGAGGGCACCAGAGAGGCAGCCAGGAGGCAGAGCCTATAGGACTTTAGAAACAAGGACGTGGATTTCATTCTGCATCTGGGAGATAGTCTTGAGAGGGTTTTGAGAGGAGGGCTGAAATACATGTTTTCATTTTCTGAGGATCCCTCTGGAGGCTCTGTGGACAAGAGTCTGCCAGAGTGGGAGGGGAAGACAAGTTGGGTGAGAGCAGATGGAGTAGGGGTTACTTCGCTGGATGGTGGTTTGAGCCCCAGGGCTCATACCAGGCACATGTACGTGTGTGCCCACGATCCTAGGAGGAGAACAGCGGAGAAAGGATTGTGGTATGGCCATTCTCCTTGGGGAGTGATTTCTCACTTTCCCTCTCACTGTCTCTGTCATTCTCTCTCTAGTGAGTACACACACTCTATGGAAAAAAAAAAAACTCAAAAAAAAAAAAAGAGAGAGATGATGGAGTTGGCAGTGAAAAGAGTGCTAAGAAGCAAAAGGATCCTGGGTATGTGTGGAGGTAGAGATTTGTTCATTTGTGGATAAAAGACTTGAGAGAGATCATTCTAGGATGAGGCCAATAATTTTGGCCTGAACAACTGAGTGCATGTGGGCTCCATTTCCTCACAGAGAGCATGATTTGGCTGGTGAAATCGTGGCATCATTTGAGGTGTATTGAGTTGAGATGGCTATTAGATTCCAAATGAAGATTAGAGGAGGTGATTTCATATTCATACCTGGAGTTCAGGGAGAGTTCTAGGCTGAAGAGATAAATTTGGGATTCATTTGCATATTGATAATGATGCTTAATATTACATGCCTGGATGAGATCATTTGGGGAGACAGTGTAGAGAGAGCAGAGAAGAGAAGGGATCAAGGACTCTGCTGTGAAGTACACCAGGATTTAGAGGACAGGGAGATACTGAGGGTTCAGCAGATAAGACTGAGCAGGACAGACAGTGAGGTTTGAATGTTTGAGCAAAGTGCTGTGAGATCACCCAGGCAATTATTCCACCTGGATGTGGCAGGCATTGAATATAAACCTTGAAGGATGAGCTGACTGCAACAGTGAGGTGAGAGTGGAAGGAGAAAAGTTGTTAAATGAGGGTGGGGGAGTCAGGGTAGAGAGCACAGCAGGATGAGATAGTATGAGGGAAATGGTTGGGTCTCTGTAAGACAAGGCAGGACATTCAGAGAGGACAGACATGGGGGGCAAGGGGTGGGGCAGGGGCAAGAGAAAATTCCAGATGGCAGTTGGGAGCCAGATCCTGAGTGGACGTGAATGACTGCCTATGCTGGGGAACTGATGGCAAGTTGTGTCCAAACTAGGTCAACAGCCATGGCAGACCACATTCTCCAGAGCAGGTATCCACGAGCTCTCTGTCTTCTACTCCCCCCTGAATAACATTCATCTCTGGCCTCAGCATTTAACCAGAACATCCACGGGAGTTACCTTAGACTCGTTCCATCAAGTCTAAGCTCTTCAAAACATAAAGAAGAATGAAACAGCTGGCCATATAGAACAATTGAGTCCCCCTATTGGCACACATCCATCCCTTCAACAAAACTGAACTAAAACCTCTTGAAAAAATCTTGTGCATCTGCCTGATGATTTATCTGATGAAACAAACACTAACATATTGTTTTTTTCCCCCTCAAATATCTGCATTGATTTTGCTGTACGTTCCTCTTATGTTGTATTTCAACAACCTAATGATTGTCAGTTATGCAATAGCTTTGACCAAATGCAGTAATGTTCTGGCCCTTGAAAATACCTTGTTGCTTCCTTTGGGGAAAAAGAAGGCTTTTGGAGCAATGTCCCTGGGGAACTTAAAATTCATCAGGGATCAGGGGAGAGTACATATGAACTGAGCAGGGCATGCACCACAGGCAGTAAATGCTCTAGAAAGTAGAGCCTCAGGTCAGGAGAGGCCAGTGGACTGGAGTGGCTTGAAAAGGAAGGCAAATAAACCAGCATTCGGAAAGGAATGCCATGAGGGAGAGAAGTGACGATAACCATTTGCTGACTGAATTCTGGTCAGAAATTGTGTTAAGTGCTTTACAGAGAATATATCATTTTTTAGCCCCAAAACAACTCTGTGAAGAAAATTCTATTCACCCTCACTTTAGACAAAAGCAAGACAGTCTCTTTAAGATTAGGCCCTTGCCCATGGAAGTGAAGCTGTAAGGGGGAGACAGGCACTACTGCAGCTCTTTCTACCCCCCAAATTCTTATTCATTTATCTCTCAGCTTCCCACAGAAGAACTGGCTGGAACAAATGGACACAGAGATGCAGAGAGACAGAAACAAACAACTAGAGAGGACCATCAGGACTGAAGGGCCTTGGACATCCACCGGCACATTATACCATAACCTAGAACATGGCTGTTGTTCTACACAATTAGTGGTACAGAGCAGGGGCTACAAATAACCCCCAGGCAGAACTTTAGCAGACCAGAAACATGCAGACCCACACAGAGATATCGTACATAGAATCCATACATACGCCTGCATTACAAAGACACACACCCTCTAGACTACTTCCGTCTGTCCAAGGATCTTCAGACAACTCTGTTTTAGTTAGAATGAGATATTCCATCGCGGTATGCCAGCAAGTTGTGGGAATACAGACCTCTAAGAGCCCTCTTAGATACATCTCCCTTATACAGAGCACAGCCTTCACAAGTTGGTAAATTGTGCAAAAAGAGATTTTACTAATTACTAGTTAAGCTACTCTGTCTTACCTGACATACACTCCTCACATTTCCTCACCTGTAGGATAGCCCTGGAGGAGCCATAGCATTGGCGTATTAGGATCAGGCTAAAGAAAACTGAGTTGAAGATCCATTTAGTTGGGACTGAATACCCTACTTTGGGTAATGCTACAAAATGTATGTTGGTTCATGTGATTATTGTTAAACCTTGTGGTAGAAATTTTAACCAAAGAAAGAACAGAAAAAGAAGAATTTCTGGGAAAAAATGGAAGCAATTCTTTCCAGATGTCAAAATTATGAAGCAGATAACTTAATAGAATCAATTTTAAAATCCTTAGAATTAACAAAGGTGTGTAGCTAAATGGGCAGAATTTTAAAAGTGATTCTTCTATTAAAATAGTACATTTGAACCCTTATAGTAATAGTATAATGGGAAAAATAGTTTATCCATAATAGTGAACTAAGAAAAGTAAATAGATAAAACCTTAGCCATAAATACGAAAAAATCATATAAAAAACCCAGAACTTCACTACCAGTGACAGTGTAAGATTTTTTAAAATAGAGAAAGATTTGTTTCTGGGTAGAACATTAGTAGAATAAATACTGTAGAGTGGTGAATGTTCCAAATTAATCTCTAGGCTGGTTAAAAATTCAACAAAAATACCAATCAGATGAACTCATTGGGAGGAATGAATAGGTAAGAACAGAAATTTTTAAGCAATGGTAGATCTTTTCTATCAAAAGTAAAAAATTATTTTGCAGTGAGGAAATCTACAAGACATAAGGAACAGACAAACAGAAGAGTCAGCCCTTAGACCTAGTGCACAGAAGATGTTGATCTGTGATAAAAGATGTGTCACACACTAGTCCCAAAGATAAGTGGAGAAATAAAAATTAAAACCTATTTTTACTAATAGGATTTGTAAAGATTAAAATGATTGATAGTACCTAATGTTGATAAAATTGAAGAAACGAAATCACTAGTGGGAAGGCAAAATAGGACATCATTTGCAGAGCACAATTTGTAAATACACGGGGAAACTTTCAGCATGTCTATCCATGGACCTATCAGTTATTACCTAAGAACTGATTCTAAAATGATTAGATGGCTCCTACACAGTGGTGTGTGCTGCTAAGACACTGTGCTCCGTCTGCGAAGACTGCAGGGGAGGCCCAGGTTCAATTCCCTGTCCACTCTAAAGGCTAGGGACAATGTGCCTACAATCCCAGCACCTCAGGGAGACTGAGGCAGAAGTACTGCAAGCTCAAAGCTGGCCTCGACAACATGGCCATACCCTGTCTGAAACAGAGCCAGGTGTGGTGGTGTGCATCTGTACTCCCAGCTAGGAGGCTGAGGTGAGGGAGAAAGGATAGAGAAGAAAAGGATTGGATAGGTATACTATATTAATTTGCAAGACTGTTTATGGCTAATTTCTAATATTAACAAAGGAAGCTAGAAATATCTAAATTTCACAAATAGAAGACTAAATAAGTTGTGGAATATGTGACAGAATATGATGGCACTGCTCTCTAAAAATGAGTTAAATCTCTATGCGTCAACATAGAACAAAATGTTATCAATATAGGGTTAAATAAAAATAAATTCACAGGTTTTATGAAAATGTATGTGGTACAATGCCAATTTAATTCAATTTTTAAAAGTTTATGCATGGAAAAAAATCCAGAAGGACAAATACCAAATTACTGATAGTGGGTATTGTTGGAAATGTAGAGGTTAGTATAGGTAATCTTCCATTTCTACTTTACATGTTTATAAATTATTTGAATATTAGATCAAGCAAATATTACTTTTGTGATCAGGAAAAAATAATTCCCTGTTGAAAAAATTAATAGCTATATAATAAGGAAGAACTTTTAAAATTAATTTATTATCAGTCAAAATAAATTCTAATTATATTAGAGTTAGGAATAAAACTAGTCTATAAAAACTATTGGGCCATAGGAAAAGTAATGACACATTTTTGCATAGAAAAACAGAAAAATATATCATGACTTTTCCAATGACCCAACAGAAAAAGAGTAAATAGCGAATAATCTCTGGAGAGGAAAGAACGTCTAAGCATAAGAGCAATGCAAGAAATTACAAAGAGGAATATCTGTATTTAATTTAAAATTTTAAAGCAATTTTCTGTACATCAAAAATCATCATGAGTAAAACTGGGGAAACATTTTATAACTATGCCAGATAACCATTACTATCATTGATACAAAAAGAGCTCATAGAAAATGTTAAGAGAAAAAAAAAATCTAATTAAAAAATGCTCAAGCCAGCAAATGGTGTAGCAGTTACTGGACTCCTCCATAGCTGACCACGGTATGAGTCTTGGACCCCGTGGCTTGAAACTCACACCAGGTGCGTGTGCATGCATGCCCAGAATCCTAGGAGGAGAATGGAGGAAAAAAGATTGCGGTGTGGTCGTCCCTCTCACTATCTCTGTCTCTCTCTCTGGCAAGTACATGTACTTGAAGGCAAAAACCTCTATTTAAAAAATTAAATAAATAAAAAATACAAAATGGTCAAATAACATATGCAAATTGTAAAAGAGATAATATAGGTGGCTTTTATATAGAGACAGATATCTAATTTCATCTCATCTATGATTTATAAAAGGAAGACAAAACACTTTAAGGAGACACCTTCTCTGTTGTTTTCCTACTATTACATAGTGAAGATTTAACTATGTTATACTCGGCACTGGAGAATGGGAACCTGGCATCCTCAGATACTGCTGGGGTCAGATGTTCCTATATTTGGGCTAAACAACACAGACATATAAAAAGTTCTTCCCAAAGTACAAATGGCAAATGGGTATTATTAGCAAATTATGTATGGATTTCAAAATGTTTTCAAAACTCATATTTTTACTCCTTTTTTCAATAAACTTTTTGAAGTCTCCATTAGGGTATTAATAGTCTTGGTCTTAAGCCAGAAATCTATGCTAAGGAAATAGATAAATGATATGAATAATTTCATGTACAAAGATCTTCATCACAGTATGTTACTTAATAGCAAAGAAATAAAACTTAAGTATTCAGTATGGAAATGACTAAATATATTATGGTATAATTATACAATGGAGCACAGAACACCTATGAAAAAGCGATTTTTTAATTTTCTTTTTAAAGATGTGGTCCCGTCTGCAAGAGGATTACAGACCAAGCCCTATGAGCTGTGGTGATCAGCTTGTGCCCACCTGGGTCCTGCAGGCTGCTCTTTCCATTTTCAGACCAGCTAATTAGCTTAATTACATTTGTAAAGCTTCACTGCAGACCCTAGGTTAGAGCTTGGTTAAATAGCCCAGGGATAGGAATCTTGGGGGGACATCTTTAGAATTCATTGTAATGTAGATGAAGTAGGCACCAGCAACAGAACCACCATCCAGAGCCCAAGGGCAGAGAGGTGACACTAGGCTCAACCTTACATTCAACCAACAGACTTCAGGGGCTATGAGGAAGGGTATCCAGTTTATCCCATGTCCTGATTTTTGCTAGGATTTCTCTCTGCTGTCCCCTTTTGTTCCCTGCCCTGGGGAGCCTTTTGGAGCCTGTGTCCATGCTTCGAGGAATTCACTCTTTTACTAGAAAAGCGAGGCTTACCCAGCGCAACCTCAGGAAGCAGACATTCCTGAGATCTAATTCTTCATCTCATCGAGATAAAGATAACTCACACGTGTTGCTCACTTGGCTACCATCTACCTAATATTAAAATAGGCGCTTTACATATGTAATTTATTAAATCTTTAAACACTCAGATGAATTAAAAAGCTCCAAGTAAGGATGGGAAACTGAGTACCTGGCCAAAGGGGAAAATCACCAAGGACCAGCAGTTCTCAGGGTGTCAGAGTGTCTTTAAGCTTTTCCAATGACATCTGTATGAGATTGACTTTTCAACTTTCAACTAAAACGACATATTACACCAATCTGAATACAGAAGCAGATATGAGAGAGAATCCAACTGTCTCCTAGTAAGCCAGACATTAAAAAGATTTGCAAAAGTGTTGGGGCCAGCAGGTGGCATGGTAGTTAGAGGCATTGGACCATGGCCAACCATGGTTTGAGTCCCAGATCCGGTGGCTTGCTTTCTCATCCTCTATCCCCACTCTGTCCCTCTTTAGTCAAATTGAAAAACAAACAAACAAACAAATAAATAAAGTTAAATAAAGTAATTCTTAAAAAAAAATTGTAAAAATGTAAACCAATATCTCCCTAATTTTTATATGACGTTATGCTGGTATATAAGTTTATTATTTTTAATAAAATATTTTTTAAATTCTCAGTTTTAATTTTCATATGTAAAACATCCATAGCTATAACCCATATTAAAAAAAAAAGCCCTTTGCTATTCTCAAAAATATTAAGAATGAGGACAGAAGGTGGCATGGTAGCTAAGGCATTGGACTCCTACTTGGCCGACTGTGGTTCTAGTCCCAGACCAAGTGGGTTGAACATCAGGGCTGGAACATGTGCATGTATGCCCAAAATCCCAGAAGGAGAATGGAGGGAATGTGATTGTGGTTGGCCATCCCTCTTGGAGAGCAATGTGGCCATCTTCCTTGGGGGCGATTTCTCACTTTCCTTCTCACTGTCTTTCTCTGTCTTTCTTCTCTCCAGCAAGCACATGAGCCCTATAGCAAAAACCTTTGGGAAAAAAGAAAAGTTAAGAGTGTGAAAAGATCTTGAAACCCAGAAGTTTGACTAAGAATGAGAAGTAAGAAAATGGGCTAGATTTTGCCCAAGAGCTATTGCTTTATTTATGTTATTTCCTGTACATATTATTTCACTCTACTGGTAGAGGTGAATGGATGTGACAAATTCTGTATGGCCACAAAGCCTAAAGTAGGTACTCTCTGGCTTCTTAACAAAAAATAATTACCAACTTTAGACTATCATGGTTCATACCTGGGGCTTGACACACTGCCATCTTGGAAAAATATCTGAGTCGTGTTAGCAGTGAAGAAGATGGATGAAGCCTCTTTCCTCATGAAGCTTGTTTTCCTGTTGGGATATACAGGAGAGGTAAAGGCGCAAATGACAAATAAATCAATGTTGTATTCCCAGCAGCCAGGACAGTGCCTACCATAGTACCTACTCACAGATAATCAGTATTTGTTGACTATAAACAACTATCATGGTTCATACCTGGGGCTTGACACACTGCCATCTTGGAAAAATATCTGAGTCGTGTTAGCAGTGAAGAAGATGGATGAAGCCTCTTTCCTCATGAAGCTTGTTTTCCTGTTGGGATATACAGGAGAGGTAAAGGCGCAAATGACAAATAAATCAATGTTGTATTCCCAGCAGCCAGGACAGTGCCTACCATAGTACCTACTCACAGATAATCAGTATTTGTTGACTATAAACAAATGAAAAAAGTGTGTGTGTGTGTGTGTGTGTGTGTGTGTGTTTCCAGACACTATTTAATCTTTTTTCTCTTTCACTGGAGGAACACATTTTGGGAAACACCTAATGGGCTGTATTGGTTCTTGTCAGGAGGGGTTTGGACCAAATAATCTGTGAGTTCTCTTCCAGCTTTAACATGAAGTTTGCTAGCATGTTTCTAGTTATAGTTCCCACTTGAAACAAGAGTCTCCGTGAACTTTTGAAGTCTCTTTGTAACTTTGATCGATTATGAGGAAACTCCCTCCTGCCAGGCCACCTTCCAGAAGGATTTCTACAGCATTAACCTAATGAAATAACCTTTGCCGTGCCAGGGTACAACCATTTCCCTACTTCCAAGTTGGAATCGACAGAATGGATTATGTCTTACTGACTCTCAAACACTAATGCCCCCTTTAACTATCTAAGCTGTTGAGTATATTTTAAATGGCTACTCTGCTTAAACCACACTGGCCCAGGGGAATCTAACCTCTTCCTGGTGTTGATAGTCAAAATATTTAACAACCAATACAGCCTAGCACTGACCGAACAGTAAAAGACAGACCCAAACAACCGTAGAGCTATACTGACGCATCCAAACTAAGATGAACCCTGCCTCCTTTGACTTTCTGTCTTTGGGGACCTGCACTCCTTTTTAGAAGGGTTGAACAGGGTTTCTCATATCATGAAATCACTATTTTCCAGATTCCTTGCAATTAAAAGTTAACTTAAACTGCAAAGAAATAAAAGAGACAAGGCATTAAAATGAGATAGGCCATCCTTCTGGAGATTATGCTATCTAGAAATGTCCTGTGGTCACGTTTTGATGAGGCCTTTGGAGAGGACATCAAAGTAGTACATGCTAGTCTTCTTGCATTAGACAGCTGGAAGGCATGCCAAGGGAGAAAGGGCACATGGTACAGAAAAGCCAGTAGGGGGCAGGAGGCAGGAGACCCGCATTTGCATTGCAGCTCTCAGTCTTAAGACCAGGAGTGATGGCCAGTTTTATGTGTTGACTGGGTTAGGCTATAGTCACCAGTTATTGGACCAAACACTAGTCCATGTGGTGCTGTGAAGGTATTTTGTATATGTGATCAAAACGTATAATCAGTTTTGGGCCAGCTAGCAACATGAAGATTAAGGCACTGGATTCCACGTGGCCAACTCTGTGGGTTCGAGTTCCAGAACCAGTGGCCTGAAAAATATGTTGGGCATGTGTACACAGGTACCCAACATCCAGTAAGGAGAATGGAAGAGAAGGGATTACAGTATGACCACCCTCCGCCTCCCGGGAGGTAATTCCCACTCCTCCACCTCTCTGTGGCAAGTGCATGCACCCTATAACAAAAACAAACAAACAAACAAAAGGAATGTATAATCAGTTTACTTTAAGTAAGGAAGATTAGCCTAAATCACCTGAGTGATTCAACCAGTTAAGCTCTAGGAGCAGAACTAAGACTTCCCTGAAGAAGACATTCCACCTGTGGACTGTACCTTCTGCTTGTGACTGAAAGGTCCAACCTGCTTTTCCTGACAGTCTGCCCTGTGGGTTTCAGACGTGTTTAGTCAGCCCCCACAATCATGGAAGCCAATTCTTAGCAATAAATCTCAATCTCCATTTTGTTTACTTCTATCTCTCCAAAATATATATGTAGAATGCTGGGCAAGACAGGAAATCTCTCGGGCCAGGATTTGCTGGGGCCTGCCTATTCCAGGGAACCTCCTCTCCTTATGGGACTTTTGGATCTGGCTCTTGATTCCCTAGAGAAGACGCATATACACTGTTGTCCTTGAACTTCCTGCATCATTCTGTCTGTGGGGATGCCAGGAAGCAACAAGTACAGACAGGCAGGGAATACAGCAATAAGCAAAGCATTCCTCCTTTCAGCCATTATTCCCTGTGGACCAGGCACTGTGCTTTATCAGTGCCAAGGTTACAGTGATGAGTGAAAGAAACGGATCCTGGCCCTCTGGGAGTTTGCAGTCTAGTGCAGGATGCAGACATGGAAATGGGTAATTCACTAGAATACCCAGCCACTTAGATGGAGTCCGAGCAGGCTGCTAAGGAAGTGCACAGGAGATGTCCCAAACTCAAGTAAGGGGGGGCGAGGGGGTGTCAGGGAAAGCCTTACACAGGATGCAACACCTGCACCCAGTCTGGAAATCAGCTAGATGAGGCTTGCCCAGGGGAGCAGGGGGAAAATTCTAGGCATA
>NW_006209268.1:1491158-1546625 GCF_000334495.1 Tupaia belangeri chinensis | reverse complement strand
GCAAGAGTGAAAAGCCTATAGGTGATCACACAGCAGCATGAGATGGTGAGAGAACTTATAGAAGGTCAGTATGACTGAAATGCAGAATGCCAAGTGTAGAAACCAAGAAAGATCAATTATCTCCTTTTGCAAACAGTTAAGGAGCTCTGGACTTTATCCTAAGTGGGACCTATTGGAATCTATGTTTGTCTTACTTTTGTTTTATTTTTAAATGGTAAAGTCTCCATTTAAAAAATGTCAGCCTGAGGGAACCAGCAGTTAGCGTAATGGCTATGTCGCTGGACTCCCATGTAGTCGACCGCGGTTCGTGTCCTGGACCCGGTGGCTTAAAACTCACGCCAGGCGCGTGTGCGTGCGTGCCCAAGATCCCGAGAGGAGAAGGGATTGCGGCGTGACCATCCCCCCTGGGGGGTGATTTCTCGCTTTCTGTCTCTATGTCTCTCTCTGTCTGTCTGGCGAGCGCACGCGCCCTACAGTGAAAATCTCTCAAAAAAAAAAAAAAATGTCAGCCTGACAAAAATTAACAAGATCAGAGAAGCCAAATGAAGACTGAGAAAGGCTACCTGACACTGGAATGAGCAGTTTCAAGCCAATGGCTTCCCTTACCCCTAGGACAGATGAAGGACTTGGCAGTGTCTGTCAGCTGCTTAAGATCATTCTTTGGGGGCCAGGTGATGGCACGGAGGTTAACACAACTGGGCCTACATGGGACACAACCCAGGCCCTCCCTAAGCACACCAGATATGCTCAAGTGCCCATGATCCTGGCTGACTGGGACTGGGGGGTGGATCATTGGGTGAAGACTCTGACTCTCTCTCAGAAGAAGTAAATAAATTTTTCAAAAGGAAAAAACAAAAACAAAAACCGTTCCCTAGTGTGGTTCATCACCCTTCTATAGCATCCATTAGTCCCTTGGGGAGTCTGATATTTAAAAACCTCCTTGTGTTTTGTTGAGACAGCTGAATGAAGCCTGGAGAGCAGAGGAGGGAACATTCACGGTTACTATGTTCCAGGGGCTAGGGTTAAGTCCTTTTTAAGTCTTCCTTTCATGGTATCCTAATTCTGACTATTAGCTCTCTCTCCAGGTGCGAGAAACTTGCTCAAGGTGACAGCTAGATAGCTAGCAGAGTGTCTGTCCTCCACTGCACTCCTCAGCCTCCTCCTAATATGCTAGTAGGGCGACCCAGGTCGATGCCCTCCCAGATGGAGTATAGGAAAGTGTGGGGCTTGTTCCGTCCAGAATCACAATCACTACCCAACAGCCAACATTTGTGCCAAGAAGTTGGTACTACTCTCACCACTGCTTTGGAGGTGAGGATCCTGAGACACAGAGAGGAGTAAGCGCATGGAAAATGCCAGAGAGTGAGAAATAGGAGGAAAATATATACATATATACATATATATGACACTAGAAATGGAAAATTATTGACAATAACCTGTATGATTAAGCTACTATGCAGCACCTCCTGGATGGGAAATTACATTTTGTATGCTGTGACAATGTGCAGTGAATATATATAAATTAATTATTTAAAAAATAAGAAAAAAAGAAAAAAGAAAAAAAATAGCATCTGAGCTAAGTATTGAAGGATGCTAGTAATACTAAAGTTTGTGCTATATTAAGATGGCAAAATATAGTACTTAAAAAATAAGCTTGTTTTCATAATTCCACAATGCATATGTACGTTGAAATATCTATTGTATCCCATCAAGATATATTTATATTGTAAAAAAAAAAAAAAAAAAAAAAAATATAAAGTGCCAAAGCTGGGAGCAGAGCCACAGGAAAGGGTCACCATAGCACCATAGGAAAGTTTATGTATTCTCGGGCACAGTGGTATAGCTAGCTATCTGTCCTACAATATGACTTCAGAGCAAGTACTGGGTCATCCGAGTACTGTATTTCTGTGTGGGCCCTTTTGGGCATAGGGTCATTTTCATGGAGCACATGGATATTCGTGGGACAAAGGATGCAAGCGATCAGGACACCCAGTGTGAAGAAGCCGCTGTGTCCAGGCTCAGGCCCCAAGCAGGAACAGCCATCTCCAGGGCTTACTCTCCCAGCAAGAGTCAGACACAAAGAAGGGGCTGGGTGAGCATTTGGCGGCAGGGGCTTCGTCGATCCCCTCCTCTCCTCCTGAAGGCCTGCGGGTGAACGTCGGGCCAGTCCCTCTCCACAAGGCCTGGTGTTAATTATGATGCAATCCCCTGGCCATGCAGCCTCAGCAACAATTTCGGGAGTCAGGGTCCATGTGCAAGGCCATTAACACTAAACATGTTTTAATCCATAATTGTGCGAGATTTATTTAATTTAGGGGCTTTATTTATAGTTCGATCGGAATTGTAATGTATTTGCAGCCTTCCGCACTGGGATCTGTCAATTTTTACGGCGTCTTTTAATTGTGTTCTTCCAGGCCAGGCGCAAGCAGTTTTCCAAAGCAGGCTGATCTGAGAAGGTCTCCTGGTATGTGACGGGGAGGGGAGGTGGCCTCACACAAACATGAGCCTCTGCCACCAGGAGGGTAGGACCACTGCAACTGAGTCCTTGGTCCTGTGACAGCCACAGCCCGGCCAGTGCAGCCACCTCCCTTTCCCAGCTTAGCCCTCCTCTCCTGCGCCATCAGAGCTCCTGGCTAGAAGGAGCTTCCCAAACCTCTCTCTTCACACACTTCCTTCCGTTCCTTTGTTCATTCCTTTGTCCATTTACCAAACAGTTACACCTGCTCCGAGCAGGCCCTGTGCTCAGAACGGGAGTGCAGAAACAAGCAGAGGGTGACCCAGGCATTACGGAGCCCATGAAGCCACAGGGGAGGACAAAGGAGAAATGACCGCTGCTGGGATCTGCTGAGTCTCCATCTAGTGCCGGGCACCGAGACACGCGCTGGAGACATGATGCTTTTGGGTTCAGGGGATTCGGTCAAAACTAATTTATCCAGAGTAATCTGAATGACGATGATTTGGCTGAGAGCTAGTCGATACCGCGGTTTGAGCCACGCTTCTGCAGGTTTCTTGCTATCTCAGCCGAATCGCTTCTCATGGTAAGAATACTTTATTTAGTTAACCGTGAATATTTCTTAGCCTTGTTTCTTTTTGAATGTTGGTCATTTTCAAACACCATGGGGACACTTTTGCAACCCTTTGTTGCATTTTGTCTGTTTTTCCAAGTTATTTCCTTCCAAACCATGTACTGCCACAAGCTGAGTGTTGACGCACAGCACCAGAAATTGAAGTAAAAGAAAATGGAGGGATTGAAACAAGGTTCTGCCGGCGGGGAACTCACACTGGGGAAAGGCTAATTCAAACACAGCTAGAGGGGAATGCAGCCCCGACTCCGTGCTAAAAGCAAGGCCCTCAGTGAAGGATGGGCCTTGTCCATACGGTTCACTAAGGTATCCTTGGAACCTAGAACAATACCTGACACGCACAAGTTATCAATAACTATTGAGTGAATAAATAATAAATGTGTGTAAAGCAGAAATCACCCAGAGACAGTGCTTTACTAGTCAAGAAAACAAACATGTGGTGAGAAAGTAAAGGGAGAAGCCCCTGTTATCTGAGCACTTCCCGTGAAGAGGTACCGTGCTAAGTGATTTCAGTTACGGGTTCCTAAGTCCTCACAGCAGTGTGAGGTGCACTGTCTGTATCCCTTCTTACAGGGAAGGACATTGAGGTCCAGGGGATTTAAGTAACTTATTTGGGATCCCCAATTACAATGACAAGAACTAAGAAAAAAAGGTTACAGATGCCCCTGGCATGTGGCTAGGAGGTGACACAGAGGTTAAGGTGTCTGGACACCACCTGACTGACTTTGCAGTTCAAGTCTCAGACCCAGTGGCTTGAAAATCACACTGGGCACATGGGTGTGCATGCTCAAAATGCTTATTGAAGAATGAAGAAAGGGTTGTGGCATGGTCATCCCCTCTGGGGAAGTGATTTCTCACTTTCTCTCTATCTCTCTGTCTCTCCCCAGTAAGCACACATGTCCTATAGAAAACACACACACAAAGAAAAGCCCTGCCCCTTGTGAAAAAGGTGTACATTCCTGTGGACTTGCGAGAGATTAGGCAGAACACATCCTAACTTGGGAATGGTCAATATGGCAAAACATTACTTTGGAAGGAATTTTTAAAATGGGACATGTTGGGAACTGGCATGAAGCCCAAAGTGGTCCATACCTCAGGTCACATTATAGTACTCAGAAAATGTTTGTAGTAGGCAAATGGCAGCACCATTGAAAGCACTGGGTTGATGGATTGGCTTGAGAGTGAGGGAAAGGAAAGGAAACGTGTGGAATTTCACAGCTATCTCCAGTCCTAGAAAGAAAAAAAGAAAGAAAGATTTAAAAACCTCACTATTTTGATGACTCCTTAGAATATGAATTGCTTCTCTTGGCCTAAGGTAATGAGACCCAAGATCCCAAATTTATCTCCATGCCTCTGGTTAGCCAACACCTGGCACCACTGCCAAGCTCTGCCCATCCTTTTCTGAAAAGCCTCTAAGGTAAATTCCCTTTGGAATTTGTTGGTTGACCTGCTTTTTAACGTATGGATTCTTTTCAGTCTGTGAACCAAGTGAACCAAGTCTTAAGGACTGAACATCCTGAGCAGACATCTTGAGCAGATGGGAATGAAATTGGGGAACCTTTAAACTTTCAAGAAAGCCAGGAAATTGTGCTGAACTTAATTTCCTTGGGAGAGGAAAAAATAATTCTATAGCAAGCAGCCATGACTATTTTATTTTTATTATATAACTAGAAAAATAATAAACTCCTTATTTTCATTAAATATGTTAAGAAAATATATGACTAATTTTTCATAAATAAAACTATCTAAAACCCAACTTATTGTGCATACACATGTGAGCATGCACAAATGTGTGTGCATGAGCATGTGAGCACGTGTGTGTGCACACACACACACACACACACTTGCTTTTTCACTTTTTATTGTCAAAAACTACCTTAAGTGTTTTTTAAAAATTGTTCTCTCCCAGTGAAAGACATTCGTGATCAATCTTAACATTCAGTGTTTTTTTTAAAGTGAGATCAATATAAATAATCTCTCTAACAAACACACAAAGAGATTGTGAAGAGTCTGCTGATTTGGTCCCAAGGGTTCTTCAAGCAAATCTTGTCCTCTTAGAGTTGCGTGAGGATCTTAGCGAGGCCCTTGGGAAAGCTGCGAGGTAAATGAGACCTTAAGGAAGGAGGTGAT
Organism: Tupaia belangeri chinensis; assembly: GCF_000334495.1. Classification (NCBI taxonomy): domain Eukaryota; kingdom Metazoa; phylum Chordata; class Mammalia; order Scandentia; family Tupaiidae; genus Tupaia; species Tupaia belangeri. Next base: position 1,541,412 of record NW_006209268.1, on the reverse strand, counting down.
CCTTTAAAATGTTTACATACATATATGGGATGAATTTTCTATATGAAAATGAATTTTTAGAAGTCAATGTCTTTTTTAAAGATTATTCATTTAATTTAATCATTATTATTATTATTATTAAATTCTGATAGGCTGCATGTGTGAGCGAGAGTGAGGAAAGCAAGACTCCAGGTCTGGACTCCAACTGAGGTCAGCCATGGGGGAGGTCCAGCGCCGTAACCACCATGCCACCTACTGGCCCCAATGTCTTAAAAATTTTTTTTGCAAAGCTCCTGAACCCCCTTTCTATATGCTTGGCAATTCTCCATCCTGTAAGTGTTGGTAAGAGCATGTATTAGTCAGATTAAGTTAAATCATGCCCTGGTAACAAATACCACCCCTGAACCTTGGTGGCTCACAAAGGCTATTTCCTACTAATGCTGCATGTTCATCATGGGCTGGCTGTGGCTCTGCTCCACATCATCCTCACTTCCAGGACACAGTAGTCTAATCTAGAACATTGCTGTTCTTGAGGCAGAGGGTAAACATATGGCAAAGCACATACTGACTCGTAATGCTTCTACTTGGAAGCGATCCACATCATTTCTGTTGATATTTTGTGGGCCAAAACAAGCAACATGGTCAAGCCTGATGTCAAACGGACAGGGAAGTATAATCCTTCCCCCAGGGAGGGGCAGCAAATATTTGGGAACAAAATAGTTACAGTTGGCAAAACATCCTTCTCACTATGAGCTTGGAAAGCCTAGACTAGCAGGCATGACCTAGGATTGGCCAATCAGATTCACCCACTTGAACTCTTTGAATTGAGAGCTACCACTGCAGGGTCAGTGGACAAGCCATTCTGAGGCCACCAGAAAGCAGTGCCAGCTGCAGGAGCCAATGCCCGGTGCTGGTAATGTCAGTGCTGGTTCTGTGACATGGTTTTGGCTGTTTGCCTATTTTTTAATCTCTCTTGTTCTGTCTGCTTCCTGGGCTTAGGAATCCACTCTTTCTATCAATTCTGTGAGCTACTCCGTACTTTCTGATATTTCTTTTCTCTATAAGCAAAGCAGAGTCATTCTCTATTGCTTTGTAGCTAAGAACCTGACTGACAGAGTAAAGCTATCGGCCAAACCAAACATTTTCTCAACTCAATTTCTGATCACCAGGAGATTATTGCCCAAGGTTTTGTTTCCCTTACACAAATTAAGTATAAGAAAGTATCTGTGCAATTTACTCTCAGAGATATTGGGTAGGAGAGCCTGGGAGGTATCCCGTTAAGGCTTGGGTTCTGTGCACAAATTAAATTGAGAGGCACTAGATAGCAAAACAAACAAACCAGCAGTGTGGAGAGGGCTTTATTAGCAGGTGAAGACCTGGGCAAGCTCGAGTGAGAAAGTATAAAAATTGCAGTGAGAGTTCATTACACTAACCATATGTTTTGGTTTGTTCAGAAGAGTCCCAGGTAATTGTTATGAACCTGTTAATGCCTATCAATTTTATTTATTTATTTGTGAGAAGACATGCTTCCTCACCAGAGAGAAACAGAGAGACAGAGAGGAAGGGAGAAACCATCCCCCAGGGGAAATGGTCACACCACAATCCTTCATTTGTCTATCCTGTCAGGATTTTAGGTATGCACACACATAGGCCTGGCATGTTTTTCAAGCCACTGGGGTCAGTATCCGAATCACGGTCATCTGAGCCCTAGGTCTTGCACCCAATTAACTTTTGGTGTCCTCCTCCTCGGTGTGGTATCCTGCTTAGACAACAAATTATGTGGTCATGCTATAGCTATAACAGAAATGGTCCTAGGCCAGAAGTCAGAAGATCTGCATTTTAATCACAATGTGGAGAAACCTTAAACTAATCACAATGTGGAGAAACCTTAAACTGTACCACAGAAGTTCATTTAAATCAGTGGTTGACAAATTGTGTTTGGTTCCCAAGGAGGTATTGCAAAGCCCTCCACAAGAGAAGGAAGAGGAGGGCCACATGAAGGAAGGTCTGATTGTCGCAGGGAACCTCTGCTTCTATTTGTTTAAGGACTGTGGATTGTAACGGACTTTTTTTTTTAAGTGTTCTTATAATAAGCAATGAAAACACACACACGTCAGTGGCCTGCATAATCTCTCAGAACATAGAAAGTCAAGATGGCTCTACTGCTGTAGCTTCCATATTCTGGACAACGGTCAGGTCAGGAGAGGAGTCACTAGGAAGTTGGAGTGTAGTGGTTCTTCATATCTCAGCTCTTCTTCATAAAAAAAAAGTCCTTTTTTTTTTTTTTTGAGAGCTTTTTGCTGTAGGGCGTGTGTGCTCGCCAGACAGAGAGAGAGACAGAGAGACAGAAAGCGAGAAATCACCCCCCCAGGGGGGATGGTCACACCACAGTCCCGTCTCCTCCATTCTCCTCTCGGGATCTTGGGCAAGCATGCACACGCGCCCAGCATGAGTTTTAAGCCACCGGGTCCGGGACACGGACCACGGTCGACTACGTGGGAGTCAAACGACATAGCCATTACGCTAACTGCTGGTCCCAAAAGTCCCTTTTTTTAAAAAAGGGGCAAATGCCTAACTCCTCATTATACCAGTCAACAAGTTTCCTAACTTGTTGCTATTCCTATTTATTCTAATCAGTTGGCTAATACCCACTTTTATTCCTTAATCCACTTTTCCACCTTGGTCTTCTGTTTCTACTATGTCTTCAACCATCCCTGAGCTTTCCTGTAGCTCTGCCTCAGCTCATGGGTCTCCCACCTTCTCTAGACACACCTCTAGAATCCCGCCAAGTCCCTCCTCTTCCAGAAGGTCCCTCTCACTCACCACAGTTCTCAGGCATGCCTTCCCTGTCCATCTGGAGCTTCTGCACCCTGTTTGGCAATTAGTATCTATTGCTTTGTATGTCACTGTCTTTTAGCTCTAAACACTTCCTTTTAGATTCTCCTCTGTGATGCTGGGCTGGAACACGGCCAAACCCAATTCTCCCTTGCCAGTTGGCTCCCAATTACACATTGCCAGTAGTGGTAATTCCAGGGAGATTAGTAGGCAGGAGAGAACCGACTTGCTCCTTCCTGCATCCCTGCTATTCCGGTCAACGTTGCCTCAGGCAGAAGTTGGTTGTAACCTCTGACTTCTTTCCTTCTTCCCAGAACTAGCTTCACGTGCCACCTCGGAGATACCAGCAGTAGTCAGGCAGCGTACTATCCTCAGAAATCTGAATCCTAGTTCTTCAGAGGCCCTCCTTCAAGTTCTAGAGATACGAGCTCTTGCCAGGTAGCTCCACCTTTTCTGATCTGAGCCTAAGTACCGTAAAACTCCTCATCCAGATTTCTGGGGTATCAGTGATAGGCAACAGCATCCCTTTCTCAGAGGACTAGACTCAGTTCCAAAGTGCCTGTTCTCTAAGCTTCTAAGGTTCTTATCTAGAGTTTTTATTCAGCGTTTGTTTTCCTTTTTCAGATTTATAACATCTATTTAACCAATTTCCTATGTTAAATTCTCTGTTGAAATACCTATTGAAGGGGCTAGCAGGTGGCAGAGCAGTTAAGGAGGAGGACTCCCTCATGGCCAACTGCACAGTTTAAGTCCTGGACCTGGTGGCTTAAAAATCATGTCTGGCACATTTGTATGTGTACCCCAAATCCAGGAGAATGGAGGAGAAGGGACTGCAGCTTGGCCATTACCGCTGGGAATGATTTCTCTCTTTCTCTCTCTCTCTTTCTCTTTCTGGTGAGCTCACATGCCCTATGGCAAAAACCTAAAAATAAGAAATATCTAATGAAGTTTCCATTTTCCAGATTAGACTCTGACTGGTCTACCTGAACCTGCCCTATTACATACATTTTCATTTCTCAACTACATTGGAAACTTCTTCATTTCACTCTTAGCCACACCTATAAGAAATGAACAAAACTTTGTTAATAGTGCCCTTCCCTTCACCCACTCTGATCACTTTGAGTAGTCTTTACCGCCTAGATCCACTATGCAGGTGATCCTCTCAAGGCACCCCTATGGCCTTTAGATATTTGTAGGAGAAGCGTGATTCCCCCCACCTGTAGGTTTAGATTAAGAGTCAGGATATAAGTGGGACCAGCAGTTAGCGTAATGGCTATGTCCCTGGACTCCCATGTAGCCAACCACGGTTCGAGTCCCGAACCCAGTGGCTTAAACTCACGTCGGGCGCATGTGCGTGCGTGCCCAAGATCCCAAGAGGAGAATAGAGGAGAAGGGACTGCGGCATGGCCATCCCCGCTGGGAGGTGATTTCTCGCTTTCTATCTCTTTGTCTCTCTCTGTCTTTCTGGCGAGCGCACGCGCTCTACAGCAAAAACCTCTCAAAAAAACCCCACAGAAAACCAAAAACAAAAAACAAAAAAAAGAAGAGTCAGGATATAAGTGAGTCACATAGAAGCATTCCTCACAGTCTCCTTCATGGTTAAATCTTTCTTCCTATTAAATACACATACATACTCTTGATGCTTTTTTCCAATTTAACAAGGTTTCTTCCCTTTGTCACCAAACTTCTTAATAAAGTCTGTGTTCATCTTCATCTATGCACTTTTGCCTGGCAGAGTAGCTGAACAGACCACGTCTTTATCTACCGCTCTTGGCATACAATGACATACTCTTTCTGCCTCTCTTGCTTTTATTATTTCTCTTTTTCTCTTCGTGCCCATTCTGTTTTTCTTGAACATCAACTGGCCCACCTGCTTTATATCTCACAGTCCAAATCCTGGGCAAAGCTAGTCTTAAATAGTTAATTATTAGCTTTACTTTGTAGCTGACTGCTACATAGGTCGCCTGCTAGCCTACAAATGGCTGCCCTTGAGTCAGGGACCCACGCCTGGTCAGTTTCTGACTACTGTTATGCAGAAATCCACTTGCCATGGCTTGCTTGTATAGGGATTGAAGGTTAAGTCATTTCTGCTTGTTTGTTTTTAGGGTTTTGTCATAGGGTGCATGCGCTCGCCAGAGAGAAACAGAGAGAGAGACAGAGAGGGAAAGTGAGAAATCACTCCCAATGGGATGGCCATACTGCAATCCTTTCTCTTCCATTCTCTTCTCAGGCTTTTGGGCACTCACGCACACATGCTCAGCATGGTTTTCAAGCTGCTGGGTCCAGGACTCAAACTGCAGTTGGCCATGTGGTAGTCCAGCACTTAAACTGCTATGCTACCTGCGGGTCCCAAAAGTGAAGCAGTTTCACAACAAAAATTCGACCATGATGCATATGTCAAGGATCTGTCCCATGGCACTGGAGTATTGGCAACTTTCCTAATCATCAAATTCAATGAAGGTTTGCCAATTTTCATTTTACCTGACTTCTCTGGAGTATTTTTATATTGATCACTCGCTCTTTCAAATTTCAGTTTCTTTGCCTCCACACAAGTCTAGTTCTCTGTTACTCTTACTGATCTCTCATTTTCCCTCCCCACTCACAGCTTGCTTTGAAGAAGTAGCTAGCATATGGACTTGCCAATGCAGACATAACATCAAAAATGTTTTTCAGGGGCTGGCAGGTGGCGTGGTGGTTAAGGGTGCTGGACTCCCACATGGCAGACCGTGGTTGGAGTACTAGACCTGGAGGCTCGCTTTCTCACTTTCTCCCTCTCTCTTCTCTTTCTCACTTTGTCCTTCTCTGGTCAAATTAAAATGAAAGAAAGAAAGAAAGAAGGAAAGAGAAAGAAAGAAAGAAAGAAAGAAAGAAAGAAAGAAAGAAAGAAAGAAAGAAAGAAAGAAAGGAAGGAAGGAAGGAAGGAAGGAAGGAAGGAAGGAAGGAAGAAAGAAAGGAAGAAAGAAAGAAAGAAGAAAGAGAGAGAAAGAAAGAGAGAGAGAGAGAAGGAAGGAAGGAAGGAAGGAAGGAAGGAAGGAAGGAAGAAAAAGAGAAAAAGAAAGAAAGAAAGGAAAGGAAAGAAAGAGAAAGAGAGAAAGTTAAATAAAAATAATTCTTAAAAAATGTTTTTCGGGGCCAGCCAGGTGGCGTGGTGGTTCAGGTGGCTGGATCCCCCATATCCGAGTGCATGGTTTGAGTCTCTGATCTGGCAGCTTGGAAAATATGCATGCCCAAAATCCCTAAAGGAGAATGTAGGAGAAGGGATTGCGGTATGCCATCCCCCTGGGCATGTTTCCTTTCTCCCTCTCTCTCTGACAAGGGCACATGCCCTATATCATTTAAGAAAAAAAAGTTTCCATACCTGAACTCTTGTCTCTCAGTGGTTCTGAAGCCTGGATAAGGATCAATATGGAAGGACTAGGTAGAGATCTGGAGGTTCCATTAAGCAGTGGTAGGGTACTAGAACATTCCAGTGCCACAGTCAGGAATTAAGAGTTACTTGCTGTGCTAAAGGGAGAGATTTTGAGAAGTTCTCCAAAGCACATCTATCAAGATCTTCGGTAACTCAGGCGCAATCTTTTCTATAGTCACTGGTGGCACTTCACACCGTATTTTCCTGAGCTCTCCCCTCCCATTTCAGCCTCTCTTCTATCAATATACAACGCTAGGAATAAGCCAAGGAATATTTAACAGTTAAGCTGAAGTTTAGTCAATAGGTTTCCTCTATGAGGTTTTATTTTAAGTCTCATCATTTTGATATGAAAGACTGTGTCCTCTTTTAAGGACATTGCTTTAAAAGCAAAAAAGTAAATAATGTGCCATTTACAACCGTGGAGTAAGAAGGTGGGGGAGGCAGAGTTTACATTTTCTGAAATCAAACTTGGAGGAGACTGGCCATTACTTCCTCTTCTCTTTTTGAGCTAATATACCGTAAACTTGACTTACTCTCTGTGTATAGTTCAATGAAATTATGTATGTATATAGATTTGCATCACCACCACCATAAGCAGGATTCAGTATGGTTTCATCACCCCCTAACACCCACCTCGCTCTCTCTGCAGTCGTAACTTTCCCCTGCCCCCAGCTGTGGCAGCTATGTCCTATGCTCTGTCACTTTTTTGTGTCTCTTAGAGAATGTCCTATAAATAAAGGCAGACGGAGTTGTAACACTCTGTCACAGGGGTCTAGGTATGACATCCATGTACATTAAAAACATCAGACCATGGTATATTGTTTACTTTCAAAAATTTAACAAGAGAAAAAGTATTTATTTTATTTGCCCATGTAGTTATCATTTTTGTTGCTCTTCCTTCTTTCTTAAGGTTCTAATTTTCCATCTGGTATCTTTTCCCTTCTTTCTGCAGGATTTCCTTTCACAACTCTTTTGAAACACGTATACTGGAAGAAAATGAAGATTCCTTTATAGAGATTGTCTTTTACTCACTCCCTTCTGGCTTTCTTGGTTTCCAGTGAAAAAACACACTAATACGTTTCTAATACGTTTCCCTAGACAAACAGGGAATATTTTTCTTAGGGACTCCTTTTGAGATTTTCTTCTTTACCTGTAGAATTCACCAATTTGATTACGCTATGTCTGGGTGTGCAATTGTCTGACTTTATCCAATTTGTATTCACTGAACTCAATGCATCTGTAGGTTTGTATCTTTTGCTAAATTTAGGAAGTTTCAGCCTTTTTTTTTTTTCAAATAATTTTTCTTCACTGCACTCTTTCTATTTTACTTTTGGAACTCAAATAAAACATACTTAGGTAGTTTGTTCTTCTATGGGTTCTACGGGTCCCTGAGGCTCTGTTTACTCCCCGCCCCCCCCTTGATTGTTCAGATTGGATAATTTGTATAGACCTATCTCCAAGTTTACTGACTTTTCTCATATCCATTCTGATACTAAAGTAATCCAGTAAATTTAAAATTTTATTATCTTAGTGCTTAGGTCTAAAATTTCCGTTTGCTTCTTTATATCCTCTACTTCATTGCTGAGACATTGCAACTTTTCCAGTGTTTCAAGAGCATTTGATCCTATTATTTGGAGCATTTAAACATTTCGTTCTTATAAGTCTTTTTCTACGTGATTCCAACACCTTTGCCATCTTGATATTGGTATCTGTTGATTGTCTTCTCCCATGTACAAGGAGATTTTCCTGGTTCTTCATAGGTTGAAAATTTGGGAATTGTAACCTAGACATTTTGAATATTCTGTTGTTTTAGTTATCTGTGGTTACATTACAAATTACTCTAAAACTCAGTTGCTTGAAACAATAACATTTATTAGTTCACAGTTTCTTTATTTTAGGGTCCTCTGTTTCAGGCTCTCTTACAGGGCTACAGTGAATGTGCTGACAGAAAGTCTGTGATCTTATCTGAAGGCCCAGTTCAGAAAGGACCTGAATCCAAGTCCATTCAGTAGTAATTGGCAGCATTCACTTTCTTGCTGGCTTCTGGGTTCAGAGCCTCGGTTCCTATCTGGCTGTTGACTGGAGGCCTCTCTTAATTTTTGCGATGTGAACTTCTCTCACATGGCAGCTTATTTCATCTAAGTGTGCAAGCCAAGGAGGCAAAAATGTTATAAAACGTATAGAGATGGAAGGCAGATTATAGAGCTAGTACAGCGACACAGTGCACGAGCAAGACAGAAATCACAATGTTTTGTAAGTCAGTCATGGACATGACAGCTCATCACTTTTGTCATAGTTTATTTATAAAAAGTAAGTCACTTGGTCTAGCCTACACTCAAGGGGGGCAATCACATAAGGATACAAAAGCTGCCATGTACGAATTGATACGGGCTGTCTTAGAAGTCTGCTTACTGGTGGAAACAACCTAAGTGTCCATCCATGGATGAATAGATGAACAATGTGTGGCATATACACACATGGGGAATTATTAGCCTTAAAAAGAAAGGAAATTCTGACACATGCTACAATATAGATGAACCGTGAAGACCTCATGAAAAGTGAAATAAGCCAGACACTGAAGGGTATATACTGATCCATTCCACGTATGTGAGGTAACTAGAGTAGTCAAATTGTTAGAGACAGAAAACAGAATAGGAAGGGAAGAGAGAGTGAGAACTTGGTGTTTAATGAGCATGGATCTTCAGTTGGGGAAGATGAAAAAGTTTTAGAGATGGATGGTGGTGATGGTTGCACAGTAAGGTAAATGCACTTCATGCCATAGAATCTGTACATTAAGAAATGGTATATTTTATTTTATATATATGTGTGTGTGTGTGGAGGTATATGTATATAAATAAAGAGCCAGTCCAGCAATGCTGTGGTAACAAACTGCTCAAGTAATGCAAGATCTGTATGAAAGAGCATAAGTTCACTTCTCTGGTCCACTTGCATGCTGGGAGTGCATGCCCATGGTCCTGACTGACTGGAAGTGCTGTGTTTGAGGGCGGATGCAGGATGAGACCTTGATGAATCTGCTTGTTTTTCCTCTCTCAAAAGAAAAAAAAAAAAAAAAAGCCTGTCTACTACACACATTTTGAGATTCTAAGTCTTGAAGAGAACCAGCCGATGGTGTGGTGGTTAAAGCAGCTAGATCTCAAATGGCTAATTGCTCAGTTCAAGTCCTGGATCTAGCAGCTTGAATAACATGCTGAGTGCATGTGTATCCATGTGTAAAATTCCAAGAGGAGAATGAAGGAGAAGGGATTATGGCATGACCATTCCCCAATAGGGGTGCTTTCTTATTTTCTCTCTCTCTCTCTCTCTGTCTTTGTGTCTCTTCCAGAAAGTATGCACTCCCTATGGCAAATAAATAAATAAATAAATAAATAAGAAAGAAAAAGAAAAAAGAAAAGAAAGAAAGGAGAATTAAAGAAAGGAAAGAAAAAGTCCTATGGAGAATGTTGATATGTTCTTAGCAGGCATTTGACCGAAGCGGGTTTAGGCTGTAGCTGCCACAGCCTTCTGTGAGTTGTAGTTTCAGGTCAGTTCCATTTCAAAGCCTTAGTAACACTATTTGGATCTGTTCCAGGTGTGTGTCACCCAGTAGCTGGGTGTTACATTTTGGGACTTGGCTGGTGGCCTATCCCCTAGCATACTTCTCTAAATCCGTGCTGTGTAGGTCAGCTCCATGCAAGTACACCCCAGGGGTGAGGAATTCCTAACTCTAAGGGACCACTTTCCCATGCCATCTCCATGATTCCCTGGAACTTTCCAGCTCTGCCTTTTCACACTCAGAGTAGAAAGGCCATGTTCTGCCCTGCACACCTGGTGACTGTGCTCACCTCCAGGGCAAAATGGCAGGAGGATAAATGGAGGTCAAATGTGAAAGCAGCTTCCTTGCCTTCTCAGGATAACAGCTTCTCCACGGAGTTGCCTGGGTTTCAGACAGGAATAAGAAAATAGAGAAAAAAGAAAGACTAGCAATCCCTTTGCTCTCTCCAAGCGTTCTGTTCTATTCCCCACTCCCTGATTAGGAGGCTCCTTTTAATCATCTGTCTGATCATGCCCTGATGCCCACTTTTGGATTTTGGGTTTCAGGGGGCTTAGACCAGGGCCTCCTGGAAGGAGAGAATGGTAAAGTGCTGCTATTTCACTTGAGAGAATTTGAGTCCTGGCCTTCTTCCTCAATGCTTCTACTATTGCTTACTTTTCAGAGCCCTTGCATGGCTGACCCCAGATTTCTTGCCAGATTTGATAGCTGCGTTCAATGGAAAAGGTGGGGAAAGGTGGGGAAAGGTGGGGCGGGTGTCTGTACCCAGGACAGGGACCTACTTTGCCTAATCTCAAGGCTGGCTGTGATGTTGGCATCTAACAAAGGATTATGTCAACCCTCCCATCCCCACTCCCATTCCATTCACTCACCCACTTACTCTATTAACATTATCTGAACACCTGCTGTTTACCACAAACTACTGATGATTAGAGAAATATCCTATCATTAAGGTGTTGAGACCACAATTCCTAAATGAGACACGGCTTCGGCTTCTTGGATTTCACCTACCTACTGGCTTTCCCCTTCTCTGCAACTGCTCACAGTAGATAGATAAAAAGTGCGGGACCAGCAGTGGCATAGTAGTTATGTCACTGAACTCACACATGGCCGACCCCGGTTCGAGTTCTGCACCCATTGGCTCAAAACTCACATGGGATGCGTGTGTGTGTGCATGTCCAAAATCCTGAGAGGACAATGGAGGAGAAAGAAACGTGGTGAGGTTATCCCTCAGGGGGTGACTTCTCGCTTTCTGTCTCACTGTCTCCATCTCTCTAGTGAGTACACATGCCCTACAGCAAAAATCTCTCTAAAAGAAAAAAAATGATATATAAAAAGTGCATGGGGTTTGTTGCTTACTTGCAAAGGCAAGTCTACAAGTGAGCCTGAAACCATCCTTACTTCTGAGCTCTGTGGGTGAGGCTGAGGGCTTTGGGAAGAGTCATATCTTCAAACACACAGGTTTGTGGTTTTTGAAAGAACAGACAGCATAAAAGCATAACATCTTGCAGGATTACTTTCTGCTGAAGACCAATTGATGTGACATCTGAAAATAATCAAATAAATGTCTTATTTTCAGACTGCAGATGACTTTGTGAAACTTCGGAAGGAAATTCTCCACTTAAGAAAAAAAACAAGAAATATTGAAATTGAGATCCTGGAGAAGAACAAAAAGGGGGAATTGCAAAAGTGTTTTGAATCGTTAATAGCATTTATATTTGTAAAAATGAAGCTCTCTAAACACATGGAAGTGGCCAGATAATTTAAAATCACCTCATAGGGCATATGCCCAAAACCCTGATAACCTACAAATTCAATTGCTTATAACCATTTTTGTGAACATTCTAAAAATATGACGTTGCTACATGATGCACAGAACTCTGGACTTGAAATTATTGAAGCCCTTGATATATTTTTTTTTCCCTTTAAGTTCTGACATCTGAAAAGAAGTCAAGGTACAGTCCAACCCCAGAGGAGCAAAATAAATTGAACTTGTTAAAAAAAAATAGAGATATCAGCCAAAATTGAAATGAACATGATGATGAAGAGAATAAAGAAGGGTCAAGACGAGGCTGAATGTGGCACGCATAAGTCCCAAAGTTGAAAGGAGAGGCTGCACCTGAGATGAAAACGTCTGACAAATAAGGTAAGACGCATAAGAGGTTGGTGAGGATACTCTGCAGCAAACAAAATAAAACGTCATTGAAAACCCGGGCTCAGGTAAGGAGAGACTGGAGTGAAGAGAAACTTCTCTTTTGCTGTAGTGGTTAAAGGGTGACTTAGAGCTCCTGCAGCATGTCATTAATATACAAGTCAAGTGTTGCTAATATCCAGTGGGGATGACAGACAGTTTTACTTTGTGAATTTCTGGTTTCTAATGATGCATTTGAGCTTTATTTTTTACAGCTGTCCTTGTCTTAATCCTTTACTTCTTTCTCCCTGGGGTTTAGTGGTTTCTAGTTACATATCAGCATTTTAAGCAGCATGTTGCCCATCAGGCAGCACATGGCTTCTGATGGTTATGGCATTTGGGTCACCACTAGTTCTCTGGAAGGACAAGCGCCCCTGCGAACAGCACAGCAAACCCCCTTCTATGATTGGAACGCGGCAGTGCAGGTTCAGGGCGCATGCTAGAAATCCAACCAAATACCTCTTGCAAACAGCAGCTCAATGAGGATTCCTGCCACGAGGCAAAATGCTTGGAAAGTTACTATGCGCTGGCATCACTGGGGTTGGGGTCAGCATGCTGAAACCGGGACTCATTATGTTCCTACCATGCCAACTTGGTGCAATTAGCCTAACACGATAATTTCCTGAAGCCATATGTTGATCTTTAGGGGAGGGAAGCTTCATATGCCTGATGGCTCTGAGCTCTGACTGGCATGTCCCAGCTTTGAGCGCATTTCTGTAAATCAAGAGAACACATGGCAATCGAAGACAGGGACAGCCAGCCTGGATGGGGACACTTAGGGCAGGATCGTGTACTTGTTGCAGAGAGGTGGGCTTTTTATTTCCCTTTTTTTCCAAGGGAGTTTTCAGAGAAAGGTCAAGGGAGTACCCGTGTGTGCAAGGCTGTCCCTCTCCCCACCCCCTACACAAATAAAATCAATGGGAGGACCTAGAACACAATAAGTTATGTGCCAGGGCTGCACAGCCTATATTCCCATTGGAGACCCATCACTGTGAACTAGCACTGTTGGGAAATCTCTTCAGCTAACCCTGTTAATCAATATCTCTGTTCATTATACATCTCTGATGAATATGGGTAATGATTGGGTGCCCGAGAGTCAGGTGACTAAAAATAACTGTGCCTTCCCGAGGATCAATAGATTTCCCCCCCAGTATTACTTCAGGCACATCAATATTCTCCGCCGCCCCGCTCGAAACCCCCACCAAGGCGATCCTCTCTACTCTCCATCAGTTTCGTCCTCGGAGCAGCTTTATTAAATTAGTAGCACTTAATCTACTGTCACGTTGTCCGCTGACAACGGGCAAACTAGCAGACGGCAAGTCTTCCACAGGCTCAGGAGAGCAACTAGCCACGGCCTGGGCAGTTCTGTTCAGCTTTGTGCCAGGAGCTGTCTCCATGGGTGCCTCTGGGCTAAACAGGAGGATTTTCATTATTTAATATCATTTAAAACAACTTTTCTTTTTTTAAGGAGAAGAAGGAGCTGTTTGAGGGAGAACTCTTGCCAATTATAGATGTGTTATGACAGATGAAAAGATCATAATTATACTCAGATTTCCTGCAGGACCACGTTAACACATCCATGACATTTAATAACCACATGCCTCAATGGAGGCTGACTTCCCCAAAGTTGCTTAACCTTTCATTCTTTGCCCTCACTCCAAAATCCATCTGTGGGTACTTAGAGGAGTCAAGAAAGGAGAACCAGTCAGTTCTCCTCAGAGAACTGGCTCAGTGGACTTGGAAGGGACCCCCAGTCAGTGGTGTTTGAATTTAGGTTGCTCTTTACTGTGGGGCTGGCGGGTCTGGGCAGCATGTTCAGAGGCCTGGGAGTGGCTGGAGGGTCTGAGGGGCTTATGTACCAGGTTATGGACCAGAGGAGACTGGAAAAGTGGGTGTAGACTTGAGGAAATCTGTATGAATTAGAGGGGAGACCCCAGAAACAGTTCCTGGGCCAGTGCCTTTTTAACTGGGATTGGTTTAAGAGGTTGGGTCATGTTAAACACAGTTGAGTGTAAAGCTCCTTCTATGTCCTTCTTGCCATTGTCCCTCATGCAGTATGACAAGAGGAAATGTCACCTTTATGACATCTTTCCATCTGCTCATTTTATTTCCACATTACAAGCATAATCTACAGAAAATGAAATAAGAGAATATAAATGGAAAGACAAGCATTTAGTCTGAGAAAATACACAGTCATTATCCTGGTGGCTGTTGTCCACAAATCTGGACAGATAGAGGAAGGAGGAACATTTATTTGCAGAAAGTCAAGGTGCAAAGACACCCAAGTTCTTTCTGTATTCTTTCTCAAAAGAGCAGGGGCAGTTTTGAGAAAAGAATTAAGGAAAGACACAGAAAAGGAATCCCCAAAGTGACAGTTTTGGTGAGGAAGAGACTCAGGGCAGTTTTTGGGGCTCTATTGGGCCAGGTGAGGGTCGTTGTACCCTTGACTTAGTTTTGCTATCTGGACAAAAGACGAGTTTGGTCTTCCTAGGAAGTCTATTAAAGGATACCATGATTCAGTCCTTGATTCCGATGAGCTATGAATTAGCCAGTAAGTGTGCTTAAACAGGGTGAAATACACTGTGCGCTCAAGTGTTATTAGGTACAGTTTGCAAAGGTCTACTGGAGTTTGTTGAGATTTTTTTCAAGTCAAAAAGGTAAGAAGAGATTAGTGACTGATAAATCTTTAATATAAAAATTGTACAAGAATTTTGATACAAATTACAAGAGGTATTTGGACAAAATATGAATAAAATTCCATTTACATCCCCAAACCCTTATGCATTTTATGCAAAAGACATACTGTAGACAGTTATAGTACAGAAAATACAACAAAGGAAATAGCAAATAAAAAAAAACTTTAATTACCTTAGACTACTAATAAAAACAAACCCCAAAGCAAAACAAAACAAAAACAAAACCCTTGTATAAGGTACATACAGTATTTATGAAGCTACCAATGTCACAATTATTAGCCAGGGTGATGCAAGCTGTCCCTGTCCCTTGGTGCAGTTACTTTTTGTGGTACAGACTTTGGTTCTGCAGCAGAAGGGACTAATTTGATACAGATTAGAACAATATAAACAAAGAGCTTTAGCCCTAGACTCTAGGAAAGAGAGAGGACATATCTCAGTGAAGTTCCTTTTACTCAAGATGTTTCAATTCCTTTTGGCCACTTTTGCTGTCAAATATCGAGACTGAGTCAGATGTTCTTGTTTTCAGAGACATACCAGTAGGTCTGGGGTGAATAAGAAAGTCATGTGTTCTTCCACCTGTGTGAGGGGTCTTGCAAGTTCCAAAAAGACTATTCTATGACCAGGAGGTAAGAACAAAGAACTTTCTTTCCCAGAGTCCCAACTCCTCCCCTGCAAAGCAAAGTCTTCCTAGAATTAACCAGACAGGGTGTATCAGAACAGATGGAAATGGATGCTCTCCTACTGGTACATACTGGTGAGTGGGCTGTATCCTGAAATGCCCAGGTGGTCTCAGACCAAAGACTTCTCCTGGCTTCTCAAACTTCCTCAACCCTGTGGCTTCCACCTACCCACAATGAACTCTCCCGCACTTTCCATGGCAATAGTAGGAAAACGGTGAGTCTCTGGAGGGCAGCTGAACCAAAGTTTGTACAAGAGAGTGCACCAAACAGTATGAATCTTAGATAATATATAATACTAGAACATCTCATTCACTTAATTCATGTTATGTAAACCCTGGTCAGGGCTGAACACACATGTTTCCAAAGTAATCAAAACCAAGATGAAGGAGGGAGTGTTCTACCTTGCTGCTTCAGAAAAGTGTTTGTTTTTGTTTTTGTTTTGTTCTTTTGTTTTTGAGGGGGCTGAGAGAGATCAGAAGAGCAAGAGGGTGGGAGTGAGAAAGATAATGGAAAAGTCAGGGGAGATTAAGAAAGGCAATAAGAGGAATGGATTACTCTGTACAAAGACATGCAAAAACACTCCAAATTGAGTACTAGGTAAAAGACTTCTCCTGGCTTCTCAAACTTCCTCAACCCTGTGGCTTCCACCTACCCACAATGAACTCTCCCGCACTTTCCATGGCAATAGTAGGAAAACGGTGAGTCTCTGGAGGGCAGCTGAACCAAAGTTTGTACAAGAGAGTGCACCAAACAGTATGAATCTTAGATAATATATAATACTAGAACATCTCATTCACTTAATTCATGTTATGTAAACCCTGGTCAGGGCTGAACACACATGTTTCCAAAGTAATCAAAACCAAGATGAAGGAGGGAGTGTTCTACCTTGCTGCTTCAGAAAAGTGTTTGTTTTTGTTTTTGTTTTGTTCTTTTGTTTTTGAGGGGGCTGAGAGAGATCAGAAGAGCAAGAGGGTGGGAGTGAGAAAGATAATGGAAAAGTCAGGGGAGATTAAGAAAGGCAATAAGAGGAATGGATTACTCTGTACAAAGACATGCAAAAACACTCCAAATTGAGTACTAGGTAAAAAAAAAAATAAACAATCAGTCTTGGTTTATACATCTCAAGTGAACCTATTAACTCAGCACATTGTCTGGGAGTTCAAGAGCATCATACCTCATGAATCAATGCTTCTCACAGCTACTGCACTGATTCCCACGTGGGCAGGGGATTCTTTGTCTCCTCACAGGCAGCGGGCCTCCCGCTGAGACAATGCCAGGTCCAGTCACAGTGCATGGGGGCTATGGGAAATGCTGGAGTATTCTTGTGCTCTTTTGGAAAACATTCTCAGGCCAGATGAGTGGAGCTCTCTCCTACACCCAGGGTCTCCCCAGAGTCACCTCTCAGTTCTTACATTCCATAACAGAAGTGGGCCGAGCCAGTTAATAATTGATGGATTTGCCATCTAAGCTGCGCATTATCTCAACATCATACTTGGCAACAGGAAGCCTTATAAAATCTTGGTATAGCACTTAGATCCTCTCTCTCTTCAAGAAATATATTTCTATACTATCTTTTCATTTTTGTTAAAATATCCTTTTCTGTTCATTTCCCCTTGAAGACCCTTTTTTATAAAATAAAAAAAGAAAAAAGCTAAATAAAGTATTCTAAAAACTAGAAATGTCCTCAAGCATCCCTACTATTTAGTTAAGGGGAGAAAGCTAGTATCAGCTAGCAGAATCTGTGCAATTTTGGCAACTGCATTTTTAATTAAGATTCTATTAAGATGTTTGATGAATGATTGAAACATATACATATTGGAGAACTTAAACATCGAATCAAGGAACTTTTTCTCTGACCTAAGAGTCCTTCTCAAAGTGCTTTTCTTCCCAGTCCTCAGACTAGTTCATGAAATTACTAGCACAGATTAACGTAGACCTGTTCACTGTCTATCCCTAATTCTGCTGCCCCTCTCCTTAAAGTTCACAGCAAAGATGACTCCTGTGTGTGTCTTATTTGGTTGGCTCTTCTTATTTGCAATGTGACCGTAGCAGGGGTCAACTGTCTTGGCATCCCTTAGTTCCACCAGGAAGACACCCAAATAGATTTTGGACTTCATTTAGTCACTTGCCACATTTCCAACCATCATTTAAGTAATTCACTATATAAAAATAGCAGCTGATACCAACACCTTATTTGGGCTTAAGGTATTTTGGAGTACAATATTTTCACATATTCTTCCTTTGTACCTCTGGCTCCACTGTTGTCTCTTGATTTTATAAAGCTCACTGCACTTAACAAAATTCTCTAAAGTGGAGAATTTTCCTTTTACATATAGGGGAGTTCTTGTTTCAATAATTAAAGTCAAAAGCCTGGTGTCTTTTAATTTTTTCTCCATACTGTCAGTCCAGTTTGACAAAATGAAGGTTCATCTGTCATTATAATACTATGGCTTTGGAGGCTGTCATCGAAAGGTGTGTACATTTAGACCAATGGTTTGATGACAAAGATAAAAAATCAGATTTGTTAACATGCACACCTTTTGAAGGGGAAGAAAAATACTCTCATCTTTTCCTTACAGAATATGGAACAATCTAATCCTAATGCCATTCATTTACAGGAAAATCTGTTCTCATGATAGGGCCACACCCCGTACTCCCAAAATGCATAAGCACTGGAATTGCAATACTTAATTTTCAAAGAAGCAAAGCATATTGTCATAGCTAGCCTCTCTCTGCCCCTTTTTTGACAATCATCTTATTACTATTCACTTATTAGCTGAGGAGGGCCGCTAGAGGCAGCTTTGGGCTTCCCAGAGACACAGTAGGTGTGTGTATGTGCTGCTTGCATGTTGGGAAATGGGAAAGGGAAAAGAGAGAGAGGAGGATTGTGAATGTGTGTGTACATTGGGGAACTTGGTAGGAAAGCCTAGCCCTGGTACTCAATTTCCTCTTCACCAGGGATAAACAGGCAATTACGCATCCTTTTATATTTGATGGCCAAGTGCTGAACTGGAAAGCACACTATTAGTTTGTGTCCCTTCAGGGCCAGGGCAATAAGTAGCCAGGAGAGCTGGGGCTGAAGCAGAGAGGGTGTTGTCTGCTGTTAGTGTGACAGTCTTGTCAGCAGCGTTCACATTACTGGAAGGTAATAAAGTGACAAGTAAGTTATTAGAAAGATATGAGGTGAAATTGAACTGAAGCTTCGTGCTGCTCAGCCCTGGCTTTTCCTTTCCTCCTCTGTAATGGTCCACTATTTGTTACACACTGAGCCTTGTCTTGATACCCTATATAAAAAAGATTTTTTTTTTCCTGCAGTAAAGGTCAAGTGAATTTACAACAACACTTTAGAGGAGAAGAATAAAGATTGTTTTATGACAACTATAGTACGTTGCTTCAACTATATATATAGCATTATAATGAACCATAATGCTGATCCAACTCAGTGTACTTGTAAAAATCCTGTTTCTTTCACCCTTATTAAACACTAAAAATTTTTCGACAAATGCCTAAAAGACAGCATTTGATGTCCAGTTATTGCCAAATGACAACAAAAACTGTTTTGTGCCAGATGTGGGAAGAAAGAGAATGATGGAAGAGCACAAGGAAGGATGGGTGTTTGGGTAAGAGTGAAGATGGAAAATTCATCTGTCAATTTTACACCTGGATTTACATATTACTATTTGAAAATCACCATTTATGGTGAGCAACTCTCCAACTACAGGAAATGCGGAAATGAGCCTGGACCAAATTAAATATGGTCCCAGTACTAAAATGGGCCCTGCCATACATGGTTTAGCTCTGAGGGGAAAGATGGAAACAGAAATTACTTATCTATGCCTTGCAGGATGATGAATGATCTCCCACTTTGTGCAAGAGGTTGGTAGCCAAGGAGTACTGCAATTTGAGCTGTGCCATGTTGCCATGAGCAAGCAAAGCAGTAAGGAAAAGACAAATCCATGCTGGTGCCACTCATACCTACTCCTCATGACCACGCATCCAGATTGGAATTAGATTTCACCAGATTCTCTCTAACTAGGTTACCCCTTGTTATCTCTTTGCTCCTGAAGGGACTCTAGCATCGCTTTCCACCCAAAACCAAAATGAAAGCAAACCAAAAACCCAGTAACTGTCCTTGGTGGCTCTCCTGACCGCTCAAGAACTGGAGCTATCCCATGGAGCTGTCCTTGCTGTTTCTCGAGCCTTCCTCAGACATGTTCAGCGACTCTAGTCTTGGGGAACTGCAGGCCACTGCACTGGTATGTTCTCATCATTGCTAAGCAGAGCTGTTCCAGACTTCTCTGGAACAAACACTTGCAGTGCACTAACTATATTCTTTTCAATTCCCTCAAATCAGGGCAGGAAACAGCCTCTACTTAGTATCATTTGCTCTTCTGGCAGAAAAGCTGTGATCCCTCTAGTCTTACTGGAACCTTCTTTTCATGACTCTCCTTACCCACTTAGAGCCCTTCCTTTAAAAAAACAAAGAATGAGAGGGAGAAGCAAAATTCCTTAAATCTTCCAAGATTGAGGGAAGGTAAATGATATTTTTTTAATAGAAATTTATCATAATGTGTTAAAGGAGGTCTTAAGAAAGGGTGTGTGTCAGGACCAGCAGATGATGTAATGATTATGTGGCCGGATTCCCATAGGGCCGACTGCAGTTTGAGTCTTGGACCTGGAGGCTTGAAATTCACGCCGGGTGCATGTACATGTGTGCCCAAAATCCTGAGAGGAGAAGGGATTGTGGCGGGGCCATTCCCTCACTTTCTGTCTCTCCAGCAAGGACATGTACCCTAGAGCAAACATCTCTCCTAAAAAACAGGGGGGCGGGGAGGTTGTCCACAGGATGAAAGAAAGTTTCTTCTGGTTGATTTGTTTCTCTAAGATTAGTAGATGTGGCGTTTCTATGACAGTTGAATCTTATTTACGCTGTCAATCTCGCCCAACGCCAGCAGACTAGATACAAGTCAGGACCGCTCAGGTCAAGCTGTTAGCAGTCAGTAGCATGTCCATCTCTATCTGGTTACTAGCATCTTTATGTTTTTTAATTGCCTACGGCCCCCATTCTCATTTGCTTGGAACACTCTGAGGTGTGAATAGAGAAAGAGGAAAAAAAGGTCACGTTTTATTTCGTGTGAACCTAGAGCACAGCTTCTCCTGAGTAAAATGAGGAGAATGCTTCTGGAACAGCTTTCTTGATATATTCAAAGCTTTTTCTTTTTTCCCTTACAGCAATGTATATACTTACTGGGGCTATTAAGCACCCAAATTCCTTTCGCCTTTTACTGGGAGTACCTGGAAATTCATGACCAAAGAAATATACTGTAAAGACAGTGGCACCACTATGCTAAAAATGTTTTTTTCTTTTTTTAAATGTCATATTGGAAAGGAAAACATTAACACCTTTAAACCTTTAAACTCATCAGGCTTGAACAGGCCAGCTGGACTAAGACCCGTACTGAGTTACACTTGGTTGACTTATTTAAATACAATTAATAACAGAACAATGTCAAGCTTTTGCGCTTATTTTAAAAAAGAAAATACTTATTATCTATCCTTTTTCTTGTTCTTTCTTCTCCCTCAATAGCATGCAGAGTTATTCCTGAAAGCAGACTAAGCTTTCTGATATTTACAAAAATATAGTTGAAATGATAAAAACAGTACGTTTTCAACATCATCTAGAGAACATGCACAATAACACTGCCTAATTTTGTACCTGGGATGAAATTCTGGCTAAGCCAATCAAATAGGAAAAACACTGGTGGGATGAAATCTCCATCACTATTTATTTTCAGCCAGCACACAGAATGAATGTAGCTAGACAGAAGCTGTGTAACAGGAAACTCCTGTGAAAAAAATAAATGAGTACGAATGGGCAAGGATGAAGAACTCAATCATTAAAATGCTGATCTCTATCCTTCTCATTTGCAAATAAGCCTTGGGATCATCGTCTTAAATAGAATGATAGTTTAGTCAAAATACTACATTCAGGCACACACCCAAGAACAGTCACCACTCTGGGACTAGAAGACTTGTACATCCTAGGATTTTACATTTTATGTACTAAATCCATCCATTCCCCTTGACCCTTATTTTAAGCAAGTAAGATTTATATTGGAAAATGCTATTTACTCATTTTTGAAGGCCACTATAACAATTGGGCACTTGAGGCACAAAAGCAGTAGCAAATAGAGGAGATTCTTAAAAAGTGCCAGCTGTCTAGGACTCATTGCCATTTTTTTTTGTGTGACAAAACACAGGTGAATATATTCCTGTTTGAAAGCAAGAGAAATCCTACTCCTAGAATCTCATTACTTTGGACTTTTTCTAATTGGCTATACACATTAGCTTGGCTTGTGGCAAGTAACAAACATTTGTTCTAAGCCTGGTTCATTTACTGATGTGACCTGCTGACAGCTATGTAATTCACTCACTAGGGCTATTTGACCTTTTACTTGACATTAAATTAAATAGACCAAACATTGATTTTGTAGTTCTAATATCTCAACTAAGAATGTAACTTTTAAAAGCTGTGGAAATGAAAATGTGTATTATCATAAAAATGGGGAAAATTTAGTCTATGCACATTCAGAAGCCATATTTGCCATAATTTTTCACTGGGAAATTTAAAATATTTTCCCACCCTGTTAACCTAATCATGCAGTAATGGGGGAATAGCGCGATACAGAGAACGCTAAGAGGACCAAAATGTTTGCAAACAAACTTTCATTATTCTAGTTCAATCTTTCACAAACATACTGTACAGAGTCTTATATGGTATAAAACAACAAAAGACATCTCTGTCTATTCACTTTAACACAACACCAAAATAAAGCAATTAAGACTTTGGGAAATTCAAAGGTACAAGAAAACAAAAATGGTTACTAATTCCTCAGCTTTTTACCGTAAACATTTGTCATTTAACAGACATAGTGTTTGATATAGTTTCTTTTGTACTGCAAATACTTCTGTCTTTCCTCACTGTAGAATGAAGAATTAGATGAACCCCATAGCATCCTCTGAAAGAGGTGAAAAGATAAAGCTCCTCGACTTTCCAGCTTATCTTTAAGAATCTATTGTTTCTGAAATTTTCACAAATAAAAATACTGAACCCCCAACTAATGATGCTTACTTTTGGAAAAAATAAATACTGTGAGGTACAATAAATCCTACAGGAATAATAACAACAATAGAAACATATAAAACCATTTCCTTTGGCAAATTTAACGGAAGTGAATGCTGATGTGAACATAGACAAAAATAATTACAAAAATGGAAACATGAAAGTTAAAACAAAGGGATATTTCTAACTTTTAGACTGATGAGAGAAATGTTTGAGGCCATTACATGCAGAAAAGAAATACATTCTCTTTAAATTGTTGTGTACTGGTTGACAAAATATTCCTCATTTATCTTTTCCCCCCTTCAAAGGAAAAGAAAGAAAAAAGAGAAAAAATTAAGACAACAAAACAGAGTCTGCAACGCATACCCTAATGGTCTGGCTGCAGACTGCACTTGAGTAAATATCATCATCTCTTCAGTATGTTGTGGTAGCTGAGGCTGCCGATGTGGTTAACCAGCTCAGGCAACATGTGTAAACATCGGAAACAAAACACAACAAAACAAAAAAGGTTTAGAGAATAGTCTTCCCCCTTTCTCACTCTCAATTGCTTGGTTTCAGGCTTGCTTTCATTTCTCTCTGTCAAATCGTGTGGGGAAACACAAGACACTAAACAGTGAGAGATCCTATTTTACCCCCCTTCTGGCTTTTCAGAAAGGAGTGTTGCTCAATTCAAGTTTAGTACATGTTTTCAAAGCTTCCAAGTACTGCTGCTGTTGAAATGTCTTTTGATTTTGTCTATCAGACAAGTCTGACTCATAGCACTACTGTGGAATTTGTGACAAATTAGCCATACAACAGATTAACCTAGGTTGGACTTTTTCATTCTTTTTAAAGGGTAAGGGTATAGGACCTTGGAAATGAGTATTCAACTTCTTTTACTATATCCGCTTTGTTCCATAGTGAGTAATTTGGGCTTTTGTATTCTGAAATATTATCCTGCCTCTAAAGAATAAATGCCTTGGCTGTTTCACACAACACAATTTTGTTTTCCTTTTATGTAACTTAACATAAGCAAGAAGGATGCAATGTAGACTGTAATAACATTCAGCACTTGAAAGAATCACCAAGTTTTTTGTTTTTGTTTTTAAGCGGTTTTCTGGTGGCCAACAAATTGGCCTGTGGTTATGTTGAGTGACTAATTGTATTTTCTCTCTGGAAACTTGTGCAAAGTTGGCAGTTTTAACACTAATACTTTTGTTTGGCATTGGTGCCCTATACTGACCAGACCATTTTTATATAAGTGAATTTTTTAGAAAAGACACTTACTGAAGTATGGCAATAGTTTAAGGATAAAGAAGAAGCATGGATATTACACATCCCCTTGTAGTGTATGAAAAAAAGTGCATGACTGGATTTATGTACTAGTACAGGACATTTTAAAAAATCAGAACTGTGCTGTAAAGCATGCCAGCACCTCTTTATCACTATATCTAACAGGTAGTAAAAACAAGACCATGTTTTTTTTTTTTTTTTAGAAAAAAAATGTGCATTAATGCTAACATAAATGAATAGAGCTAGCCAGCAAACTATTTCTTTTTCTGCATATCTAACAGCTGGATGTAACTGTAAAAATTAAACAAAAGCGTTAAACAACCATCAATACAATTGTTTTACATCATTGGCCTCTCAAGGCTAAATATTTACAGGTGAATCTGCCATGCTTTAATGAAAGATTCTCTCAAAACCTTAAAGTTCACAAAAGTCAACTATAAGAAGTTCTTTTTTGTTTCTTTTTTCTTTTTTTCCCTTTTATTATTGTTTTGTTTTGTTTTGTTTTGTTTTGTTTTGTTTTGCAGGCAACAGTCTTGGGTACAACAAATTGTCTCTTTGGAGAAGACCAAGAATTATTCTGTCAAAATTGGGGCTAATTGCACGCTTTATATGTATGTGTGTATTTAAAGGGGCACTCTCTTTTTGCCCCCACATTGAAGATCCCACCCCTTCCCCAAAATTATAAAGGGAAAAGAAAAAAAAAATTCAAAAGCACCTAGTGTTTTATCTTTTTTATCCAAAGAAAAATGTGTGTGTGTGTGTGTGTGTGTGTGTGTGTGTGTGTGTGTAGACACAGAAGCATACACTTGTACACACACATGCACATGCACACTCGCCCCCGGTATAGACGCACACACTGACTATGGCAGTTCAAACATGTAGGCCATCTGGTGAGAGCTGACATTTGTAGTGTCCATTCTAAGACTAATCTACGGAAGTGAAGGGAATGTTTTTGTGGAGATTAGGGTTCTGACTATGCCGATTCCGGCTTCGCACAGAGGAAAACATCATATTGCAACCAGGGACTTTGCACTTGTGCATTTCTCGCAAATGCACAGTTTTGTAGTGCACTCTGAGGGTCCCCTTGTTGCTATACATTTTGTGGCAAATGTTGCACATGATCCCACCATTGTTCCCAGACAAGCTGCTGAACATAAGAGATCCTGAAACTTCAGCCCCTAGGCTGCCAGGGAGGGCAGGGGCCTCAGCCTTGTGTGCCGACTCCCCACTGTCACTCGCCCCATCAATGTCGTCGAGAAGAATCCCCTCGTCGCTGCCTGCGTCAGATTCTCTGGAGGAATGGATGCTGCTGCTAGACTGGAGGCTGGAGGTGGTGCTCAGGTCAAGGACCATGTAGTCCTCTGCCATGCCTCTCCCATACCCATTCAGGTGGGAGTCTTCAGTCCCTGCGGGAGAAGAGGCGTCTTCCCTGACATCGAGCCCCATAGGGTGCTGGGCACCATAGATCTTCACCAAAAATTCATCCCGGAGGTCCTTGCTAAGGGAGGGCTGCGATGAGTCTAGGCCCATGTCATCGAGTTCTTTGGTCAACAGTTTACGATGCAGATTTATGTTGGCACTGTGTCTAGGAAAACAAGAGGGAAGGGGGGTAGATGTATAGGGAGTGGGGAGGGGTGAGAAAAAGGAGAGCATTTTAAAATGGATTCAGCTTTCACCAGGCAACACATAAGCACATTCATTGCTAATTACACCATTATAAAGCAAGCATTTCCCTATATCCTCAGGATTTGGGAATAAGTGGTAGTGTTGGGAGGTGTAGTTAAGGGGGAACTTTCCATTAACATAATATTTATAAAAGAGTAAAACTCTTCAATGGTAGGATGAATGCAAACCCAGGCATGCAACTTTTTCTCAATGATTACTCTGTTAGTTTTACTCTGTAGCAGAATCAGCTACAGAGGATCTCATAACAGGGATTTTTAGAACATATATTAATTAGAGTAAAGGAATGGAAACATTCTCCTTATCTAAGTGCAATAGTCCATTTACCTAAAAACAAAACACCTCTTTTTAAAAAATATAGTAAACATTGTAGTTAGAGGTATCAAAAATATATTGTTTAAAAAAGTAAATGGTCTAGATAATTTAGTTTTAACTTAACAAATAATGAAATATTCCCCCTCCACTTCCTTAGCATTTCAAGTTTTAGGTGAAGAAAACTTTAGCTTAATAGATTAGCAATTTGAAATAGGTTTATAGACGATCTTTAACAACATAAATCCCCCTTTTCAAATGATTTGGGATCTTAGTTAAATGAACAGTAAAATACATTTATTTTCCAGAAATTGCTGCATTTCAATGTTGAAAGAAAGGGTTTTCAACAACAATTCTATTTTAATACTTATTTAAAACAAATTGAAAAATAAAAAACACCCACCCACCCTTAAAAAAAAGTCACACTAAAAAACCCCCAAAAAACAAAAAATCAAAAAAACAACCAGAAAAAACCCCAAAGGGACAAAATTAAAACACGATAAGTACAAAAAAAAAAAGGTCAAGCACAACAGTAACATATGGTCCCTCTATCTGAACAACTGGAACCCATACTTCCTAGACAAGCAAAACTTTTGCTCTATGCACTGAGTGCTTTGCTTGTGTGAAAAAGATAGGTTGTGTCCCAGAGCATCCACAGGGACATCATAATTTACAAAGCCTATGTTATTATCTATCTGAAAACATTGCCTTTGTATTTACATCCCCCGTTTATTTTTAAAGTGCCCTTGGGCATATACCTCTCTCCACCAGCAAAGGCTCACATGTTTGAAAAGCACCTAAATTGAAGGCTACCCCAAAATAAACTAGTACATGTACAGATAAATCAAAGCTTCTCAATACTGGTAGAAGCTCTACATCTTGGAGAAGTAATCGTGATCATCAAAATGACCTAAATGGCTGATATAAAATTCAGCAGACCTCTTGATTATAATTAAAAAGTATGGAAGACCAAAATGAGTCACTCCATTAGGTGACAAGCATGGTGAATATTTCCTAGAGATGGTTGAGAGGTATGTGCCGCAGAGACAAGAAAGGTAGAAAAGACTTCTCCACCTTTCCACACAAGACAATAAATAGCACTCTGGGTTTCAAGGAGCAGAGAGGGGCAGGCAGCAGCCCTCTCCACACTGCGCTTGGGAAGGCTGAGCTTACCTTGTGATAATAAGATCAGCTTTCTAATCTTTTGCTAAATCGATCACAAAAGAAAGCAAGAATGAGAGACAGAGAGAGAAAGAGAGAAAGAGAGAGAGAGAGAAAACAAATTCACATTCTAGACATCTGGTTTTTAAAAAAACGTTTTAAACAATAAAATAGGGGTTAAAGTGTTCTGATCACAAAATTATTTTTGATCATCCCATACGCTGTCTTGATTATTTTCAGATCAGCTGCATAATCCAAAAATCATAAATAGAATTGAGCTAACAAACCAAATTCACAGCATCATCATCATCCATGAATGAGTGCTATACAGATGCATGCAGTGTGTGGGGTGGGAATGACAAACAGAACCTGGCCCCACAGTCCCTGCTCTCACACAACCATGCCCTGTTTCCTTGGTGTCAGGTGTCAGATGACTCCAAGGGTAGGTTGCTAGCCCAGTGCAGGAAATGCCTACTGTGAAGTCTTTACTCTGACATGTGGGCACAACACCACCAGAGTTATTTCAAGAATGTGGAAATAGAGTTACACTATGTACTATAACTCTATTGATAAAAGAGTCTGCCAACAATGAGCAGCTCACGAAATCCTACCCGTTTATTATTTTTAACACCCTCCACCCTTTCTTATTTTCACACACATTTTGTGATGACTGTAATCTAGAACTCTGTGTTGCTTCTCACACATCTGCAGTTACCACTTCCTAGGTTCACTGCTGAGAAACAGCAGTCAGACACACAGCAGTCGCATCAAGACACACTGCATAAGGAAGAATAAATTAACATTGACAAAAGGACACACTGATCACCCAGATGGACACGTCTCTCCTAAAATGACTTGTGAAATTACACCTCTCCACCAATATGTTACCAGGAAGAGATTTTCTCTTCATTTCTCACTTACAGCAGTAGAAATCTGTAATCTAATTAGATGATGTACCAGCCCTCAATATCTGTCAACCAAACGATGTACAGAAATGTGGAGACCAGCTCTGGCACTTTGTTCAGCAGTGTCCCTTTTCCGCTGTCAGCAGTACTGTTGGCCTCTGCTAATATAATTACATTGACTTTTATTCAATTAAGTACCATCCCTCTCTTAAAAAAAGAAAAAAAAAAGCTCCTTTATCAATTGATTCAGGTGTAATGCAATAATAAAGATGAACTCATGGCAGTGCATTAGCTCTGCTGTTCATAACTTCAGTACACGGGTTCATTCATGGTAGTCGATTTCCATTATGCAACCACAGTTCAAGAGAATTGATTCTTTTATGTTCATTTCTTAATCTATTTCATTTTTGTTTAATAATCTTCCTAAATGCCATATGCAAAACACTTGAAGTGGGAAAGGGAAGACTGGGCTATGGAAAGTCTGCTGGTTCTCTCTCTTGACAGTGGGCTTGGAGATTTTCTAACTCACACAGTATTACTGGGGTGAAAAGAAGGAGAGCCAAGAAGGGACAGAAGATAGATGGAAATTCTTTGGCGAGTATTGTTTCTCTAGAGGTTAAGGTTCAGCCTTCACAGAATGGACAAAAGACAGCACTTGAATTTAACAAAGACCTATTGTGGGACTCTTGAATCAGTCAATCCAGGCCATTAACTGTCATAAAATGCTGTCCTCATGAAGGTAGTACAAAGACCTAAGGTTAATAGCAATTTGAGGAATATTATAAGTTTATTTGGGTCAGCAAAACTGAAGAGGTGAAAAAAGGAGATGGAAGAGACATAGAAACAATTCTCACCAACTGACAATCAGATGTAGAGAGAAGAAATGAGAGAAAGGCCAGAAAGTGCTGAAAATTAAAGGAGGACACCCAAGTAATAGAAGCTGTTGTACGTAACAAGCGGAAGACAGAATCCATGGCAGCTGGGTACTCCAGGGACAGAGTTGTATTTTCTAGAAACAGATTTCGTTTATCTCCAGAAAAGAATGAATGATCATTACAGACATCTAGGCTGTATTAAATAATATTAAAACTATTTCTACTTATAAATGATAATTCCGTGAAGGTGAATTCTTATAAGAAGAAAAAATAGCTGGGATTAGAAGAGAAAATGAGGGGTGAGGATGTGGTTTTAATAATTATGGTAGTATTGGGACCAGCAGATGGCTTAACAGTTATGTTGCTGGGCTCCCACGTAGTCAATGGTGGTTCGAGTCCCGGACCCAGCAGCTTAAAACTCACACTGAGCATATGTGCATGCATGCCTAAAATCCTAAGAGGAGAGGGTACTCTGGCATGGACATCCTCCCTGGGGGGTGATTTCTTGCTTTCTGACTCTATCTCTCTCTCTCCGAAGAGTGCATACACACTATAGCAAAAATCTCTCTTAAAAAAAGTTATGGTAGTATTCATTAAGACAATGGTCCCAAATTTAGCTGCAAGAACACCACAAACTAAATTTTATACAATCTCTTGTATCCTACAGATTAAGTAGAATACTTTGTGCACAGGAGATATTTAGAAGTACATTTATTTGCCTTCAATGAAGAGATTTTCTCTTCATTTCTCACTTACAGCAGTAGAAATCTGTAATCTAATTAGATGATGTACCAGCCCTCAATATCTGTCAACCAAACGATGTACAGAAATGTGGAGACCAGCTCTGGCACTTTGTTCAGCAGTGTCCCTTTTCCGCTGTCAGCAGTACTGTTGGCCTCTGCTAATATAATTACATTGACTTTTATTCAATTAAGTACCATCCCTCTCTTAAAAAAAGAAAAAAAAAAGCTCCTTTATCAATTGATTCAGGTGTAATGCAATAATAAAGATGAACTCATGGCAGTGCATTAGCTCTGCTGTTCATAACTTCAGTACACGGGTTCATTCATGGTAGTCGATTTCCATTATGCAACCACAGTTCAAGAGAATTGATTCTTTTATGTTCATTTCTTAATCTATTTCATTTTTGTTTAATAATCTTCCTAAATGCCATATGCAAAACACTTGAAGTGGGAAAGGGAAGACTGGGCTATGGAAAGTCTGCTGGTTCTCTCTCTTGACAGTGGGCTTGGAGATTTTCTAACTCACACAGTATTACTGGGGTGAAAAGAAGGAGAGCCAAGAAGGGACAGAAGATAGATGGAAATTCTTTGGCGAGTATTGTTTCTCTAGAGGTTAAGGTTCAGCCTTCACAGAATGGACAAAAGACAGCACTTGAATTTAACAAAGACCTATTGTGGGACTCTTGAATCAGTCAATCCAGGCCATTAACTGTCATAAAATGCTGTCCTCATGAAGGTAGTACAAAGACCTAAGGTTAATAGCAATTTGAGGAATATTATAAGTTTATTTGGGTCAGCAAAACTGAAGAGGTGAAAAAAGGAGATGGAAGAGACATAGAAACAATTCTCACCAACTGACAATCAGATGTAGAGAGAAGAAATGAGAGAAAGGCCAGAAAGTGCTGAAAATTAAAGGAGGACACCCAAGTAATAGAAGCTGTTGTACGTAACAAGCGGAAGACAGAATCCATGGCAGCTGGGTACTCCAGGGACAGAGTTGTATTTTCTAGAAACAGATTTCGTTTATCTCCAGAAAAGAATGAATGATCATTACAGACATCTAGGCTGTATTAAATAATATTAAAACTATTTCTACTTATAAATGATAATTCCGTGAAGGTGAATTCTTATAAGAAGAAAAAATAGCTGGGATTAGAAGAGAAAATGAGGGGTGAGGATGTGGTTTTAATAATTATGGTAGTATTGGGACCAGCAGATGGCTTAACAGTTATGTTGCTGGGCTCCCACGTAGTCAATGGTGGTTCGAGTCCCGGACCCAGCAGCTTAAAACTCACACTGAGCATATGTGCATGCATGCCTAAAATCCTAAGAGGAGAGGGTACTCTGGCATGGACATCCTCCCTGGGGGGTGATTTCTTGCTTTCTGACTCTATCTCTCTCTCTCCGAAGAGTGCATACACACTATAGCAAAAATCTCTCTTAAAAAAAGTTATGGTAGTATTCATTAAGACAATGGTCCCAAATTTAGCTGCAAGAACACCACAAACTAAATTTTATACAATCTCTTGTATCCTACAGATTAAGTAGAATACTTTGTGCACAGGAGATATTTAGAAGTACATTTATTTGCCTTCAATCAATAGTATGCATGAATATGAAAGAAACTTTTCCCAAAATACATCATAGAGGGAAGAAGACAATAATCCCAAGGTGGAAATATGTAAGGAAGTATTTATAGCAGTGACACAGCAAAAGGCAATTTCTGACTCTTAATACGAGAGGGAATAGACAAAAGTAGGGCATGAAAAAGCCCTATAACTTGGTTAACACTTGGAATTACAAATGGTTCCTCTGAACCTCTGTACTCTTTCCATACTATGAATTTACCAAAAGCCTCTTGAAGACTAAAATCACCCTTAAAAGCAAAAAGTAATAAAACTCTGGACTGGGAGGATGATGTCATAAAAACCAAACATCTTAGAAGTATTTTAAGTGGACTACACTGGATTCCCATGTTTGTTTGTTTGTTTATAAAAACTCTGCTATGCAGCCACAGAAGACACAGAAGCCATCAAATGCAGTCAGGGCAATGCTAATGCCCTGTAGAGAGAAAAAGTCCATCCTGACTTGGATTTCTCTTTTCTCATGTTTTCCTTTCCCACTGCTAAAATGTTCAATTTAATGAAATGCTTAACCCATCAAAATTAATATAAAAACAAAAACACAACTTATATAAATTAAAAGTGTTTTGAGATTTTAAATTTGGCTTTGAGATACAGTGAAGGAACTTTTTTTCCCCAAAAAAGAAAATGTCTCATGACCAAATTAGAAAATTAGGCTGTAGAAGTATGAGAGTGAATCAAATGAATGAAGTTAGAGGTTACACAGAATGTCCAACATCTAACTCTTAATTCTTAATCAGTTCTGAGTCATTCTAAATTTAGGGAGTTGAAACAAAAGACTTGGTAATTAATTACAATGCCTTGGATGAAATAGAATTGAGGTCCCATATTGGATTAGTTTTTTGCCTTTATTTTCTCACTCAACTCTGCCAATTCATTCACTCTCTCTCTCACACACACACACAATGCACATACACACGTATTTCTCAAATTATATTCTCCAGAGTGATCATAGAGATGTATACATAGCAGACACTGCATGTATGTGTATGTGTGTATGTATGTATATGAAGTAAGGGAGAGATAAATTTATGTCCAATCTCAAAAGTCTAGATGTCAGGTTTGAGTGTACTGTGAGATTATTGAGTCAATAATGCTCTTGAACAGAAATATAAACTATCAAAACCCATAGAAATAAAAATGAAAACCTCTGCCCTTCATTAGTTCTGTTCTTATCTGACTTGCTGTAATACCATCTATTACACTAATCTCAAATTTGTTTTCCCTCTTTTCTTGGAGAGATTTTTGCTATAGGGCTCATGAGTTTGCTAGAAAGAGAGAGATGGAAAGAGAAAAATTGAGAAATCACTCCCTGGGGGTATGGTCATGCTATAATCCCTTCTCTTCCATTCTCCTTTTGAGATTTTGGGCATGCACGCACAAACCACCAGGTCCAGGATTCAAACCACTGTCAGCCATGTGGGAGTCCAGCACCTAAACCACTATGTCACCTGCTGGCCCCTCCAAAATTTTTGCATTATCAATTACTAATAGTAGGATGCTTACAACTCTGTGAATTAAATGATATTCTTTTTTTTTTTTGAAAGGTTTTTGCTATAGGGTGCATGCGCTTGCCAGAAAGACAGTGAGAGACTGAGAGACAGAAAGCAAGAAATCACCCCCTAGGGGGGATGGCCACACCGCAATCCCTTATCTTCCATTCCTCCATCTTGGGCACGCATGCACACGCATCCAGTGCATGTTTAAGCCACTGGGTCTGGGACTCGAACCGTGGTTGACTACGTGGGAGTCCAGCGACATAGCCATTACGCCAACTGCTGATCCCTTAAATGATATTCTTGACATTAT
Source organism: Tupaia belangeri chinensis (assembly GCF_000334495.1). NCBI lineage: Eukaryota > Metazoa > Chordata > Mammalia > Scandentia > Tupaiidae > Tupaia > Tupaia belangeri. The sequence goes on along the minus strand of NW_006209268.1, from coordinate 1,508,546 downwards.
ACATTTCTACAACAGTAGTAGTTGTTCCATAGGCTATTATTTAAAGATTCTCTCCAGATCAGAAATCCATTCCCTAGCTCAAGAACAAAGTTCGGGGCAAAATTCTAGTGGATAATGCTCAGTAAACCAAAAAAGGAAAGAAGTATGTATTAACTGCAAGGAATAAAAGCTAAGCAAATTCCTTGCAAATTAAAAGTATGAAATTCAGTCATTTCAATCCTTTTCAATATAAAACAAATCATCCATACTGGTCACGCAGACAGTTCCCTCTCCATTCAAATTATTCACTTGAAGATAAGCTACCACCAAACTCTTCAGGGGTTTAGCTAATTTACTGCACAGATACAGCACGTCTGTTGTAATAACAGGTAGGATGTATTGGGGTCGACCATTTATCAGAATTAGACTTCTTTTCTCAATTCACAGTGAATTATGCTTTCGACCCCCCTCCCTCAGAGCCCGCCATCCCCTTACGGCCCCTAATGTGGCAGGCAAACAAAATTGACAGTCTCATCTTGTCAACAAGGGGCGATTCTCCTGAGAAGCCATTTAACTTTGCAGAGGAAGCAATGTATTAATGTGCCTGTCCCAGGAATGTTAATCATCTTCAAGCTTCCGATCTAACTTTGACGTGAACGAAATCACCAAATTTGTTTACTAAATGAATCGTAATATGCTAATAAGAGAGCATGACATATATGGAAAAGCCAAACAGATGGTTTGTTTACTCCACTTTGCAACTTTATAAATGTTGTAACTCTGAAGATGTTAGTGAGAATTATTGGTTTGTTGGCAGAGGCAAACGTGTCTTTCGCATACTAAATCTGGCACTACAGTTAGAAAACAATTTGTCATTGCTGTAGAATGCATAAAAAATGTTAATGTAGTGATGGCATTTGGGAAGGCAGATTGGTAGATGGAAAATGGTATGCTGGATGCTCAGGTTAAGTGTAGAATTGATATCCGACAGCCCTACTCCCTAACCGTTTTACTTTTGAGTTGTATCTGACACATTGAGGCTTCTCAAGGGTGCTAATTATTCAGTAGGTACCTGTTGCTCTGTAATATGAGACGAGTGTTACATTGTGAATAGGATTATGTTTTCACAGTATTTGGAAATTTTCTCAATCAGGCAGCTCATATGGTGCTCAGTTTACTACTATTGTTGGATAAGAAAAAGCAAAGCCACAAGTCCTAGCATCTTTCGAGGATTTATTGATACTATATAAGAGGTCTAATTTTGAGTTTTATATTTACTCTGTATAAACTAACCCCCCAGCTTCCCATCCTTTGTTTTATAGTCCGACTTAAACAGAATTTAGAAGATAATATTTCCAAAATAATACGAATGGATTTTTTCTTCACATTCAGATTTCTTCTTCTAATTTACAAGCAAACTTTCTTTTCTAATATTTACTTCAGAAAGCATCAACTTCTTTTTAAAGGAAATACTTTTGCATTAACAATTATTAATGTTAGGATGCTTACAGTCCTGTGAATTAAATGATATTCTTGACATTATACATTTCTGCAATACTAGTAGCTGTTATTTAAAGATTCTCTCCAGATCAGAAATCCATTCCCTACATCAAGAAGAAAGTTGAGCATCAACTTTTCAAAGAAAATGTGTTTTCCAAAGGAAATACTTCCTAAGTATAAGCACTCAAAACTGTTTTACGTCATTAAATGATTAATTTATGATCCTCTTTAAAGATGACACTAAGGGATATATGAGTTTCCCAGAGAAAAAGAAAGTATTTTTTTGTACAGGATACTCAATATTATTATTTAACTATGGCCTTACCTAGGATGCTGTGTCAAAAATGAAACTTCCAAAGATATGTAACAAAAAGAATGAGCATAATCTACTTTATATCCTTGATTAAATTATGTCAAAAATTATCAGCCAAAACACAAAAATTTCAGTTATTCAATCGGCAATGCACCTATGCTATTAAACATTTCAATTTTGGGAAAGGTTCAGATGATTTTTATGAAGTTCTTTTTTACTTTTTATTCACATGGACATAGTCAGAAGTGTAGAAATTTTTATTAAAGAGATGCTTGTTTTTTCCCACTGTTATGAACTACTCCCAGTGTCCTACTCCTACAGACACATATTGTGACTACTACTAATCTAACGAGATTTCCTGATGTATCGCTGTGTAGTCCTGAATGTTTTACCCATCTGCACAAGTGAAATGAGAGAGCAAAGTGGTCTACAGAAACCACTGAGGTCATCTTGCTGCCCAAGGACCACTTTGGAGCAAGAAACATTAGCGGCTGTCCCAGCCTGGCGCTTATATCTCATCTGAAACATCTCCTCATTTCTGACCAACAAAGAAAATTTCAATAAAGTACTTTTACTGGTTTAACAACAGTGAGCTCCTGGGATTGTCAAAGTGCTAAGCCTTTTCCAAGGAGAGAAGAAATCAGCAGCTCAAATATAATTAACCTTCCATTCTCAATGCAAACTGCCACGCACAGGAGCTCTGCAGTCTATTAGTGAAGTTATAATGGCCAACAGGCAGAAGCAAAATTGGTCAAAAAGTTGGCTGCTGCTGTCATATTTTTGGAATTATGATTAATGGCACTAATAATGTGGATGATTACTGATATGTGTATCTCCAGCAGTTTATCATATTGCTCTGGCTGCCTACGTCCACAATAAACAGGATGCTATCATTTACCTCTTTATTGAAGGCAATCCTTCTCTTGAAGAAGCATATTCTAATTACTTTGTAATGTTTTATGTCTTAAACATTTTGCAGCTCTGGACCTTGCCAACTGCTTCATGTCTACCATTGATTAATTACTGAATGTTTAATCAAAATTTAGAACCTAATGTAGTCATTTATGAGCACACTGCAGTGCCAAAGTAGTTAGGCTTTGCTCCCAAGTTTAGAGAGTGTTGGGTTCACGATCAAATCCCAGTCATGCATGAGGATCCAAGAATTTCACCTTGGGTGCTCTGAGGTTGCCAATTCCATCTCTGCTGATGAATGGAAGGTAATCTAACTACAGCATCTTTACCTACCCTCTTACCCACTAGATTTCCCTTTCCTCTTCCCCCAATTCCCTCATCAACAAAGCACCGCTGTTGCTGTTTCTGAGAACAAGAAGGTCCTCGTGAATATCCGTCAAGAGAACATAGTTTTTAAGTGGTTAAACAAGTGAAAAATAATTTGCTGGGACAAATACATAAGTTTTTTTTTTAATGTGGATTTTTTATGGTACTGTCATACAACCATTCACCGTTGAAGTTAAGTGTTTTTTTAATACCATTACTGAACTGCTGAAATGGATGCTAATATAGCTTGGAGTGCTAATGTCAAGTCCTGGTAATAAAAAAGACAGACTGCTGAATGAAATAATTTCAAGTAAAAAATAGAACAAAAGTGCTCTCTCTCTTGCTCTCCACTTTTATTGAATTGGGACTGACTGAGCCAATTGCTTTAGAAGTCTGTAAAACACAATTACTAGTGAGCGCACTGACCCACCAGTGCCCCCTCAGTGACAGAGTGGACTAAAAAGGCAGCAGAGAAAGAGAGGCTCTCCTTACCCGGCCACCAGGCTTAGGAGGCTCCTATGGAAGGCCTGTTGGCCCAAATTGTCTTGTTTTACATACAAAATCTTGTTATTTCCCATTGACATGATAAAGTAACGTCATACATCACTTCCTAAGATGGAGATGTCTATTCTGGCAATTAAGGATGATCTGTCTTTTGATATTCTTATTTATGTGAGTGTTTACGTAAAAGCACACATACACGACATTATGTGGATGCATTTATATTAGAATGTTACCATAATTTTTGAATGGCTGGTAATAATTTAGATTGATATATGCAGTAACAAAACTGAGGCATCACTTACATAGATTCAGTTATAAACACTCAGCTTTTTTTCTTTTCTTTCCTTAAGGTAAAGTCAAAATTAGAGCAAGTAAGAAAAAGAATTAAACTGGAAGTGGGTAACATTTTCCCCCTAGTTAATAAAAGAAGTAATAAACTCCATAAAGTACTAGAGTTAAGATCACTAACACTTTAGGCATAACAGCTTCTTACAGAAATTTACAACGCCTATTTTAATTCAAGTAGCTTGTATTAGGACATAAAACCTAGGTATTTTTTAAAAGTGTAATTTTATGGGAAATAACTGAAGAAAAATTGTCCTTTCCTAAAAAGTATTCTTTCTTCCTCTGTGTTAGCTTGCCTGATTCTTGCTCTCACACACACATCTCGGCACTCAAGAATCAAAGTTACTGAATCCCTTTTTTTATGACACTGTAATTTTTTGGCAAGTGTAAATTCCTTTCATATTCTGCCACATTCACTTATTTGAAGCTCATGGGAGTCTTATGGAAAAAACTAAATTATTTCTGAGAAGGTTTTTAAAAAAGGAAAAAGAAATGCTTTATTACTCAGCCTTCTGTATGAAATTTAAACAGAAAAAGAAAAATCTCCCCTATTCTTAGCCTAACAACAAATGACCACTTACAGTTAGAGTTCACGGAAGCCTTTCACATAAGAGGGAACAGCCTATACCAGGTTATGCAAGTGAACGTTAATACACGTGTGCAGTCTTACTACTCTCTTCCTGGTGGAAACTGGCTTATGTTTTTTAAAAAGTAAAGATGGCCTACAACAATGAATCTCTCCAATGAATGAATGACTATGAGAAAGACTCACATCAATTTAGTCTATCAGAAGGTCGGATAAACTCTGGCAGATCAGAGGAAATCAGGAAGACAATCCTTTCCAAGTGGCATCATCATGAAAAATACTGTTGTGTGCTTGGTGTGCATGTTCTGCTCTGATATCTGCCCAAATCTTCCAGATAATGCTGGCGAGTCATAGTGTGTTCCTTTCTAGAGAAGGTAAGAGTATAGAGCTATATCAAAGCATTATGTCTGTGCAACAGAAGTTATATGGCCACAAGAGAATTAATGTTAACTCCCATCAATAGAAATTTGGAAAAAATCTCTTTGCATCATGAAAGGGAAATCATTTGTTGGCCATTAAGCTCTGCTGTCTCTTTGGTACAGTTCTGAAGACGGTGGAAGTAACTGGTGGAGCTCTTGTACTGGAGGAGTGAAAGGTCAGCAGAGGCTTAAATGAGCTTGTCTTGCATCCAGCTGGGCCAGCAGGAGGTCATTAGGAAGAGCCGAGGCTCACTTTAGGCTTGACAGAGCCTCTCCCCATGATACAAGGAGACCGTTTTGCTCATTGCTCTTCTCCCAGTATATAAAAAGAACCCCAGGGACAGGAATGACACTGAAGTTTATCTTACTACCAAAGTTTTGCTTGAGGAGGGCACAACTGGCAATTACTCAGGAGGAGGATTTATTTTGTTTGTTTGCTTTTGATGGAAAGTAATGGAGATAAGTACAAAAGACCTATTGATCTACTGGCTCTATTGTGAAACCAAATAGAGTAGCAGGGAAAATAATCTCTTCCTTAACACTTGAAAGTCAGAGGGCCTGCCCAACTTTCACTTTATACAAGAATTTGGGGAATGGAGAGTTGTAGTTTGATTGGTAAAAATATAGGAAATGAAGCAGATGATGTCTTAAAATGTTCTCTTAAACGTGGAAAGGTTTAACACACTATTTGACAGCTAATTTTATTAGGGCAAATATACTAATAGTTATCTTGAATTGGTGCTAAGTGGCTCATTTCTTGGAGGTATTGCCTAGTGAAATCATGTGTATTTATTGAAAAGCTCACTCTAGAAAAGTTCTTTATAAGTTCCAAACATAGAGAATAATGGAAAAAATGGATGCTGCTATGCCGAGAAGGCGATAACAGGAGGCAGGTAGCATGTTTTCACATCTTCACCTCTGTTGTTAATGTATGCAGTGGCTCAGCAGAGGTAGTTCACGCTAATTTATTCCTGCACACCTGTACAGGACTAGAAGTCAGGTAATAAGACAAGCAAAAACTATATATCTCTTCTTTTTAGCTATAGCTACCCAGAGGCCTATAGAGGAACAAATTTAGTTCTAGAGACATCAGCAGGTTTTAATAAACCAAATACAGATGCCTTGCTCCATAGAAATGAAGAAGTTTACATGTTTAAATCTGGACTGATTTAACTGGCAATCAAGGAGAAAGTTCACATTTGGCACCAATGGTTAGTTATCTCATATTTATTTATAAATCACCCAAAGCAAATATTATTTGGTTTTTAAGTTTATTCACTAGACTGAATCCCCTTTCCTACAACTATAGATCAAACATACATGGTTACCTTTCGTATAAAATTTGAGACAAAACTTGACAATTAGTGGCCACAATTCTAAAGAGAATAAAAAATATGGTGAAACTCATGTAGGATGAAAAACAGACAAACACTTCTTTCTAGGCAGATCATTCTGTTTTTGAGAACAAAGTCCCCATTTTAGTTGAGGGTGTTTTAAAACTGTCAATCACCAAAACAGATATAAATATATTTTAGCATATTAGCAAATGATAAGGAATGGTAGGAAAGAAAACAGAAGGGTATTTGTTTATTTTTTTTCTTAATAAAAATCAAATGTAATTTATAAAAATACAGGTGATCCACAGACAGTCAACCCACCTGGGATCAAAATTTGAGTCTGAGGATGAGGGACTAAAGGTAAACTAGTTAAGCCCTGCTAATTCTGACTATGATGCTCTCTTCAAGAAAATTTCCTTTATGAAGACAGTAAGTTCCTGGCCAGTTAGTTGCAATGTCTTCTTTTCTGGGACTATATTATATGTGCACTTTTTTTGTTTAATAGAGATTTTTTGCTATAGGGCGTGTATGCTTGCTGGAGACAGAAACAAAGAGACAGAAAGTGAGAAATCACACCCCCTCCCACCCCCCACCCACCTCAGGGGAATGGCCATGCTGCAATCCCTTTTCATTATTCTCTTCTTGGGATTTTGGGCACACATGCACATGTGCCCCGCATGAGTTTTAAGCCGCCGGGTCCAGAACTCAAATCTCAGTCAGCTATGTGGGAGAACAGTGACTACCATTATGTTATCTGCTGGTCCTTGTTATATGTATACTTAAAAATGGATGGCCACCATCTCAGTAGCAGAAAAACCAAAAGATAAACAAATAGGAAAGAAGAAGATGGAGAGACTTTCAAAATTTAACACTACACAATATTATCAGTATATACTTGAACAATGTAGCAATCACCTTAGAGTACTTAGGTTCTTTACAGAGAAAATTATTTACATTTCACTTCTACACTTTGAATAAAAATTATTCTAACAGCTACCTAGTGACTGGAATGAATGAGATTTTGTGTATATTAGCTAGCTCTTTGTCATTAGTGTGGAATGGTCCTCTTGGCTTTTGAAATTTATTAAACATACTCTCATTTACAACTATACTGAAAAAGATACCTTTGACACCATTGTTCAGAATCCTCAGTCTTAAAGAAAACCTTGTATGGGACCAGCAGGTGGTGTGGTGATTAAGGCGCTGGATACTCTCCCACGTGGCTGACCAGGGTTCAAGTCCTGAATCTGGTGGCTTGCTTTCTCACTTCCTCTCTCTCTCACCCTCTGTCTCTCTCTGGTCAAATTAAAAAATAATAATAAAATAAAATAAATAATAATTTTAAAAATAAAACTGTGTATGTGCCCCCTCTCCTCCCATTTTGTCATTTTAGACAATATTCTTGCTTTTCAAAAAGTCTTCAATTTGATCTTATAAAATTGAGAAGGACTGGGGCCAACACATGGTATAGCAGATACATCGTTGGACTCCCATGAGAGGAACAGAGGAGAAGGGACTGCAGTGTGGCCATCCAGCTTCGGGGAGTGATTTATTGCTTTCTCTCTCTCCCTGTCTCTCTGGTGAGCACAAGTGCCCTATAGCAAAAATCTCTCTCTCTCAAAAAGAAGTAAAATCTAGAAGGACTATAAACAAAATTCTAGAAATCTCTGCTAACTGCCAAACTTAATACACAGTATTTAACATCTTTCTACTTCCATCTCACTAACACACCTATCTAGAGATCAAATATACAACTCCTTCATGTATAACCATCTTGCAAAAAGTCCAGGAAGACCTGCATATGAATCCTGTAAGGTGTTCCAATCCTGAAGATAAAAAGGCTACTTTTATAAACAGAAGGAAGAGGGTGATTCTACTAGGTTCCTCACAGGTACCCTAGAAACCCTGAGGCCTTGCATACTTCAGCCCCTGCTCAAAATCCCCTCTACTGCTTTACTTGCACAAGGAAGACATGTGGAGTCAAGGATGGTTTTATAAAACTGAGACTCTAGGAAGAAGAAAGAAATAGGTTTGAGGATAGCAGGATTAAAGACAAAGCAGGGTTTCTGTTTAGAAAGGTCTGTTGGCTCAAGAAAAATAAAACCTGACTTAGTTTCATAGTGAGTTGAAAAGGAGAAAAACAGACACAAACTTCCTGTGGGTTCTTTTGGCCAACACAGTGAAAATGGAGAGAGAGAAGGAAAGTCTAAGGGATAGACCAGAGATGTGATCCAAGAGGCTTTGTGAATAAAGAGATTATACCATAGGCTGACATTAGTTGATGAAATGACACTAGGATGCAGGAAGAAGCTGGTATCCCAAGGACATCACTATTTCCAGTTATTTGGTAGTAGCTAACCTTGCATCATTATATCAACTCAAGTCATAGACTCAACAAGAATGAACGCTTTTCCTCTGAAGAATAAAAATGTCAAAATTAAAGTTCTGTGATGTTTTTGACCTGTGATCAAAATGTTTATGTATTTTTAAAAAGTAAAATTTCAAGTGAGATTCAAAATGGTAGAATTTTCGTTCCACACTTTTTTTTTTTTTTTTGAGAGATTTATGCTATAGGGCACATGTGCTTGTTAGAGAAACAGAAAATGTGAGAGACAGAAAGAGAGAAATCATCCCCCATAGGGGATGGCCATGCCACAATCCTTCTCCTCCAGTCTCACCTTGGGATTTTGGACATGCACACACATGTGTCTGGCATGAATTTTAAGCCACCACGTCTGGGACTTGAACTGCAATCAACTACGTGGGAGTCCAGCGACACAACCATTATGCGATCTGCTGGTCCCTCTGTACTAATTTTTAACTTTGCTTTTCTTCATTTATCATGTGTGACAAAGTTCTAAAATTAAAAAGACTAGGTATGATGTGCTACATCATCTAGACAGAATATATTCTGTGTCTTTTTTTTTTTTCTTTTTCCTTTTTTTTTTGGAGGGTTTTTCACTATAGGGGGCATGTGCTCACCAGACAGACAGAACAGAAAGCGAGAAATCACCCCCCAGGGGGGATGGTCACGCCGCAATCCCTTCTCCTCCATTCTCCTCTCAGGATCTTGGGCATGCACGCACACGCGCCCGGCGTGAGTTTTAAGCCACCGGCTCCGGGACACGAACCGCGGTCAACCATGTTGGAGTCCAGCGACATAGCCATTACGCCAACTGCTGGTTCCCTATTCTGTGTCTTTTTTTTTTTTAATTTTTTATTTAAATTTTTATTTATTTATTTATTTATTTTTTTGAGAGATTTTCACTGTAGGGCGCGTGCGCTTGCCAGACAGACAGAGAGAGACATAGAGACAGAAAGTGAGAAATCACCCCCCAGGGGGGATGGTCACGCCACAATCCCTTCTCCTCCATTCTCCTCTCGGGATCTTGGGCACACACGCACACGCGCCCGGCGTGAGTTTTAAGCCACCGGGTCCGGGACACGAACCGCGGTCGACTACGTGGGAGTCCAGCGACATAGCCATTACGCTAACTGCTGGTTCCCCCTATTCTGTGTCTTTTGAAGTTCACTGTCTCCTGTGTGATGGAACACGCATGGAGGTACATCTGTACTCACCCCACTTTGACTATCTTGGTTTGGTTTTTCTAGACACTGCATGGTGGGTAATTTTCTAAGTTCCCAATGCTCATAATGAAAGTGGAGATTGAGGTATTCTCCTATTATCAATAAATGTTTTTCCTCAGACAAACCTTACGTGTTAGGGCATAAGCACACCAGAACTTGTGTTTTCTAGCAGTCTGACATAAATGAAAACACCAAGCTTTGGGGGGTATAGTCTTTTGGTCCCTGAGCTATTTATTCTAGTGTTATGATTTGCAATATTTTCAGCAAACCAACTAAAATTGTGATAGGAATTCATGCAAATAAGCTTAATTTTGGCTTGTCTTCAAACACTCCATTTCCATAAATATTTTATGCAGGTTTTCATGAGTCTTTTATTTTTGTTAAAAAAAAATCCAATGCATTAACCTCATTATCACTAGTGCACTATTTCAAATTTAAAAGAATGAATATTACTGACAAACTTAGGGAGGTTGGGGATAGGATTATATTTTATTATTCAGTGTGTAGCTATCTTCTATGATGTATTCTGGGTCTATCAATGATAATATGGAGCTAAAAATAATTTTTGACTATAAACTTTTTTCTTAACAAGGTAAATGCAGTGGGAAAATCTTCAAGAAGACAAATTTCTCCTTGAAATATGTTTTGAGTTACAGAAAGCCACTTATTTTTCCTAGAAATTTTACTTTTCATAGATTAAGTCCCTTTTACTTCAGTAGGAAGAAACAATTTAAAAAGTTATTTAAAACAGAATTTATATTTCAAATATAAAGGCAAAACAAAATACTCGAAGATAAGTCACTATTTTTTTTTTTTGGGAGAGGGTTTTGCTATAGGGCACGTGCGCTCGCCAGACAGACAGAGAGAGACAGAGAGACAGAAAGTGAGAAATCACCCCCCGGGGGGATGGTCATGCCGCAATCCCTTCTCCTCCGTTCTCTTCTTGGGATCTTGGGCACGCATGCACATGTGTCTGGCGTGGGTTTTAAGCCACCGGGTCCAGGATGCGAACAGCGGTCGACTGCATGGGAGTCCAGTGACATAGCCATTACACTAACTGCTGGTTCCAAGTCACTATTTTTTTAGAGCTACTTTTATTAAATGTTACTTTGTCAAAGAATTCTATCCAATTAACAAGTACTAAAATTTCAGTGGTAGCTATTTGGAAACTTCCTAGTTAATTTTTAATTATTTGTTTCACATATATTGATTTTTATCATGTAATAAAATTTTCTCTAAAAATATTAATAGAACCAAAAACAAAATGTGATGTAACAGGAAGAACGAATTTGTGTGTGACCTGAGTTAGGCTGTCCCATTATGTAGGCAAACTGCTCACGAGCTCATCTCCACATGTGTAGGGTGACTGTGTTAGCCCACCACTGACCACCTTGACACATTCCATTCATATTACATTTTCTTTAGGATTAATAAAGAACATGGTAGGTTTAGAACCAGCTGCTTCTATTTAAGCTCAACTATTTCAGAGCTGCAGCTACATAGTTAGGGTGTGATGTCATCTGAAGGCTGGACAAAACGTATTCTGACTGGCTCTAAAAGTATATGCATGCCTCTCCTTCTGTGCATAATTCCCATGGTAGATGGTATTTTAGAGATGTGCACAAAGACATTGTGAAGTTAAAATAAAGAAACCCACAACATCGCACCATTTCCCCACACCAACAATTACTTTGGTCCCATTTTCTTCTGATATTTTCATTACTTTTAAAGAATTCAAGGGCACACTAAATACTCATGTAAGGAATGATAACATTTCTGGTTATACCTACGGAGATGCAGGCTGTCTCGATGTCCTGGACCTATGGTTCTTTCCATCCGTAAATTTCTGTTTCTATATTGGATAAATATGTGTGTATGAAGATAATATATTGATTTAATTAAAAAGCCACAAGGCAAAGCAGAAATATATATATATGTATATATATATAAGAGAAGCTGCGGCTTCTAAGTGAAGGTTCATGGGGAAGCAGGGAACTGTGTACATAGTTAACTTATTTACACCCAGATGCATGGAAACACACACACACACACATACACGCAGCACACAGAGAAAAATGGCGTGCATTACTGGGTAAGATGGCATATGATTTGCATGCTTAATAACAACAAGCACCAACTGCAACAATCCTTCACGAGCATGGCAACTTAGGTAACACATGGTCACTGTGGACAATCTTTACAGGGCGTCAGAAACATCTATGTTGGATTTATTTAATGTTAAGTTCAACATGACTGAAACTGGCACCCTCCACCCCCAGCAGGAGCAGCCAATGGAGATTTACTGACCTGTCTCTGCTTCGGCGAGAGGGGAAGGCAGCATTGCAGCCAGCTACCGTGCAGACATGCATTTCTTTTAAGTGAACGTTCCTGTAGTGAAGCTTCACACTGTAGGAGCTTTTGAAACTCTTCTTACACACATAACAGATTTTGGGGTCTGGGCTAGAACACAGGTCACCTTCTGGGGAGAACTTTTGAGGGCTGCCATAATTCAGAGATGACGTGAAACTTTCATGCAGGGCAGCCATGCTGGCTCCCCCACCATTGTACAGTCCGTACTGGCTCATATAAAACATGTCGTAAGTGGGATCTGCAAATTCTTCCTTCACCTTGATGACATCCTGGTGAGAGGGCTCACTGTGGTTCTCATTAGGCCTCTCACTGTTCATCAAGCCCTTTTCACTCACTTCACCATGGATATGCTCATCCCCTTCCATGGATTCCTCACCCAATTTGGGCTCTGAAGATTCAGACTCATTCTCGTAGTCCCGCTCAGGCTCTTGGTCCTCAGAAGTCATGCTATCAGCCCTTCTTATTTCAGTCCTTGAAATGCACCGGGTCCTGTTATGCTTAGAAAAGTCCTTCACAGACATGCCTGGGCTCATCTCCTCTTGAGAGTGGCAGTGATTGTCATGGCTCATGTCATTGACCACAGCCCCACCATCATTGGGATCGTCGTCTTCATCATCAAATTCGTCAGCGGTATCAATAATTTCCTTCTCAATCTTTACAGGCATGCTTGACTTCCTGGGCTTTTTCTTGGGTGCCAGGTCAGCACTGGGCTCGTGGGTGGCCATCATCACTGCTGGCACTACTGGCTCAGAAGGTGGTGGGGGGTGCTGTTCTATGGTACCGCTGGTTGGAATGATGGGACTGGTTGGGAGGGAGGTTGGAGGACTCACCATTTCCCCTGGAGTGAGTAAACTCCTATAAAATGGAGGAACTGGCTGTACAGTCTTTAGCCCAGAAAATACCAGCTGGCTAGGGAGAGGATTCTGCAAGACAGGGTCTAGTGGGGGAGTGGTAAAACCCATTGGGGGCCGGCCAGGACTTGTGAGTGTGAGATTCGATTTTGTACTTGCTATGACAGGGGTGGCAGCCCCCGAAGTAGCCCGAATTAAATCTTTGTCTCGGTTATTTCTTAGCATAGGCATGTGAAGGCGAGGGTTGGGGTTTGCACTGTGGCGATTTCGGCTTCGGAGGGAGCTAAAGACCATGTTGCAACCTTCGATAGTGCATCGATGCTTAATCTTCAGGTGTACAGCATTATAATGAATTTTGAGAGTACCTTTATCGTAGAATGTCTTCCCACATGCATTACAGAACACTCTTCCTTTCCTAGAGGCTGAACCCATCCTTCTCATCCGGTGGATCCGGAATGAGCTTTTAGGATGTTCAGTTTTGGTTAGATCACTGACTGGGGCAGAATTTTGAATGGGGGAGACACAAGCTGGCTCGGTTTTGGGCTCCACATTAGTAATGCTGCTCAGGGCATTTCTGTTGGGTGTTTGATCATTTTTATAAGGTGTAGGAGAGACTTCGGATTCGCTGCTCTCGTTATATTCATTTTGGGTTGAAAGGCTCGGCTCCCGCAGCCTCAGTCCTGGTTGCTCCAATAGCAGCCCATTTGGAGGCAACCCCAGTAGTGGGGCTGAGACAGGGTTTATATACTGGAATGGAAGCAGAAATGCAAGGCTGTTTGGGATGTTTTCAAAGTGGTGAATGCTGGAAGGATTGCTGTTCTCTAAGTGAGCAAGGAGGCTGGGACTCCTGGTGCGATTATTGCTCTCAATGAAAGTCCTTATATCTGAGTCTGTCTTTGAAGACGGTACAGCCACAGCCTGCCCTTCTTTCTCCTGAATTGCCATCAGCTCTACAATGGATTTGGTTTCTCCAAACCGCAGAAACTGCTGAAGGGTGATGATTTCCTCTTCTCGAGACATGATAGCCCAGCGGTCCAGTACCTTGCCGGCAGCATCCTAGAGGCCACATCAAAGAAACAACAAAGACAAACACAAAAACTTATTGATTGTGCATAATTATTCAGTGCAACTGAAGGTGCTCTGTCTGCTCATGAAACTCTCAGAGCAAGAGCAGAAAACAACATGCAAGCTCTGTTAATAAAAGTCAACCCACAAAGCAAACTTTTCTGTCATGCAAATGTAGTAATTAGAGTCACAGTTAGAGAAACAGATTGAGTTTAATAATGTCAAAGCAAACAAAATGTAGACCACTGGGGCTCTGTGATCTAAAATGCCTTCAGTACTGCTATTTTAACAACAATGATCTATATACTATGAGACTATTTAGCATATATTAGTATAAGACGTGAACTCTCGCTGTGCAACCTAGTACAGAGGCAAAAATATTGTACCTTAATCCTTAATAAATAGTGACACCATAGGAAGGAATTAAGTATATTTTGCAAATTTACTTCTTCAGCACAAGCAGACACGACACTGGATTCAAAGAAGAAAATTCCTTTAAATAGGAGTTATGTGAATTTTTGAATCAAAAGATTATGAATAAAGTAGTATTACCTCCCACACTCCATTACTAAGCTACATCTTTTCTCTTTTGAAGGGCTATATTTTAGTATCATTTAATAGTAGGCGATCTCATAAGGTAAAGAAAACATCACTCGTGGAATATAATTGTACTTTTCCTGAAAATTGGTTGTAAGCCTATAATTCAAAGTTTGAGTTAGACTTAAAGTATTTGACTTTTTATGATCTTGTTATAAATGACAGCCATAGATATTTAAAAAGTAAACATGTGATGGATTTAGATAGAATAAATGTGTAAAAAGTTGTCTCTTAGCATCCTCCTCTGATAGCAAAGGGAGTCCACAGAGAATACACATCAGTAATCACCAGACTATGTGTTGTTAAATATACATTAAAAAGCATTTCACACTTTCATTTTTGCTAGTAACTATGAGATTTGCCTGGAGGTAGGACTTAAAAATCCTGCAATGTAATGTCAGGCAATCCATTTCAGCATGGATTGAGAGAAATCTATTCAAACACTTAAATAATAACTCCATCATTTTCTAGGGCACCATTTCTTTCCACCAGGATAGGACACTGTAACCCTCTGTGTGAATGACACTTCCTCCCACTCTATCAGATAATTAAAAACAAACAAACAAACAAAAAAACAAAAAACCTCTTTAAAAAGCAAAATGACAGGATACTTACTAATTACAAAGGTAAAAATCCTAATTCTATGGTGGAGAAATCTAA
The DNA here is from genome assembly GCF_000334495.1 of Tupaia belangeri chinensis. Taxonomy (NCBI): domain Eukaryota; kingdom Metazoa; phylum Chordata; class Mammalia; order Scandentia; family Tupaiidae; genus Tupaia; species Tupaia belangeri. Next base: position 1,493,154 of record NW_006209268.1, on the reverse strand, counting down.
AAGACATCACCTTACAAGAGTGATCAACTTGGTGGAAGTCATGTTAACATCACATACTCTTTTTTTTTTTTTTTTGAGAGATTTTTCTATAGGGTGCATGTGCTCGTCAGAAAGACAGAGACAGAGAGACAGAAAGCGAGAAAGCCCCCCCCAGGTGGAATGGCCCCACCACAATCCCTTCTCCTCTTGGGATCTTGGGCACGCAGACACATGCACCCGGCATATGTTTAAGCCACCAGGTCCGGGACACGAACTGCGGTCGACAACGTGGGAGTTCAGCGACATAGCCATTACAGCCATTACATTAACTGCTGGTCCCCAACATCACGTACTCTTGATAGGGCACACCAAGAAAAGCATACCATTTAGTGGCATTCTTGTGAGAAATTTATAACCTTAGCCAAACTATGAGAAAACACTAGGCAAGCCGAATTAAGAAGCATTTTACAAAATTAATAGGTGGTACTCTTAGAACTGGAATGGTTTGTGTATGTGTATATACATATATACATATATATTTATTTTGTTTTTGCCGTAGGGTGAGTGCACTCACTAAAGAGAGACAGAGAGGGAAAGTGAGACATCACCCCCTAGGGGGAGGGAGGCCATGCAACAATTCCTTCTCCACTCTGTTCTTGAGATTTTGGGCACACATGTATATGTGCCTGGTGTGATCTTCAAGTCTGTGGATCTGGGATTCAAACCATGGTCAGCCATGTGGGAGTCTAGTGCCTTAACTTCTATGCTACCTGCTGGCCCCCAGAAAAATATTTTTAAACAAGTGAATAAAAGATGTTTATAGATTACAAGGGACTAAGAAGATATAATTAGGTATTCCTAAAGATCCCAGATCAGAAAAAACACATTAGTAGAAAAACTTGCAAAATTTAAATTAACCTCTGGATTAGTTAATACTATTGTATCAATCTTTTAATCTAAATTTTCTGGTTTCTACACTAGGGGAGGAAGGATGAGAGAAATAGAAAAAGGATCCCTTTAGTCTGGATATAAAATTTCTTCTGGACCACAATCATATGGTCTGAATGATTATAGCTTATTTGATTAAGTGGACACTGTCATTTATTTATTTATTATTATTTTTTAAGAGCAGTAGCAACTATGAATAGTTACATGCTATTCTTTATAGGGTCCACTCTTAGCATTCTATCATTTTACATCAAGAGTATGTATAGCTGTGTGCATGTGGGTGTCCATTGCTATGAAAACTGTCAAACACAGGAACCAGGAGTTAGCGTAATGGCTATTTCGCTGGACTCCCATGTAGTCGCCCACGGTTCGCATCCCAGACCTGGTGGCTTAGAACTCACGCCGGGCACGTGTACGTGCGTGCCCAGGATCCCGAGAGGAGAATGGAGGAGAAGGGACTGTGGCGTGACCATCCCCCCTGGGGGGGTGATTTCTCGCTTTCTATCTCTATGTCTCTCTCTATCTGTCTGGCGAGCGCACGCGCCCTATAGCGAAAACCTCTCCAAAAAAACCCCAAAAAACTGTCAAACACAAATGTCTCTCCCTCATGATGTCACTAATAGCAGTTGGCTTCTGAGTTTTTTTTTTTTTTTTTTAATGGGGAACACAAGGAGGAGTGTTGGTGTTATAAGTAAATATAAAAGTAAATTTGTGGTTTTTATATAGATTATCTCATTTAAATCCCACTATAACTTCCAGAGCTCAGCAAATGTTTAAAAGATGAAAAATTGGAGGTGAAAGATGGTCAACATATTTAAGTTGGGGTCCAGGATTTGAACCCAGAATTCTGACTCTGAACCATCCTTCCGTGATGCCTTTTCTCAGGTAAGCACACTGGATTTGTGACAATAAGAAGGTGGAGATCCTCTGAACAAAGCTTTCTCTGGAGCACTGTTATCAGGCACTATAATGTCCTTTCCTACACCCTCCTTTTCCTTTCCTTTCCTTTCCTTTCCTTTCCTTTCCTTTCCTTTCCTTTCCTTTCCTTTCCTTTTTTCTTTCTTTCTTT
>NW_006209268.1:1372446-1491132 GCF_000334495.1 Tupaia belangeri chinensis | reverse complement strand
TTTTTCTCTTTCTTTCTTTCTTTCTTTCTTTCTTTCTTTCTTTCTTTCTTTCTTTCTTTCTTTCTTTCTTTCTTTCTTTTCTTTCTTTTTCTTTCTTTTCTTTTTTCTTTTTTTTTTTTGCCATGGTATCCACTCTCTAGAGTGCTAATTTCTAGAATCATTCATAAAATTTGCTTCTCAGACTCAACTCCAATCTGAGCAGTGTATAGTCATACCTTTCCCAGATTCTTCCCAGGTAGCCATCATCAAAATCTGCATGCCAATAATGTACTCAAACAGCTGGCAGTCTTTGCTATTAAAATGCTCTTCAGAAACTCTAGCAACTGATCAAACCCACCTGAGGCATTACACTTCCATCACCTTCCTGTCTTTCCACCAATCCCATATGGTTTCTCTTTCCTCCGAGCCTGCCATAATGCCTGCTGTGATTTCTGAAACCACAGCCTTTTTGACCATCTTTTAGTTACGAGTAGCTAGCTGTCTCTGTTAGGAGACTGTTATATTAAACCATTTACTTCTGGTGGAAGAAGTCCAGGTAAACAAGATTTAGAACTTTGTCGGTAGCCTGAATCATAAAAGAGAGGCTTCATTTATACTGGTAACAGATGCTGCAATTTATGTTTACACAGACATACAACATGGCATCTTTGCAAACAAATGTACTTAAGAACAGGACAAATATCTACATACACACTCAAACCGGAGGCCACCTGACTAGGCACTCTGAATCTAGGCACTGAAATGCCACAGAATTTCTTTGCCAAGAAGTCATTATTCATATTTGATCAAGATTATCTAATACTATTTTGTTTACAAATGAAACTACAACATGAAACAGTTGATCTTAGGCAATATAAGGAGTCTCAAACTTGATGCTAAGGATGACTATCAGTTTTAGTGTATCCTTGGGTAAGCTGGTTGCAGGGAGTTAGAAACCATCAAAGGGGGGGAAAAAAAGAGGCCTGGTTTTTTTCTGAAGTTCTCTGTGTTAGAAAGAAGCACAGTCTGGTGCAATGATTCTCAAACAGTGGCTTGACAGATCCTTCTGTCCATTGTCTATTTGCCATTTAAATGGCCTAGTATCAGTCTGAGGGCTTTCTGTTTTTTTTTTTTGTTTGTTTGTTTCCCCTAATTGCCAGAAGGTGCATGCAGAGAGGCAGCAAGATGGGGGTGGGGGGAGGAACTAGCACAACCCCAACCACCCCCCAAGGAGTGTAGTCATGTTACAATCCCTTCTCATTCACCTCTCCACCTCATTGGGACCCTAGGTGTACAGATGCATACACATGTGCCCAGCATGCTTTTAAAGTCACTGAGGCTGGGATTCCAACTGTAGTCAGCCATGTGGGATCCGGCTACCTAAACTACTAAGCTATAGGGCTGTCTCTTTTTTTAAAAACCAGTCTGCAATTAATTGAAAGTAGCATCTGGAACTGGAAACTCTTAGGACAATCTGACACTGGTATAACAACTAAAGACATGACAAACCTTAAATTAACATCAGAGTATAACTGGATTCTTGTTCCTCTCATGTGATTTTGTAGTTGGCGAGTCAATTCCTTTAAGCTTTCTTTTTTACAACCAGAATTTGGTGATCTTTAACCCTTTAGGTTGGGAAACACTAGGTACAAAACGAGGATAATAGGATTTATCCTGTCAAGTTAAATGCAAAGTATTTTAAGTAATACTTCAATTTCCTATGAAAATAATTGGCTATACTTTTAATCAAAATATGAGTAATATCAAATAATCTAGTCTTATAAACCACTTTTATAAGGCTTAGAAAAAATATGAAACACGTAAGATGTTTACAACTAAGCATTTGAAATGGATAGACTTCCTTTCATTATTTCTCTAGAACTAGTGATTATCACTAGTAGAAATCAGTCACCCAGCTTCTACATGGCTCTGCAGAGTAATTTTTAAAACTACACTGGTTATTATAGAATTAATATTCATGGTTTAAATTGTTTATCTGAGCCCCTTTTCACATCAAAGCACCTTATACGACTTATAGTTTTAAAATTAAAGCAAAGTAAGATTGATTGGTTTTTCTTATTTATGGGAGTGGGATAATAGCCAAGGAAAAAATGTAATGAGATGGAAGACAAGCCTATAAGAAATTCTGGGACAATGAGGTCAGGTGATAACAGGTGACCTAAAGCTCAATCCAATGAGAAGCCTACCTGTGTTCATGTCAGGTCATGAACTACCTTAAAGCACAGACGAAAAACGATTGCTTTCTTTCTGTGCATGGATAGAAATAAAGGAGGAACACAAAATACAACACAGATCTCGGGCCTGTTTGCTCCAGCATTACTCAAATGATTAAGAAATAACCAAATTGTTGAACTGTAACAGACAAACACAGAGTGATTTAATTTCCTGTGTCATTACATCATGAACTTTTTCAGTCAAATTAAAGGCAGGATGTAAAGGAAAATCCTAAAATGACTGCCTAAAAGTTAAATATTGCCCCTCTGATACAATTTTAGATTTTTTTAAGAATTATTTTATTTAACTTTATTTAATTATTTACTTTTCTTAATTTGACCAGAGAGGAACAGAGAGAGAGTGAGAGAAAAAGTGAGAAAGCGAGCTGCCAGGTCTGGGACTCAAACCATTGTCAACCATGTGGAAGTCCAGTGACCTTAACCACCACACAACCTGCCAGCCCTAATTTTAGATCTTTTAAATAAAGTCACTGAGTTGTAAAGGCTGATAACCACTGAAGAAAATCAGAAGTTTATGAGATGTGTTTTTGATACCATGTTTAATTTTTCATAGCTTGCTTTCTTTAGAAATTATTCCATCAAAACCACACTGGCCATTTATTTTTATAACCAGTTTCCCAGTGAAATTTTCTATTCTTTCTCTTTCAGGATTAATTCAAATATCAAGTCATTAGGAATAGTTTGGATAGACAATATAGAAATTACCAAATTTCAAGTCTATTTAGTCTTAAGTACTCTATCAGATAAAATTTAACAATGATTGCTGGGTTAAAAGTTGAAATAATGCTATGCAAATTTGAGCGAAAGTTTTACCAAATTTTCTATATGTCTAACTTGTAAAATTTGAGATATTTATACAATAAATATCATTGGAAAATAAAAAGAAATAAACTACTGATACATACACTACAAAATAGATGATTCTAAAAGCTTGATGTTAAGAGGTCAGAATCAAAAGGCTATATGCTTTATCATTCTAATCACAGGGAATTCTAGCAAAGTATGATTCTAAGAACAGGAAACGAGTTAGATACACACTTGATCATTCTAATCATAGCAAATTCAAGGGAAGGTTAGATGACAGGAACAGAAAACAGGAAAGGGACTACCTGAAAAGAACATTAGGAAATATTTTGGGGTGATAAAAGAGTTACAATACTATCATGATTGTATAGATGGTCATACAACTACAAAGATTGCACATTTAAAATCAGTGGAGTTTATTGCATGGGAAGTATACCTAAATGAAATAAAATCTCACACTGATAACTCAACATTCCCAACTTTTACTATTTACCACCTTACTTCTTGCCTCGTGCATTATATTGCAACCAGAGCAAGCGCATGTGCTCCCATTCTCTATTAGTAGTGTGTGCAAGACAATCCACTGTGACAGGTGGAGTAAACTGGGGAATTTCTATTTGTTTTTTCATTGAAAAAGATTATTTTTGCTATCTCATATATATCTTACATTTATAATATAGAAATAGTTATAATTTAGAAAAATTTTTGAAATTACATTTTTAAACTAGAAATAAATACATATGCATATATATTTATTATGTATAATTTAGAAATAGCTTTATACAGATAGGGGTAAAAATTATATATTATTACTAACAGGGTATACAATCATAAAATTTTGGAGACTGGTTCTCTACACAATTAATACCAATGTGTAGTAGGCACATACTATTATGCACACATACCTTCTCTAACATTTTTAAGATGATAATCAGTTATCACATGTGTCCATTTGCCTCTTGGTTCGGAGACATGTGTCAGATGCAAGCCAGGAATCAGGAAATATGTCATCTACTAGGTCACCTTGGAAGCAAGTGATGGACTAGATTATAATTTCAGATGACATGAGCAAGGGCCTTCAATCAACTTAAAGTTGGGGGTAGGCTAACAGAGAGCTCATGGATACCATTGGTGGGTTGGATAGAGCTGATCTTGGGTGCTGAAAGCAGAAGTTTTTTTTTTTTTTGGAGAGGTTTTCGCTATAGGGCGCATGCGCTCGCCAGACAGACAGAGAGACATAGAGACAGAAAGCGAGAAATCACCCCCCAGGGGGGATGGTCACGCCACAATCCCTTCTCCTCCATTCTCCTCTCGGGATCTTGGGCACGCACGCACACATGCCCAGCGTGAGTGTTAAGCCACCGGGTCCGGGACACGAACCACAGTCGACTACGTGGGAGTCCAGCAACATAGCCATTACGCTAACTGCTGGTTCCCCTGAAAGCAGAAGTTTAAGGGAGATAATTCTGTGGTAGAGAAGATTCTGATCATTACGAATAGACTTAAAAAAAAAAAAAAAAGCAAGTCATAAAATATTTAGTCTTCTTCTTTCCCATTGTCTGACCACTTACCTGTTTTAAAATTAAGATGGGTCAGGACCAGAATGGCTATGTCACTGAACCCCCATGTAGTTAACCACACTAGAGTCCCGGACCTGGTGGCTTAAACTCATGCTGGGCACATGTGCGTGCGTGCCAAAGATCCTGAGAGGAGAATGGAGAGGAAGGGATTGCGGCGTGGCCATCCCCCCTGGGGGGGTGATTCCTCACTTTCTATCTCTCTGTCTCTGTCTGTTTTTCTGGCGAGCACACATGCCCTATTGCAAAGACCTTACAAAAAAAAAAAAAGATGCAAAAAAAAAGATTAAAAAAATAAAAGATGAGTCTATGGGTTATAGGCAGATATCTAAATTTCAAATCATCATTTGAAAGTCAAGTCAACTTTCAAATCGTCTCTTAGACAAATAGTTTAACTGATCTGACTGTCTTCTACTAGTTTACAGCAATCTTTTTCCTCTTTTGTTAGATTACATTCATCTTGGTAATTTACATGACATAGCAGTCCTAAGAGTACAAGGGTCAGAGTGTCTGTGTGTGTGTGTGTGTGTGTGTGTGTGTGTTTAAGGGTATATGTAAGCAGGCAACAAGCAGAGATGAATAAAAATGATAGTATAAAAAATTCTTATTGAAAACAACAGGTTCTGGGAAATACTCAGGGAAATTTTTCAAGCAATGTTGTTATAATTTCTGAGAAACGCTTGAAACTATGTGGGAAAAGAACTTGGCATGCTTATTTGTTTGAGCAAATTTACATTTAAACACATATTGTTGCTGGGCATTGACTAAGAAAGATATACCACCAGCATACACAATATACATTGGAGCACTTTGGTTGCAAACTAAACAAAATGATACCATTCTCTGTTAATACAAAGCTCTTTTATGTGACTGTGCTCGCAGTATTCCAGGCTAACATTTCTAGGAAGCCAGCTGAAACAACTGTAATATCTGTAGGCAGAATGAAACATACTCATTCATACACTATTGCACCAAATGGTTCAAATTAGGCTTTATTTTTTAAAAGTCAACATTTGTTTTGGGTAATGAAAACCCTACTCAATTTTCATGATTTAGGAATTTGTATTCTGCAAAATTTCTCAAGAGCATCACTTTACCTTCTAAATACAAAGCTGACCAATCACATCCTTGTTCTCTCCTCTCCTCTCTCTAGGACAAAGAATCATTAGGGAGTGGCACAGACAGAAAGAAAGATTTCCAAATAAAAATCAAGACTGCCCTGTATTTGTTGGTATTCATCCACATGAACATCACTTAAAAAACAAATGTGCTTTGCTTTTTTTTTTGGGGGGGGGAGAGGTTTATGCTATAGGGCGCATGTGTTCACCAGAAAGACAGAGACAGAGAGACAGAAAGAGAGAAATCGCCCACTGGAGGATGGCCATGTTGCAATCCCTTCTCCTCCATTGTCCTCTCTGGATCTTGGGCATGCACACACACGTTCCCGGCATGAGTTTAAGCCACTGGGTCTGGGACTTGAACTGTGGTCGACTACATGGGAGTCCAGAAACATAGCCATTATGCCAACTGCTTGTCCCTGCTTTGCTTTTTGATTCAAAACTATCTGTCTTGAAATGAGTGTAAAAACTAGAGAGAGGCATACAGCAGCTAAATTATGTTCGCATTACGAAGAACTTGACTTGAAATATCTTTCCTATTCTTCTTCAGCCTCCCTATCCCTAAGAAGTGAATGCTATAGGAAAATCTATTGTTTAAAAATGTTAGAGTTCTCAGAAAACTCTGTATTAACGAATTTTCTGTTGGACTAGCCACAGTAGCACAGAGCAAGTGCAGCGTTCTGTAATGCTAGAAGCCATATGGAAGAGCAGGGTTTGGGTGCTGGGTCGACTTCCCCAGGTCAGGAATGCATATGTGTGTTGTGATCCTGGCTGTTTGGAAACACTGGGGCGAGGACTGCAGCATGAGATCCTATTGAGGATGATTCTCTCTCTCTCTCTCTCAAAGGAAATAAATTTAAAAAAATTTTGTCAAGAAGAAAATCTTGTTAGTTCTTGTTAGCCTACCTTCTAACACTAACATCTATCTATAAATATTGTCTGTGCACTAACAACTGACATTTTAAAAGTTACTTATTGCCCACATGCTTGTATGCAAACAAGCACATGAACATAAGTTCACTCCAATATATTAAATTCATTATAAATCCGCAATGTTGAACTTTAGAGAATGGTGATATAAGATGAAGTCCATCAAATTACTTCACAAAAAAAAAAAAGTACAGGGACCAGCAGGTAGGGTGGTGGACTCCAGGATGGCCAACCGCAGTTCAAGTCCCGAACCTGGTGTCTTGCTTTCTCACTTTCCCTCTTTCTCTCTCTGTCCCTCACTGGTCAAATAAATAAGTAAGTATGTAAATAAATAAATACAAAATAAATAAAAATAACTCTAAAAAAATTTTTAAAGTACAAATAAAAGGAACGCTTTTTCTTAAATGAAACTGAAGTTTGAAAAGCATAGATCTTGAATATAACTGGTAGCCAAAGGAAGATGTAACTTGGTAATTTTATGTAATGCTCAGGTACTAACTTTGATATATACTGTCACATACAAATTTCTATAATTTTATTTTCTGATTCATATGTGAAAACATTTTTCACATTGAAAAATATGTTTTGTTTTGTTTTTAAATTAGGGCCAGTTGGTGGCGTGGTGATTAGGGCAGCTGTATGCCACATGGCAGACTGTGTGCTTTGAGTCTTGGACCTGGTGGGGTGTGCATGTGTGCTCAAAATCCTGAGAGGAGAATGGAGGAGAAGGATTGTAGTGTGGCTATCTCCTTTGGGGGCTGTTTTCTCGCTTTACCTCTGGTAAGAGTATGCACTCTCTGGCAAACTGAAGTACAAAATGAAAAGATAAAGAAAGAAGGGCTGGCAGGTGGTGTGGTGGCTAAGGTGTTGGACTCCCATGTGGTGCACTCCGGTTCAAGTCCTGCACCTGGCAGCTTGTTTTTTCACTTTCCCCTACTCCAGTGCTATTTGGTCAAATTTTAAAATAATAAATAATAATAACAAATAAAATTAAATAAAATATAATTTTTTTAAAAAAGAAAAGATAGGGACTAGCAGGTGGCATGGTGGTTAAGGTACTGGCCACTCCCGTGTGGCTAACCATGGTTCAAGTGCCGAACCTGGTGGCTTACTTCTGTGTCTTTCTCTCTGGTCAAATTAAAATAAATGAATGAGTAAATAAAATTAAATAAACAATTCTTTAGAAAAAAAGACAGAAAGAAAAAGAAAAAAAATGTTCTTGTTTTGGCTAAAAGGTAGTGCACTTGCTCACCAGAGAGAGAGCAGAGAGTACTCCCTGCGGGCAATGGTCATACTGTAATCCCTTTATTTCCATCTCCCTTTCAAGATTTTGGGCACGTATGCACATGTACCTGGGCACGTTTCTCAAGCTGCCATTCGGGCCTGGTACTGTGCAGTCAGCCATGTAGGATCTGGCTGACTTATCCACCAGGCCACAGGCAGGCTGAAAAAGCAAAGCAAAGCAAAACAAAACAAAAGAACTGATAAGTTGAATATATCCTCACGAAATGATCACTTCTTTAACTAAAATAACATTATCACAATGCCAGGGCACTAGTTTTAAATGGTTCTGTGACTTCAAAAACGTATTATTTAACATCTGATAAAAAAATTTTACTGTTATAGAATGAACTTGATTGTGAACTAAATAAAAATGTATAATACATACCTTTTTCCTCAGTTATAGTCTGTACAGCATTTTTATTTTAAAAACTGTGATTATGATAGATCACTCTGGGGTTACAGCATATTTAATCATAGAAGCTCCAGCTAAGCTCTATTAAAGGCCTGTCAGGATTTCTTCTCTGTACCTGAGAATTTTAGCTTGTCTAGCTCAAAAGCAGCCATATGTATTTCCTCTATGGGTATTTGTTTGCAAATAAATAAAGCAGGTGCCTAGCTCTGGAAAAAAAAAAATCAGTGGAGTAAATTACTTTCTGCAATGAGTAGAATTGCCCTTAAAAGATTTAGAAGTACTTTTAAAGTTATTCAGCTTCTCAGTAAATCAAATTGGAGAAGCTTTTAAAGATACATTTTAATATTTAATAACAGGATCTTAGGATTCATTACATTTCAAAATAGAAAATCCTAAATACAGTTGATATTTCTAATATACCCACCTTTGATATAAAATTACTCCTTAAGCATTGAATATCTAACTTTATACCTATAGGCTAAAAAAGAATGTATATCTTACAGTTGCAAATTTTGATTATGGTTAATACAACACACACACACATTCAATCTCAGAGGAAAATAGCATTAAAAATATGAGTGAAGGACACCTAAATTCTATTCTCAGCTCTGCCAATGACCAGCTATCTGACTGTCAGATCGCTAATAACCAACTCCAATTTCTCAACATGTAAACAAGAGCTGATTTCTAAGCCTTACTAAAACCAAGTTTAAAAATCCCATTAACTTAGTATCTATACCTAAAACCTAGATATATAAATCATTTTAATTAAAATGTTTTAAACTCTGGGGTATGTTTTTATTTTTCTTTTATCTAAGTTGTAACCAACTTATTTATTTATTTATTTAGAGAAGTTTTTGCTAAAGAGTGCGTATGCTTGCCAGGAAGATAGAAACAGAGAGACAGATAGTGAGAAGTCACCCCCCATGGAAGGAGGGATGGCCATGCCACAATCCCTTCTCCTCCATTCTCCTCTCGGGACCTTAGGCACACACATGCGCCCAGGGGGAGTTTAAACCACGGGGTCTGGGACGCCAACTGTGGTTGACTACATGGGAGTCCAGGAACATAGCCATTATGCCAACTGCTGGACCCCAACTTATTTTTAGAGTATGTGTATTTATGACTGAAAGAAGGCCTTTATCTGAGAGCTCCTGTATTATCCTATATTCCAGATGCTTTCCTTGGTGTTTCTATCTGGGGTGGCTAATCAGTGATGTGATTAGAGGGACTAATTCTTCTGGATTAATTTTGACTCCTGGTCAATTTAGTGATCAATCAGTTCAAGCGAAAACTTTTTTTGAAAACTAGGAAACCTGCCTAAGGAAGGCAAGCCTTGGAAACCCCTGAATCACACCAAGAGAATCTGTGAAAATTCTGCACCTTGAAGATTCAACCAACCCCAAATGATTGTAATACCTCAACAAACCTATATAAACAAATATCTTTAGCGATCTTTGCAGTTCCAAACACCAAGAGTATTTGTATACAAGACCCTCTCCTCAATTAAACCCTTCTGATATGTTATTCACTTGGAGATGATCACCTACTGAGATTCAAGAGGGTAAATCATTTTACAGTTCAAGACAGCAAAGAAACAGTTTGAAATCCTCAGAGAAAACACTAGAAACATCAGAAAAAGAGGGATGGTCCCTACAAATGATCTTGTTTTCTTCTTCCCTCAGACATAAAGCTAAAGTGCAAGTCCTAAGGCAGCTATAAATCTATTTGCTTTGTAGTAAACAAAACTCACCAGAGCCCTTTCCGACATTTTTGCTTTGAGGTCTACATTTTCTAGCTTACCTTGCCTTCCATAACCAAAGTTCTGCCACTGAATTTGAAGAAAGTCTCTATGTATTGGTGGGGTTGTACAGAGGCGTTACACCTCTAAACATAAATGCCAGAGACCCTGGCATTTCCTGTTACGCTTTCGCATAATATTTGATAAACAGCAAAAATGGGTTCGAAGTCAGGTAGGAACCAAAACCTTGGAACAATTCAATGCTACAACCTATAATCCTTGTTTAAATTTAATCTGTGTAACCAAGATTTTCATTACTGGTAAGAAGCTTCCAGTGCTTGACTGGATGATGTTATCTCACATATTGTATTCTGAGTTATTTCACAACGGAAGGTGATTGAACAACCCTAAGGAACTTTCCCATATTCATTAAGACATGAGGGAGCAGGTAGGGTGAAAGGGACAGAACACTCACTAGGCAGTATTCCATAAAAGAGCAAGGATTGAGTATTTCATGAAACACACTGAGGACTCAGTGTGTGATTGAACAGAAAGATGTATTGAGAGATTTAATTTTGTTCTTCTCTGGGTATAAGAATAGCAATAGAACACAAAGATTAATTTCCTGCTTTAGCATTCATTAGGGAACAACACATTATTACTTGTAACACATACACAAGGCTGTTGATGGATACTTTTCTTTCATTGCTCAAATTAAATGTGTTCTTATAAAAGGCACCCACACACATACATGTGTGTTTAATTATAAATCCACATATGTAGTAATCATTTGTGTTTCTGTGTATTTATAAGCAGCTATTCATGTAGAGGTTATTTTATTTGGTCACAAAACAGAAGGTGATTTGGGGTTGGTGGCTGAGTGAATAAATGTACATCAAAAACAGAATAGTCAGAGTAAATAATCAGGATGTTACTATAGCAAAAAAACCCTCAGAAATACAAAATAAAAGAGGCTAAAAAGAGGAAGCATGTGTTATAGAGCACAAGGTAATAACCACGTCTGCATGCCTTAATACCCTCTTGTCCCAGCAGTCCTGACTTTCTAAGCAGCCCACTTCTCCACATTAACGGTAGTCATTTGGAGAGCAGCAAACGTGCCATTAGAAGCACTTTTACAAGTGTATATTCATCCACCAATTAGCTTAATGTGGCCGCTTTCTGCATATTTTCTATCCAGGCTTGCACAAATCTTATTAATATTTCCCCCTAGCGCTTTGACAGATTACCTTGTCATTACGCATCCTGGAGCCTTTTAAACAATATGGGTAAACTACTGTTTGTGAGGTTAATGACAATTATCCCCTAATTACTGCATAAGTCACTCAGTCCACTTTATCTCATAGGCAGGGTTCTGCTCTGTGTATCTGCCATTGTGTCACCGTAAATGAATGTTGTATTGCTATGTTTATCTGCCATTGCCTTATAAATTATACTGACAGAAGAATGAACAAATTACTGCATGTCATCACTTAAATACTACTTCTGAAATTAAAAAAAAATGTTTTGGCACACAGAGCTTGAATTTTAGCAGATCACAATTAGCAAAAACATATTTACTGTTTATGCTACATTTCGGGTTGATAGCTTGGAATTTCGCAGTGGAGTCACAACAACAGACTGGGGGCGAGTAGACATGAAAAGTAATGGAGAGTAAAAGGAAAGAAAAGGAGAGGAACTAGAATAATCATGCCAGCCTGATCTCCTGAATACACATCTTATTATTTTAATAGCTGATATGGTATTCTGGAATTATTTTCCAAGGTTTATCAATTTGAAATCAAATTAAACGGGTTAGGGATAAGCCACACTCTTCAGCTGGTATCATTTTTTCCCGATACGTATAACTAGTCCAGACGTTAAACATAGAATCTATGTAATTGAGAACAGATAATATAATAAAGGCCACAGGCTAAGCCAATTTCATTGATGCATTTTTAAACATTATTAAACAGGTTCAGAAACACTGTTTCCAAAGTTGCATTTGAAATTGTTTAACAATGTTTACATCAACGAAATTAGTTTAGTCCACTGCCCCATCACGGTGACTACATCTGCTCTGATAACATTTACAGAGAAAATTAGGACAATATGAGCATCTTTAAACAAAACAAAACAAAACCAGATAGATTAGGTCAATCACAGATAATCTATAAGCACTTATTTTTAATCAGGTATCTATGATTCTATGGGGTTATCAGGTAAGTAAATATTTGCATGAGAATGGGCAGACACATCTGGCTTCCTGAGATGACTTGTTTAATGAGTATCTTAAAACATTTTCAATGTGAAATGACATGAAAGTGGCTGGTAACTGGCAAGCATAAGTAGCAGGGCCACTCCAATCTGGAAGATGGCTTTCAACTCCAGATTAGTTGGGCGTGTAGAAGGCTTGCATCAAATCACCTTGTGACAAGCCCTGGGTTTGGGGGGGGGGGGGCTTGTAGCACAGATAATAAAGCTGTTTGGCGGAAGCATGCATGCACACACACACACTGGTGCACTTGCTAAACAGGCTGGTAGAAAAAGCTGCGGGAAAAGGAAAGAAAAACGTAAAAGCCAGAGTTGGCAGGCCTAGCCCAGGGGCCTGATGGATTCTAAGCAAAAAACCCCTAGGGCTCCAATCCCCAAGGATTGATTTTAGTGTCTGTCTGGTGTTCAGGCAATGCAGCTTCAATTGAGCAGATGCTCCAGGCAAAAGAAAGCACCATACGCTTCTTTCAGGTTCTTTATGTTAAGGGAGTAAGATTCTAGTTAAGGTTGACTTCATTGTAACAACTATTAAGGGGTAGGACATATGTGAATATAGGATGGAAGAAAGTGAGTTCCTGTATCTTTAACTTCCTTTTTCTTTCAAGGTTTGGTTTCCTTGTTGTTCTCCCTTTACTAATGGCACACCTACTCTGCTTGTTTGGGGGAAAAAACATTTGTGCTTACTGAAGATAATTAGTTTAGATAAACTCTTAGTATCACCTCAAAGAAGAGGAGCACACATAGTATTTTACTGCATTTGTGAAGTCAGTGTCGGTTACAGAAAGGGAGATTATCCAGGAAGGATGATTATAAATTGTAAAAGGTGCTTGATTGTAAGTTAACAGAAGACAATCATTAAGGAAACAAACAGCAGGATTTCCTACTTACTTCAGTCTACTCTTTACACACTTTTATCAGTTACCAAACACTGGGGATAGGAATATGTCACTTCCCTTAGCAAACCGTTAGGACTCTCTACTGTACACAAAATAAATAATAAATCCCATTACCTGGCCTTTGAAGTCTTCACAATATAGACCAAGTCTACCTTTCCAAAACCATTTCCTGTCAAGACCTCTGAAGCTCCAGCTACAAAGAGCTAGTTGCCATAAATGATCCAGAACACTGAACAATTGAAATTGCCTCTGCCTTTCTGGCACAATTATTCTCTTCTAGCCCAGAATGAAATGAACCTCTTTAAGAGATGGTTCCAATTCTACCCTTTTCTTTCCTCCTCCTTTTCTGTTTTTAAAAATTGTTTCATTTAACTTTATTTACTTATTTTTATTTGACTAGAGTGAGAGAGACAGAGAGAGAGAGAGAGAGTGAAAAAGCAAACCGCCAGGTCCAGGACTCAAACCATGGTTGGCATGTGGGAGTCCAGAGCCCTTAACCACTATGCCACACGCCAGCACTCCTTTTCCTTTATTCTACTTCCAGCAAGAACTCCCTTGTCCCCTCAGTGATTTGCTTATAAACTTTAAGGTCATGTATGTCTTTACTAAAGGTTTAATTCCTCTTTATAACCCCCCTGCCAGGATGAAATCAAGGTTGACTGAATTCACCCTATGAATGTAAGAGGTGGGAGGCAACTTAGAGATCATCTGGTGCCACCTCTTTATTTTACAGAAGAGGAAATTAATAAATATCTTTCCCAAGATCATGAAGCTAAAGTTTAACAACTGACTCGAGATAAGTATGCAACTCTCCTGACCTGGTCTGGTGCTTTTCCCACCATCTTGTCCTTTTCTCCCAGCACAGTGGTTCTCAAGTCAGGAAAGCATATGCACTGCATCCCACTGGCAGGCTTGGGTTTGAGCAGATGCCAGTCAGTTGGACCCAACCCCTGCCAGAAAGCCATTTCCCCCTAGAACTGATTGTCTCCTCTGACTATTAAGAAAGTCTAACAGAAAAGTAATGCTGTTCCCAGGACCACTGGTGGGAAGGCAGCATCATTATTAGTGTGCTAGGAGTGAGAAAAAAGTTGACAATAGGAGTTTTATATACACACACACTTATATAAAGATATACATATATAAGTATGTACATTATATATAAGAACATATATAATAAAGAATATATATTCTTTTATATATATATATGTGTATGTGAGCAATAAATTTAAATGCACACATTTAAATTTAGGGCTCACCATTTTCCCTCTGTGAGTATCAAAAAATTATCTACTGTTCTTGGAAACGGCTTTTGGGAATAACATTTATGTTGGTCACATTCTTGATCAAAGGTAAATCCTAGTGTAAAAAGAACTAGAAAGCAAAATACAACAGTGTCACTCACATGGTTGTCATTCCATAAATACCTAGGAAAAAATAAATGAATTAAGTCAGACAGTTTACAGGGCTAGTGGATGGCATGGGGATTAAGGTATTAGACTCTCACATGACTAACATGGTTCAAGTCTGGGACCTGGAGGTTTGTTTGCTTTTTCACCTTCTCTCTCAGTCTCTCTCTGGTCAAATTGAAGAATAACAATAAATAAATAAAATTAAATAATTATTAAAACAAATCGGCCAGTTTTAATCTAGACACAGAAATAACTGCCCATTACAAATGTGTGTGTATGCGTGTACATTCTTCCTTTACCTTCTGCAAATCATGTTTTATAATATATATATTTTTTCTTTTTTGAGAAGTTTTTGCTATAGGGCATGTGTGCTCACCAGAAAGATGGAGAGAGACAGACAGAAAGTGAGAATTCACCCCCAAAGGGGATGGTCACGCCACAATCCCTTCTCCATTTTCTGGATCTTGCGTCCAGTGTGACTTTAAGTCACCAGGTCTGGGACTCAAACTGTGGTCGACTACATGGAAGTCCAGTGACACAGACATTGCACCAATTGCTGGTCCCATTTTATTTTTATTTTTTGTTTTATAATATATTGACCCATTCTTGAATTCTTTTCTGGAGTCCCCAATATTCCTTCCATTTCTCACTACTGTCCTGCATCTGTTTGACCTATTTCATGATGAAAATTTTAACTCAGAATTTCTTAAAGATCGGTCAGGCCAGCAGGTGGCATAATGGCTAAGGCATTGGACTCCCACTTGGCTGACCATGGTTCCAGTCTCAGACCTGGTGGCTTGAAAATCATACTGAGTGCTTGCGTGTGCAAACTCAAAAATCTGAGAGGAGGAAAATGGAGGAGAAGAGATTATGGTGTGGCCATTCTCCACACCACGATGTGGCAAAAACCTAACAAAATAAATATAAAACAAAATTGACTTGTAGGTCAAAGGTCATTGTAACTAGTTTGCCAGCAGATGGCCTGGTGGTTGAGGGCACTGGACTCCCACATGGCCAACTGCAGTTCAAGTCCCTGACCTGGTGGCTTGCTTTCTCACTTTCTGTCCCTCTCTTTCTCTCTGTTCCTCTCTGATCTAATTAAAATAAGTAAATGAATAAAGCTAAATAAAACAATTCTTTTTAAAAATTGCTATCTGAATTCTGAAAAATACCAAACAAAAAAACCACAAAATCTATTACACACGAAGACATGGGTTCTGTTCTTTACTCAACTACTATTTTTTAGGCTAAGAGACTACATAAGGTCGTCTCTGTCCCTGAGTTTTCTCATTTATGAAATGTGGTAAAAAATCAACTACCTCTTAAAGCTATGTGATTTAAAGAAATAATGTATTTACTCCTAGAGGAGCCCCTAAAAATAGGTGGTTGTAGTTAATATACATATATTATGTTCATCTATGCCCAAATCAAGTTTGAGGTGCTATTTTCAAATCCACTTTTACAGATAAGAATATTACATATCTTTTACAGAAAATGTAAAACTAAAATGGCAAAGAGAAAATAAACAGATACATGAAAGTAGAGACTAGAGCTATCAATTCTGAATATAGTCATTTATTTCTTATGAAGCTGTGGTATATACAAAAATAATTCACACAATGGGGAGGAGAAAAGCATAGAAAATAGAGAAGGCATAGATGATTAAATAAGCAATGTATTAAAAATCCAGAAGGCCCTTCAGATTGTCCAAGTTATTAAAATACAAAAGACTTTTGTTTAATTTACTTTTTAAAAATGTTTTTGCCAAAGGGCATGCATACTTGCTGAGGGTGGAGAAGAGAGAGAAATCACCCCCTAGAAGGATGGCTGTGCCACAATCCCTTCTCCTCCATTCTCCTCTAGATTTTGGGTATGCACTCCCATGTACCAGGTGTTTCAAGCTACCAGGTCCAGGTCTCTAACCGTAGTTGGACATGTGGGAATCCAGTTCTTTAACCACCACACCACTGCTGGCCCTTAGTTTGCTTGTATACCTATTAGCAATGGTTGCTTCTAAAACAGGGACTTTAATAATTCTATGTAAAACGAATGTATTGCTTCTCTTAGAAACAAACTAACTTTTATGATTAGTGAATTGCCTTCTCTCAATGAACCACAGTGTAATAAAACAGTTTGTTACCTTTTCATAAAATCAACTACCTGCTCTTTTTAGAAAATCACCAGGAAGACTTTATCCTTTATCCATTGTTTATTTGAAGAGGAAACGATTCTAATGAATAAAAATATCTATCAAGGGCTCATGTCATTTTAACATGAAATTTAATATGAGATTAAGGTCAAAATTTCATTAATGTAAAGAATGTAAACAATATTTCATTTTTTACTTTTTATGTAATTACTTTCAAGACAGGAGACGAATTTTCAT
Source organism: Tupaia belangeri chinensis (assembly GCF_000334495.1). Classification (NCBI taxonomy): domain Eukaryota; kingdom Metazoa; phylum Chordata; class Mammalia; order Scandentia; family Tupaiidae; genus Tupaia; species Tupaia belangeri. The sequence continues at coordinate 1,474,070 of NW_006209268.1, read as the reverse complement.
TATTCAACCTGCCTTCTCTTTTGGTATCTGTTTTGAGTCTAAAATAGACATTACTTTTAAATTCACATGCTCTATTTGCTCAGTGTTCAGTTTTCTCAGAAGTGAGACATGAAGGTTACCCTACCACACCAAAAAGTCAAAGTGCATGTGAGGTGAACTCCTAATGACAGAAGGGGTGCCATCAGGCCAACAGCAGCAGGTACAGTCAGTGATGGTCAGCAGGAGCCACTACCAAATCTAGTTCCTGCATTGTCCTTCCTCCTCAAATGCTCTGTTGGACAGTATTTCCCAGCAGCACTTTTCTTCATTTTCCAAGTAAGGAAGCAAGTAGAGAGTTCTTTCAAATGAACACAGAGGGCTAGCAGGTGGTGTAGAGGTTAAGGGGCTAGATCCCATAGGTCTGGCTGTACAGGTGGAATCCCAGATCCAGCCATGGGGCCAGTGCGCATGGTAACCCAAATCCCAAAGGATAGTGGGGGAGAAGGGATTGTGGTGTGGCCATTCCTCCTGAAAGATGATTTCTAACTCTTTCTCTGGCAAGCACACATACCCCTACAGCAAAACAAAAAACAAACCAACAGGGACCAACAGATGGTATAATGGTTACATTGAAACTCCCATAAGTTGCATGTGCGAGTGTGCCCAAAATCACAAAAAGAGAATGGAGAAGGGATTGTGGAATGGCCATCCCACCTGGGGGCGATTTCTCACTTTCTGTCTCTCTGTCTGCCTGGTGAGTGCACATGCCCTATATCAAGAATCTCTCTTAAAAAACAGTGGGTAACAAAGTTTGTGTGTGTATGTGTGTAAAGAGAGCACATATTATGTTAAATCTCTTATATTCACCAGTTCCAGAGAGAGAAGAGAACCAAAAACAAATGTACGTTGATATATGAATGTGCAAGAAGTGCTTACCTAATTATATTCTAAACATATTTGCTAACTGAACACCAAAATATAGTAGTGCTTAGGAAGAAAATGATACAGAATGGAAGGAGTATTCATAAGGAGAATCTTCAGGATGACTTTCAGAATTTCTGACTTTTCTCCTAGTATGGAATTTTATATAAGTTAGTTTTAACTACTGTGTTGTTAAAGACCAATCTTAGGATCCTTTAGACTCATAGGACACAGCATAAAGTCATACAGCTAAGACTTAGTATGGGGAAAGGATACAAAGCAAAATAAGCAAAGGGAAAACATACATACATGCATGGAGCAAAGTCCAATGCAAACCCTGTACACACATGCAAGCAGACTCTCAGAAATGTCACACAGCGGGCACTGTATTTACCAGGCACTGAGCTATAGCAGCAGGTGTGAGGTTTGGTCTACAAAAGCAGCTCATTAGCACTTAACTGTCCATGGTTTTTATTGGGGATGGCTATGCAGGTACCCTTTGCCTAGTATGAATCAAACATCTATTAGGTTGTCGAGGAAGTTATGACATATTTTTTTTTTCTTTTTTTTTCCCTTTTGAGGGGTTTTTGCTATAGGGCATATGCACTCATCAGAAAGAGAGAGACAGAGAGACAGGAACCAAGAAATCACCCCTCATGGGGGATGGCCACGCCACAGTTCCTTCTCCTCCATTCTCCTCTTGGGATCTTAGGCACGCACGTGCATGTGCCAGGTGTGAGTTTAAGCCACCGGGTCTGGGACTTGAACCACGGTCGACTATGTGGGAGTCCAGCAACATCGCCATTATGCCAACTGCTGGTCCCATATTTTTCTGTTTTTCTATGCAAAAATGCATCATGACTTTACTGACAACCCAATAGATTTCCAGAAGGAAAGGAGAGGGTCAGCATAAACCATATAGCTTGCACAGGAATAATGAGCTACTCTTTTTTATCAGTTAGAAGTGGTGGGAACAGGGTCAGTCTGTGGCATGGTGGATAAGGCAGCTTGACTCCACTTGGCCTACTGCATGGTTTGAATTCCAGATTAGGAGGTTTGAAAAACACACCAGGTACACATGTTTGTCTGAAAGTAAAGAGAAATGGAGGAGAAGGAATTGCAGCATGACCCTCTCCCATGGGGAATGCTTTCTCACTTTCTCTCTCTCTCAGCCTCTCTCTCCAGTAAGCACATGCACTCTCTGTTGAAGAAGAAGAAGAAGAAAGAGGAGGGGGGAGAGGAGGAGGAGGGGGAGGAGGAGGAAGAGGGGAGAAGGAGGAGGGGAGGGAGAAGGAGGAGTGGGGAGGAGGGAGAGCTAGGAGGAGGAGGAAGGAGAAGGAGAAGGAGAAGGAGAAGGAGAAGAAGAAGAAGAAGAAGGAGGAGAAGAAGAAGAAGAAATGATAGAAATATTTATAGTCAAGCTCCTAGTTGCCAACCAAGGACCAACTTTGTAAGAGGTCCTTCTGAGGATGGCAGTCCTAGGCCTACTAAATTAACTTTTCTGCACATCTACACATGGCTGTTTCAGATTCAAGTGTTTCAGATCTGCACCCCCGCTGACACACAATACAGGAAAAGATTCTGTAATAGTGGTTCTAGAAAGGCCCAAGCTCAGCTCTATTACTTCATCTAGGAATGGGTGGGTGGGTCAGAAGATGAGAGAATGAAGCAGGAACCAGCATTTAGCGTAATGGCTATGTCGCTGGACTCCTACATAGTCTACCGCGGTTCGCGTCCTGGACCCGGTGGCTTACAACTCACGCTGGGTGCGTGTGCGTGCGTGCCCAAGATCCCGAGAGGAGAATGGAGGAGAAGGGATTGCAGCGTGACCATCCCCCCTGGGGGGGGGTGATTTCTTGCTTTCTGTCTCTCTGTCTCTCTGTCTGTCTGGCGAGCGCATGCGCCCTATAGCAAAAAACCTCTCAAAAAAAAGAAAAGAAATAGAAGATGAAAGAAAGAAGGGAAGGGGGATGTCTGTTTTACCTGAACATAGGGAGGTGTGTTTTATTAGTGGCCTCCACAGTATCAAATTAGTTGTTAAAAAAAAAAAATTACTGAAAACTTAGCCTGTACCTAAGGGGAAAAAACCTACCATTCTAAAACTGTACAATAATAGCTATATGAGATTAAGGCTCACAGAAGCCAAGGGACTACACTAGCTTTATTTCCTTTAGAGAGCATCCATTCAAATGAGTATTTAATATACCAAATGTTATTTATTAGAAGATGTAACTAATGGCTCCCCCAAAGAGGCCTCTGGTCCAGAAGAGACTGGAAATGCAGCTTTTGTGGTCCCTCTCAACATCCACTTCTAATAATATAAATCAATATTGGTATGCTTACAAATCTCTTGTTTTTGATTTTATATTTAAATAGGGTAGAAAATCTGTGTTGTTGCCTGATACTGGCTTGTCAATTCTTGGCCTACAAATATAATTTATCCCTACTTACTTAAAGCACTCTGTTAGAGTAAGAGATACTTTAGGAAGAGGAAATCAATGTATCATTTGGTCTAGAAACCAACCCGTCAACTACATGTACACAAAATAAAATTCTTATTTCATGTCATCATTTCCTAAAGCCCTACAGCACGGTAGAAATTGACTTTTAGACCTAACTCAAGGGCTCTCATAAATTTCCATTAAGAAGAGAAAGGTGCGATATGAATTTGGCTCCAAGGAAAAGTAACAGCTACTGCTTACTGTGCACACACTATGTGCCAAGGACTTCATTATTCTATTTGTCATGCATACAGGGAGGCCTGAAATGACACTTTAGCTTATATCCAGAGTGAGGGGAGAACAACACATGCATATAAGCACTATCTTTCCGTTTTGTTGCCTGGTTTTAGTATTAGCATCTCTGCTAAGGAGACATATAATGAAAGAAAACATGTTGTGACCATGCTGAGGCAAGTGTAGAAATTCTTCAGTCTTATGAATAACAATACTAATCAAGACGGAAATCTTTAAGTTAAAAGAACAATAAAGCAAAAAACAATTAGACAGTTAAATGGAAGCCAAAACATGCTTATACGCATGTATTTCCTCTTTCTCTTAGGATGTTAGTCGGAATTTGGTATTGTGAATTAGCATGTATCCTGGCATGTGTGATCATGTTCTTCTGTAACATGACCTTTCTCCCTCTCTCTACAAGAAAGGCTCATGCCCATGTGTAGCTGAAAAAGAAACAAGAGACAGGGCAATATCTACGAATTCCAGCTGAGAGTGTACTTGACAAACAACATTCTGGGAGTTTCCAGGCCTTTGTAAGTAATGCTTTCAGGTCACAGGTGTGCTGCATTTGTTTTCTGTGTCTTTAGGGTAAAGTTTTCTGCAATGAATTTTACTGAGGATGGAGGGTGAGAATTTGAAGGCTCTGGGCAAAATGAAACATGGTGATCTTTGATCACTCCAAGCCAACTAAGAAGAACACACCTATTTGTAAGTTCCTGATCCAAGAACATTAGAATTCTCTACAGAAACACAGGCAATGCACAGCAGGAGAATGGGGACTCAGACCTAGGCCTGGGGCACCCACACACATAGCAACAAAGAAAACAGCATGCAAACAGCAGCTGCACTGACATACAGCAAAAACAGGCTGGTTTTTAGATCTCGCATTGGAGAGAACAAAGACATCCCAATTAATCACAACTCAGTGAGTGGAAAGTTGGGGCTTATGCACCTTTATCAACAAATAGAAAATATTATGGCAAAGGTACATATTTGTCATGTATGTAAATTACAGGTTGCACAGACTTTATATGGTTATAGCTGCCATCTCTGTTATCCCTTCCTGAAAGGGCATTGTGAAAGAAATGGGGTAAAATATTTGTATTATATACATTGGGTTGTTGGAAAAGTCATGATGCATCTATACATAGAAAAACAGAGAAAAAATATAAATATGTATATGGAAGAGTGTGTATATATTTATACCAGATTGTGTTAGATAAAAATCTTTTGGTATTAAAGAATATTTAAATATAGATTTTTGATAAATTTTAAGTCATCTAATAAATATTTTCCTAAAATTGAAAGCATGTATTAAGAAGCCAATTTCAAATTATATTATAGAAAAGTCAAAGTTTAGGGACCAGCAGATGGCATAATGGCTATGTCGCTGGACTCCCATGTAGTCAACCACAGTTCGAGTCCTGGATCTGGTGGTTTAAACTCACACCAGGTGCATGTGCGTGCATGCCCAAGATCACAAGAGGAGAATGGAGGAGAAGGGATTGTGGTGTGGCCATCCTCCCTGGGGGGTAATTTCTCACTTTCTGTCTCTCTGTCTCTGTCTGTCTTTCTGGTGAGCGCACATGCCCTTCAGCAAAAACCTCTCCAAAAAAAAAAAAAAAAAAAGAAAAGTCAAAGTTTAAAGGCAAGGACATTACAATAGCACAACCAGAGGGAAATTTAGTAAAACATTGTGTTATTACTAAACACTGACCTTCAGGAAAAAGGGATAAACTGTGGTTCTAGCAATCTGGGAAGTATCCCTTGGAGAAAGTTAGCAGAGGCACAATAGAATAAAAAACAAATTAAAACAAAGTAGTATGGGGTGTGAAGTTAGAGACCTACACTTCAGCACTAAGCCTTACACTTACTAATTGTGTGACCACTCTGAGCCTGTTTTCCAGATGTAGAAAAAAAAAAAAAAAAAAGACAGAAATTCCTGACTTTCAGGTTACTAGGACTGAACTGAGAGACATAATATCTATAAAATGCTTCAAAGTACTCTAGGCACATGGCAGACACTCAGAAAATGGTTGCTCATATAAATACTGTGGTCTTAGCATAAACCCAAGGATTAAGGAAATCTTGACCCTGCAAATAGAGATCTTACTATAAAATGTGATTTACCAAGATAGCATATAAAGTAGTAAATATTAAGTGACATAGAAGACTTTTAAGGGGCCAGCAGATGGCATAGTGGTTATGTCACTGGACTCCCACATGGCTGACGGCAGTTAGAGAACCTAACCTGGTAGCTTGAAACTCATGCTGGATGCGTATGCACCCAAGATCCCAGGGAGGAGAAAGGACTGCAGTGTGGCCAAACCCCCTGGAGGGTGATTTCTCACCTTTCCTCTCAGTGTCTTTTGTCTCTCTCTATCCAGCGAGTGCATGCGCTCTAAGGCAAGAACCTCTTAAGGTAAAACATGCACAGAAAAGCCCATTATAAATAACTGGATGAATTCCCTGAAAATTTTACATATGACTGCCATTTATTCAATCAGTCTTTTTAAAAAAACTTATCGGGTTGTTAGAAAAGTCACAATGTATTTTTCTATGGTTTTCTACGCAAAAATCATCAGGACTTACCCAAAAACCTACTATCATCTTATCCCTCTGTTGATCTGTTTGTCGTATGTGTTGCATGTAAGAATAAGAACACGCATGTGCAGAGAAACCAGTAGCTTCCAGGTTGTTCTGAATTCAAGTATGGCATGAACCATCTCTGTTTCCTCTGAAGTACAAGTATAGAACTTCTTCCATAGAACAGAGAAGCCACTTGAATGAGGATTTATGTTGAGATTATAGCCACATATCTCAAAAATGAAGCAATCACACCGGTTATTTTGTAAATATTTTATTAATCCTGTAAGAGCCTCCTAAGTGAGGTCTCACAGATACTTAGATTCTTAATCTGCTATGAATAAACGTTTCAATCCAGTGCCTGCATTCTATGACCCAGGACTACACGGGGTAGGGGGTGGGGGTGGAGGTGGAAGGAGGTTTCTAGTATCACAGGTACAACTCCCTGTCAAGACGCAGGCCCAGCAACATGCTCCCTCACCAGGGACTGCTTGCTCCAGTGATTCAAGGAGGTTACAAAAGTACAACAGGCCTTGATGTCAGCTGTGTGGTTTTACATCCCTACTATGTCAGGGGTTCTCAACCTTCTTGGGAATTTATTCAGATACAAGAGTTATTTCTTTTGAAACAACACTCTCCACCTGCCACGGAGCTGCATACTTCTTAGGTGCCTGCATTCACAAATGCTGGTAGTGTTCTCTTCAAGGTACGGATGTAAACAGAATCTTGCTCCTTCTTCCTAGAAAATAATTTCTTTAATACCTTTCCTTGATTTCATTCGCATACCTCCAGTTGTAGACATACAGCTACAAGACAAATTCAGAGCCGTCTGCCTTTCATCACATGCAGTTCCTATTAACATTTAATGAGTGTCCATCGGCAAGACTACGGATTGCTTTTTCCACTCCCACCCTCTCAGAAATCCTCCTGCTGTCTCTGAGCTAACACAGGATTTCTTCACTCACAATGTTGTTGTTTTTTTAATCTTATTTTTCATTTTTTTAGTAACTCAAAATCATCTTCATTTGCTAGTCAAGAAAAAAGTTATCTATGCCAGTTGGAACATGCCATAACAATATCAATTCAACTAGGCTTTATTATAAGAATTAATTAAAAGTAATTAATCTAAAAACAGCTCAAGTGTAACCTCCTAAGATTTTGTCCCAAACTTTTATATCGAGATAGAGGAACCTACATCTATACCTTCTCTATTTCCCAAGTATGTTAAATTTTTGTTTTTCTGTGTCAACTGGTAAAAAATGGGAACCAAGACCAAATCTGATGCCTCATGTTGACAAAATGATTAGCATGAGACTCAAAAGACTAAGTTTGGAGAAAAATAAGGAAAAAAATCCTCACTTAGCAGAAAGTGAGTAACACACAGGAAGGGCTTCTGCTGTAGAAGAATTAAGAACAAAGCTGTCCTCCAGCTACAATCTCTTTTTTACAATGAAATGGAGGGAGAGGAAGAAAGACCATGTCATCCACCTGTGATGGGATCCAAAGAAAAGGTCCTTTGCTCCATCGCTGCTTGTTCTTGGTCTTCACATCCTCCTCCTTTGCCAGAAGAAATTTCCTCTTCCTCTCTGTGTTCTTGGTTTCCATCCATGACATTCTACTTATCTCCCTCTTATGCTTCACAGGCTGAACAGTCCCACCTGAAGTTCCTTCCTTTCCACTCTTTTTTGATTTCCTGGTTTTACCCCCAGATTTCTAGACCCATCCTACTTCTTCTCCTAAACTGACCATTTTCCTAATTTCGAGGCTACCATTTCTTTTTTTCCTCAAACTACTCTACTAGCTTCTTTACAGTTTCATTCATGAAAGCAACTCTCCTTTCGTCTATCACTCAATCCCCTTTGGTACAGAGAAAGAAAGACTACTCTGAAAAGTGAATGACCAAGCTGGTAAAAGCTAAAAGTGTGCTAACTGTACACATACCAGGAAATATTGACCATCTTATGGAACATGAAATAAAGCTAACTTACAGGAGATGGAACAAGAGCAAATGAGAGAAGTTCATGTGAGAAGTTCTGATGTCATCATGGAAAGTAAAGAAAAATGACTGTGCTGGGACAAGTGGAATGATGGTTAAGGAAGTTGGATCCCACATTAGACTGTGCAGTTCGAATCCCGGATCTGGCAGCTTGAAAAATATGTCACGTACATGTGCATGAGTGTGCACAATCTCGAGAGGATAATGGAGGAGAAAGGATTGTGGTATGGTCATCCCCCTCTAGGGGGAAGGGGGGGGTTCTTTCTCATCTTCTTTCTCTTTGTTTTTCTCCAGTGAGTGCATGCACCCTATCTCAAACTTTTAAAAAAGTGAGAGAGAAAGAGACACTATGTTGAAAATTTGTTACTGGGAACATAGTAGTATCTACTAAATCCCTTGATTGATCAATCCAAATGGAAGATGTACTCTATGCTCTTTAACTGCACTAACAAAATTAGAATTAAATTCCCATTTGTTGCAAATAAGGGTTACATATCAACAATGAAGGGAGATTATTTCCTAATTTCCTCCTAAACTGACCATTTTCCTAATTTCGAGGCTACCATTTCTTTTTTTCCTCAAACTACTCTACTAGCTTCTTTACAGTTTCATTCATGAAAGCAACTCTCCTTTCGTCTATCACTCAATCCCCTTTGGTACAGAGAAAGAAAGACTACTCTGAAAAGTGAATGACCAAGCTGGTAAAAGCTAAAAGTGTGCTAACTGTACACATACCAGGAAATATTGACCATCTTATGGAACATGAAATAAAGCTAACTTACAGGAGATGGAACAAGAGCAAATGAGAGAAGTTCATGTGAGAAGTTCTGATGTCATCATGGAAAGTAAAGAAAAATGACTGTGCTGGGACAAGTGGAATGATGGTTAAGGAAGTTGGATCCCACATTAGACTGTGCAGTTCGAATCCCGGATCTGGCAGCTTGAAAAATATGTCACGTACATGTGCATGAGTGTGCACAATCTCGAGAGGATAATGGAGGAGAAAGGATTGTGGTATGGTCATCCCCCTCTAGGGGGAAGGGGGGGGTTCTTTCTCATCTTCTTTCTCTTTGTTTTTCTCCAGTGAGTGCATGCACCCTATCTCAAACTTTTAAAAAAGTGAGAGAGAAAGAGACACTATGTTGAAAATTTGTTACTGGGAACATAGTAGTATCTACTAAATCCCTTGATTGATCAATCCAAATGGAAGATGTACTCTATGCTCTTTAACTGCACTAACAAAATTAGAATTAAATTCCCATTTGTTGCAAATAAGGGTTACATATCAACAATGAAGGGAGATTATTTCCTAATTTCTCCTCAGAGTACAAAATTTATAACAGAAGAACACAGAGAAAAATAGTTTTAAATGGGGGCAGGGGACATATAGTAGAGCCAATAATAGTTAACCACTCTTCAATTTCCTCAAATGAATAGACAGATAGATTGATTTTTTTAAAAAAAGTATTTATTTTCCTTCAGCTGATGTTCAGACCAAGCACACAGGCCAAGGTCTGAGCATCGGCTCTAGTTGTACAGTGACTGTGCTATTTAGGTTATTAAAATTATTTAAATATTATTCTTGTATTTTTCTTGAACTTTCTTCTCAGAATATTTTGAAAGAACAGTTTCCAATTTTTGTCTCTTTTTAGTAACTATATCACTATTTAGTATAATGCTATTTCCCCCCTAAATTTAAATAATGTCTTTTCTACTGATCAATGCTTTAAACTAATTGTTATCTCCGTCCAAAAATCATTTTTCTCCTTCCTTCACCAAGATGGGGGATTTCTGTGATTTAACTATGATCTATGTGCATAGATCTAAGTATGACAGAAAATGTTATTTCTTCATATGATTCCCAATGCTAACTGAGCCCTCCAGATGATTCAGTGGTAATTCTAACTCATGAGTTTAATCATTTCACTCCCTTGACCAAAGTTCTCCAGTGGCTCCCAATCTTCCAGAAAAACAGACTCATGATCAGTGACAAAACATGAGTACACAGTGCAACACTGGTATACTTACTTATAGGAATGATCTTAAAACTTTGTAATAACTGGTAGGGCCAGGCAACAATCAATCTGATCACATGCTACAACCAATTAGAATAAACACCAACCATAAGATCAATTATTGTGGCTAACCTTGTATACTGGCTATCATGTTCGAATTACATGTGTACTACTGTACTAACACCTAAGGTCTTATGTGTATTTTATGAATGTTATAAGACAAAATTATAATACAAGGAAACAATAAACATTTTCTTATGGTATCAGAATGGACAAAGTCCCAAATACTCCACAGATGATGACTGGTACAGAGTATAAACTCTAAATGCCTTCTAGAGGATGTCCTACCATCTGACTACCTGTCCAGGCTTGTCTCCTATCTATCTTCTCATACTCTGATGATACTGGTTCTAGGACATTCTATCACTTTTCATCATTCTATACTTTAGTGGACACTGTTCTTTTAGCCTGGATAAGATCCTCTGTTCCTGAAAAATTCCTGCTCTTCTCTTCTGAATGTCACCTCAAAGGCCACCTACCTATTTTGGGGAGTCTTCCCTTGATAGCCCAAGGCACACACAGAGGCTCCTTTCCTTATTTATGTTACAGTAACAAGAGCTAACATTTTCTGACCATATGCTTCCGCCAAGTATTCTGCTAGGCATTTCATATGCAGTATCTTGAATAATTCCCCAACAACCACCAGAAGGCAGGTACTATTTTTATCTCTAAACTGAAGCTTAGAAAGGTTAAAATTCATACAAAGAGTGACACAGGTAGAAGGTAGGAGAAGTTTTCAGGCCCAAATCTGATACTAAAGTACAGATATACCTTTGACTTGTCCATGTCTCTAATATCACAATACCACACAGCTATAAAATTCTCAATTTGCATGGGAATAAGAATTGTAACTTTTCACCTTAATATTCAAAGCACTTAGCACATCACAAAACTCATGAAAATGCTTGCTGTATGAATATATAGGTAGTTAAAAATCTGGCACTTTTAAATTAGTTATGAGCTATTCAGTCTATGTATTAGAGAATATTAGATTTTACATCTAGCTGTTTACCTTTTAAAAAATTTTTACAGATTGTTAACAAACTAGGGAGTACACATGACTAAAGTTTAGCTTATCAAGAGTTACACTTGCTTTCACCTTATAGCAAGAAACTTTGAAAGAGGATGCTCAAACTGTACTAATGATTCTCTCAGGGTCTATAAGGAAATATCTGAAAGGTCTTGTACATGTTCTACTGCCCTGCACCAACTCAGGGGGAAGTGCTCTAGGAGAGTAAAGGCACAAAACCTCACCTCTTTTCCATCTTCTTCCTTTCTCACTTCCTGGGGGAAAGAGGAGAAAAAAGACACCCATGAGGGGTGAAGATTTAGGCAAAAAAGATGGTAATAAGCTCACATGAGAGGCTTCTCTGTATGTGTCTGACAAAAGAGAATGTCAGAAATTAGAAAAAGTGAGACCTGCAGATGGCGTTATGTCACTGAACTCCCACAAGGTCAACCGTGGTTCAAGTCCTGGACCTGGAGGCTTGAAACTCATTCTGGGCATGCGTACCCTAAATCCCAAGAATGAAGGAAAGGGACTGCAGTGTGGCCACCACCCATCCAGTGGGGATTTCTCAGTTCCTTTCTGTCTCTCCAGTAAACACATGTGCTCTATAGCAAAACCTCTCTCACTAAAATGAGAAAGAAATTAGAAAAAGTTAACTCTACGCTTTTGAAACATGTCCCAATAGCTTTACTTTCGTTGCCTCTCACTCACCACCATACCTTTCCCCTCTCCTCTACTAGATTGTGTGCTCTTTGAGGACAAAAACACAGGTAGGGGGTCACTTGGGTCAGTCATCTTCTACCTCCTTCCACACTAGCTCCTTTTAATCCCTCAGTTCTTAGTTTGTCTCTAGCCTCCAATACCATAAAACTTCTAAAATGCAACTATGGTCTGTGTCTAATGTAAGTCTCTAATTTTAGAACTACCCAGAATCACACCACAGAACTTCATCCTTTGGAAGTGCTAAGCAATACTAAGTGAAACGTTAGTGTGGTCAGTTATGAGAAACAGCTACTTAGTTAAAGGGGTGAAACATAAAAAATTTGGTTTTAGTTCTGTTGATAATGCACTTGCTGATGGTGCCAGCAGGCATCAAAAGTCAGTGGACATTTGGTAAGGTGGAACTGTGGTGCAGAAGGAAGGTGAAAGCCTGGGAAACAGCTATCGTTCATCCAGAGAGAGGCAGCAGCTGTAACGATAGCAGATTTTCAAGGCAGACCCAGACAGACAGAAGACAACAATAGTGGAGGACATACATTTACGACACCACTATGGAGCTGCAAGAAACTAGAGATGGGCAAATCAGAGGGCTCCTACGTCTCCCCTCTGAGGTGCTCCCAGTGATTAAACAGCACGGCACTTGGCATGGTTGGATCATTACAGCTCTGCAGAAGAGAGAGGCAGAGCTGGTGGCATTAACAATTAAAAAAAAAAAAAAAAGAAAGAAAAATAATGAAATGTCATGAACCAAGAGGCAGAATTCAGATTCTGTCATGACAGACCATGTCAAATTTCTCATCTTCTCACATTCCTCCCTTTTACCTTTAATGGTGTTCTAATGAGAAACAAACCTGAAAAGTACTGATACTTTGAAAAGGTAAGGCTGCCACACACACAAACACACGAACATACATATAAAGTAGCACTGATTTAAGGAAATGATGTTAACGCTTCTGAATTAAAAAACAAAGCATAAGTAAAATTTTAAAAATAAAAATAAAAGGGCAATTATTTCTAGGGTTCATCACAGTTGAACCACTGCCAAAGCAACTTTGGGCAGTATTTTACCTCTTCATGCAGCAATTTAAAGTGATTTAAATTTCATTTTTTACTATCTCACTAAGATTTTACGATGATTAGAATTTAAAGTGTTTTCAGACCCATTGGGTAATGTCTTACTATTGGGACAAGGCAGTCATGTGACAGAACTGTTTGTCTGAATGATTTCAAAGGCTGTGTGATGTTTCTCCAAATTATCTGTCTTTGATAACAGAGATAAACAGACAAGATACCCATATCTTGACTGAAGTAGCATTTACTTTCAAGTTCTAAGATTTTAGTTTTTATCTGCACTAACAGAAAGAATGTGCAGTGAGCAGCTGTAAAAATTAAACAAATCACTTATCCTTGAATTTTGAATAAAAGTCAGGATTACACAACCTAACTTAAAACAATACCTCTTAGAAAAAAAGAAATTCACTCTGCATACATATCATTATATGTTGCTTTCTTTAAAACCATTCATAATTTAGCAGAAAGAGGACCATTTAAGAGCATGAGACATGAATTAACATACAGGGTGGACAGGAAGGAATTCAAAGGCTATTTGAAGGCTGAAGCAACATTTTTTTTTTCTTTTTCTTTCTTAATGTGATTTGATAGAAATGAGAAAAGGTGAGAGTATTGAATATGAACCCATGATACTGTAGCCAGGTGTCCTTAAGGTATATGCTGGTTGGGTGAAGGTTTGAGGAGAAAAACACGGCAAGCCATACATGTATGAAGAATAAAGTACTTCTGCAACTCTACCATTTTGAAGGTTGATTCCTAATTTGTCTTCATATAGTGTGAAAACAGAAAGACATAAAAACATTTTATTTATACTTGCGCCTTTCTTTTTTGAAAAATTTCTGTTGGTAGAAAGATCAAAATACTCAGTATTTTCCACAAGACCAAGTTATTTAAAAACATAAACCCATACTGGGGTCAGTAGATGGTGTAGAGGTTATGTGGCTGAACTCTCACAAGGCCAACCACGATTCAAGTCCCAGACCTGGTGGGTTGAAAGCCACACCAGGCGTGTGTGCCCAAGATCCCGAGAGGAAAATGGAGAAGGGATTACGCTGTGGCCATCCCCCCTGGGGGGTGATTTCTCCCTTCCCCTCTCGCTGTGTCTCTCTTTCCTGTGAGCGCATGAGCCCTAAAGCAAAAAAAAAAAACAAAAAACAAACAAAAAAAACTAAAAAAACAAAGAGAAAGAAATATTCACATACTATACTCACAGGGAGTACTCTAAACTTGGCCCCAAATGGCACTAAAACAAAATAACTTCAACCAGACTTTTCTGTTTCAGCTTCAACATTGAAAGGAAACAACACAAAGCTGGACAGGAGACGATGCTGTGCCATTAGAGAACTGAGAAAAGAAAGGAAATATTAAAGGGCCTTTCATCCCTCTAGTTATAATAGTAAGTAGATCTGATACAATGAATTCCAGGAAAGTGTTAGTATCATGAAAATAGCAGATAATATTCTGAATGTATTAAGATAGGGATATTGAGTTACATTTCTCCAATTCATAACATTAGTATGATTACTTTGTCTACACTAATAAAAGAACTGTACTATGCATATAATGTAGGATTGCGAGCACAGCTGTGTTCACATGTGAGCATGTTATATTCTTGCCTCTTAGCCTGAACATGACATTGTTTTTTAAAAAACGTCAGAAGTCATTTCAGAACGCACAGTATGTTGCTATGGTGCATGCTGCTGCAAAGAAAAAACTAATGGGCTCTCTACTTAATGTGATTAGAGCCATTATTGACATAATGCCAGGAAGACGCAAAACCATTAGCATTACGCTACAGCTCACTTTAGCATCCACTCAGATTTAGTATTTGATCCACAATTTTAATTTTGTTCAGCTCTATTCAGAGCTGCATTACACAAAATGCATAATTAAAAGCTGCTGTGATTCTCTCTACTTCTCAAATTAAAAACATAGCAAACATTTGTAGTTCTAATCCACTAGAAATTAATAAATCAAATAGTGTCTTTTATCCTCTTTCCTCCATGCAATTCAGATTGCAGGGTGGGAATACTTCTGTCTGCAAGTGTGCTACAGAACAAGCGGCTGCTCAAAGGAAAGAAAAGTCCCCAAACTGCCTACTGTAACGGGAAATGAGAACCTGGAGGGCCTAGCTGCACCAATAGCTTCATATAATTCTAAGCATTAAGCCAGAACAGCTTTCTGCAAAGAAAAATTTTAATCAATTCACCATAAATCCTTTTGATGCATTTTCCTTCATTAGCTCATTTTGTCAAGTATACACATGCTCCTAATTTAATTTAATCAAATGTACCGTGTCTTTCTGTCAACAGTGAAGCAATTCCCATGTCCAAAAGATCTCCTATCAACTCCCTACCCAGGGCAGCCTTAGGAAACTTGCTTTATCCAGTGTTAAAAACAGAAAGGGCTACCTTCTAAAGATCTGCCATCTAGAGTTGAGACACTAACACCATTCCTAATTCTATTGCTACCAGAAGTCTTCGTCACTTGAAATTGAAGAGGATTATGATTCATTACAGCAAGAATAGTACATCATCCCCTGTGGGTGATAATGCTAAGAAAGTTCTGGAAGGCCTATAAAAAACAGCTGTACACTAAGAAAGGGAAATATGAATTCAAATATAGGCCTCTAAACCGCTCCTTGAGTTTCGCCTTTATACACCTGAGATGTTCTAGTTAGGCCTCTATTGCCAGTTCTTCCGGTAGGCCACCAATCTGCCTGTCTGAAAAGCTCCATTTTGGGAACCAGCAGTTAGCATAATGGCTATGTTGCTGGACTCCCACGTAGTCGACCGTGGTTCGCATCCCGGACCCGGTGGCTTAAAACTCACGCTGGGCGCGTGTGCGTGCGTGCTCAAGATCCCAAGAGGAGAATGGAGGAGAAGGGATTGTGGTGTGACCATCCCTCCCGGGGAATGATTTCTCACTTTCTGTCTCTATGTCTCTCTCTATCTGTCTGGCGAGTGCACGTACCCAGAAAACCTCTCCAAAAAAAAAAAAAAAAAAAAAAAAAAAGTTCCATTTTTTTCCCCCCATTTTTGAAAAAAATGTAAAGTGAAAAAAGGTAAATAAAAAAAAAAAAATAAAAAAAAAAAAAAAAAAAAAAAAAAAAAAAAAAAAAAAAAAAAGTTCCATCTTTATCTCCCTCATTAATAGCAACTCATCTTTCAGATCTCTGCTCAAAGCTCACTTTATCAAGGAAGCAATTCCGCAAGTCCCTTAGGTGATCTGCTTTTTTAACTATAACCTCGGTGTATGCTGGTTTTGCAGACTATGAGATGACGGTATTCCTCCTACTAGCCTGAGGGCAGGAACCACACAGGTCTAGCCTGCTCACCATTTTAATTTCTAGAATCTCGCAGCTCTAGGTGGCACATAGTAGGTACTCTCTAAATGCAGTTTTAGAACGTTCTTTGATAACCTTTATTGCTTAGTACTTTATCCCGAATTAAGAGATGCTTTCCCTTGAGTGTTTCCAAAAGTTAGGAATCCTCAGAGTAGACTTGGAAGGAACTTCCTTTAGCTTCTGCTTTAGAATGAACTCCCAGAAACAAACAGGATATTCTGCTCTGGCATGAGGAGGGGATGCATTTGGCACCCCATTTGAACATCTCAGCACATTTTTTGGTAGGTGTTTATTAACTATCATTTCTCTTTAGAAGAAGGCTTGTGTAGCCCCTGCATTCTTCTATATCCTGCAAACAGATTACAGGGGTAGTCGGGCAGAGAAACCCCAGCTGCATCTGGCTCATTACATTGTGGTTAGTTTGTTTCATTGTCTCATGGCTCTAACTGCTGTACGTCTTCTCTTCCACTGAGCTGAAATCTGCCTTCCTATAAATTTCAGTCCTCTGAGGCATTAACAGAATCGGTCTGCTCCCTCGTCCATGTGGAAGCCCTAATGGATGGAGATGAGATTCCATTTCAGCAGGCTTTTCTCCAGACCAAACAATTTTAGGGTCTTCAAATGATGTTTGCCATAGTTTGTCTGTTTGGTTCCTGCCCTCATGGAGCCTTCACCACCCTAGCAACTCTTGGGGGTCACCCCGCAAAGCTTCAATGATTCTGATACACTGTGCTGCCCAGAATTAAACTCAAGATTCCAGATATGATCAAAGAAGAGGTAGATACAGTATCTGATAATGTCACTATAACTCTGTCATTAATGAGCAAACATTCTTTTTCTTAAAAAGGCATAAAACATAAATGACACAATACAAATGTTTTCAACTCAATTTGTTATAAAATGCTGCCTTTTTCTTACATGTCATCTATAACGTAATTTCCCATCTTATTCTTCAATGAACAGCGTTAGTGTAACAGAATATTCAGCCTAAAAACATCTTTTAACACAAATTATGAGATGAAAGGACTGTTAGATATAATAAGTATAGATGATCTAATGTACAGATACTTCTTAGCTTTAGAAAACGTGAGCTCTACATTAACCATGTAGCTTCTGGCAAACTCCTCTAGGTCACAAAGGCTTGTCACTGGGTAAAAGTGCCATTCAATTGAAATAAATATTGTGCAGCTCACTGTTTCAGCTCTCTTAAAGATCTTCCAGTGCTAAGAAAAGCAGCATGACAGTGACATTAGAGAGATGAACAACATGCAAGTGGAATTCAAGTCACAAAAAATGGTGGTTGGAATTATATCCCCAAATTAGACTAAAATGGGATTACAGTGTGTGTATTCTATACCACTTCAATTGCCATCTCTTATACCAAAGACTATAGGGCCTTGCAAAGCATCAAAGAGGTTTATTTTCTCCATAGTAATACAGAGTTGTGAGTCTTCCCCTCCCAAATATTTAATTATTAAAATTTTCAAATAGGGACCAGCAGTTGGCATAATGGCTATGTTGCTGGACTCCCATGTAGTCGGTCATGGTTCGAGTCCCAGACGCAGTGGCTTAAACTCACGCCGGGCACATGCATGTGTGTGCCCAAGATCCTGAGAGGAGAATGGAGAAGGGATTGCGGCGTGGCCATCCCCGCTGGGGGGTGCTTTCTATCTTTCTGTCTCTCTGTTTCTCTCTGTCTTTCTGGCAAGCACACGTACCCTATAGCAAAAGCCTCTCCTTTCCAAAAACAAAATTTTTTTTTCAAATATACAAAAAAATTATATAGTGAGCACTTATATATCTACTATACAAATGTTACAATTAACATCTTATTTTATTTGCTTTGTAAGAGTCCTGTACTTATCATTGATCACTTGTATGAGACAATGGTCATATAATTTACAATTATAAGGGAAAAATTCCTGGCATCACAAGGTCAGCCCTCACTTTTAAAGTATAGATAAAAACATTTCGGGTGCTTAATTGAAGTTGATACAATCTTACCTGCATTTTGGTCTAAATCCTTTCTTTATGCACTCTGGGTAGAGTATCTGCTAGATTATTTATCAGTTTATTTTAATAGCTAGGCACAAAGATAGAACAGTATTGTCTGTAATAGCTTACTCTTTGGAAAAATACTTACCACCTTTGATAATCTTCAAAACTTGAAAATTATTTGTAAGCACCTTGTGTTTGTCCACTTAAGCTATTCTCATACAATAATTTTTATCAGCCACTATACATATAGTATTTACTATGTAGCTGGTACCATTCTAAGTACTTTTCCCCCTGTAGCTCATTCAATACATGTAATATATTTATTAAATGGGTACTGCCAATATTACACTTCCATTTTCAAATAAACATGAGGCACAAATGTCCAAGAGCTTCTAAGGTGCAGAAGTAGGATTCAAACTCCAGCTACCGAGCACCACAGACTTGCAGTTTCCCAGTACACTGTACTACCTCTCCAGCAAACAAACACAACCTTGTGCCTGACAGAATCTAACATGGTAAATTGTTGCCACTGCTGATGTTCACTTACCATTTGGTTATTTTCATTTCAGAAATTGAAGCCAGGTTCAATTATAATGCATCTTATTTGAAACCAAAAGCTTAATTTGCTTCTGCATAAACAAAATACATGTGCAAGGTATATAATGATTATGATATATTTGCAATAGAAAGTAAAGATCAGGCCAGTCTCATACCCTAGTGGTGAAGAGAGCTGAATCCCATATATTCTACCAGTTTGAAACCCAATCCTTGGTAAACATCCTGGGTATGTGCATGTATGCCCCAAATCCTGACAAGATGAAGAAATGGAGAAGAGACTGCAGTGTGACCATAGCCCATTGGGGGTGCTTCAGGGGTACCTCCTGTCTATACCTCCCCCCCTCTATCTGACACGTACACATGCCTTCTAGAAATTAAAAAAAAATGTACACTGAAAATAAATACCTACATACACAAACAGTTCCATATGCAAACAAGATGTGCGATCTTTGACAAGTTAATTAACTTCTCTGAATCTATGAACTCACGGACAAAGTGAGGGTAATATTATAATAGTAATACCAACCTCATGAGATCATTATGAGAGTTATACAGTATATTCTGAGTTTGAAAGTATCTCTAATGTAGTAAGTTCTCAATAAATCTTAGCTACAAATACATGTAAAACTCTTAGTACCATATGTGCCATACACTAGACACTAAAAATTGTAATCAGTGATAATAACATTAACAACAACAATATAAGATCAATATATATCAATAATAATTAACATTTACTGACACCACAGGGGGAATTAAAGATCCATTTTTTTGTTTGTTTTAATGGTTCCAAAAGAATAATTTTAATTTTGGCTAAACACAGCCTTCTAGGAGAATGCATAACAAAGAATGCTTCTGATTAAATCAAGATGACTAAATAGTACTACAGCAGATCTACAGGAATTGTTTAATTTATAAATAAATCAAATTGGTATCAGCACAAGGTCTATACTAGCTATTATATCCAATTGTGTCAACCCAATAATGTTTGCAAACATTTAGAAAATACTATAAATGGGCCTGCTCCATGGCACAGAGGCAGTGTGGTTACTGCTTAAGAGAGGCCAGATCCCCACATGGAGACCACAGTTTGAATTTCCAGGCTGACTGGCCTGAAACATGCCAGGCCCGTGCATAAATGCCCAAAATGCAATGGGCTAGAGGACTGGAGAAAGGGTACATGGTGTGACCCAAGCCTGTGGAGGGTGCTCACCTCTTTCTCCCCCACTTCCTCCTCATGTGGACATGCTCTATCACAAATAAAATAATAATAAAAAGTAATAAGCAGCAAATAATATTATATTCAAAACATTGAAAACTTGGGCTAAGAGGCGAAAGAAATTTTCCTCTTATGTTGAATGACACAAGAAGGAGTTCTGGTCTCTAATACTTTAAATAGTAAGATGGGGCTGATGAAAAGGACTGATAAAACTCTTGCTAATGCTCTCAGTTCTCCATAGTCACTCATTAAAATCAGAAAGAAAGATGACAAGACATGACATCCCTCTGGATGCCAACACCATAGCCTATAGATAATTTATGCAATCTGTTACCTTTTCTCTAACTCTAATGTCATCAGACAGGACGCAGAACTGGGATCACAAGAATCAAGAAAAGATTCCCTCTCCTTTGTGTTTCAATTTTAAAAAGTGAACTCCGAGAGGTCAACATCTACAGTGTTTAAAACTTCAGACCTTGGGACTCTGTGCCAGCCTGGTGTCTCAGAGGACAGTAATGGAGTTACTGAACCCCTTAGATGTCTTTAAGTGAGAAGTCATGCAAAGGTCCAGGGGCTTTCCTTGTCAGTCCATCAGTCCACTCAGGTGTTACTAACACCCCGATGATCCATCTGACTGGACCATTTAGTCTTTGCAGGTACAAATGGCAATTTGCTGTACATTTTTGATTACACGTATATTTTCTCCACTATGCCTAACAGCATGTAAAACAAAAAAGTGCCATTTTGTACAAACAAAGGCACTTACCAGGGCTCTGCGGATCTCAACACCATGCACTCTGAAAGGATTGATGATGGTGCGGTGGGAATGGGACAGGAAATGGACAACTGTGTTTTCCCCTGTTAATAGCATAATGCAACTTTATTGCTAAAAAAAAAAAAAAAGAAAGAGAGAGAGAGAGAGAGAAAGAATGTTCTTAACCACCTTTAGCCACTGAAAAAGACACTTGCTGCTGAAATCAGGAAAGACTTTTGTCCTGACACAAGCAACTGACCATATTTTATTTCCTTATATCTTATTCCCTTCCTTAATTTCCATTACTTCATTGCTCTCAAATTACCTGTAACTGCATGATTTTCTCGATACGAATTCCAATATTGTAAAGCTATGTGGTTTTGGCTGCAAGTGCACAATCCTGTCCTTAAACAGATGTTAAACAAGACTATATCCAGGCTTCCTAATGTATCAGTAAAACGTATTTAACAATAATGAGCAATGATTACAAAGTGTATGCATGATACATTATATAGTAACTGCCCTGAAACAGAGAGCAAATATTAATTTTACAACCCACAGCAGGTATAGCTACTCCTATTGTTATCCTATTACTATTTAAAAAACTTTGAAAACATTGCTTTAACCTAAATCCCAGCAAATACAGGTGTATGTGTGTGTGTATGTGTGTGTGTATGTGTGTATAGATAGACAGATAGATAGATAGATATAGATATAGATATATAATTTTTTTTACTATAGGGAATTTGTGCTCACTAGAGAGAGACAGAGAGAGAGAGAGAAAAAGAGGGAGAGAGAAATCTGCCCCCCTCCCCCCCAGGAGGGATGACCATACTGCAATCCTTTCTCTAGTCTCCTTTAGGATTTTAGGCATACACACACACAAGCAAGGCATGATTTTCAAGTCACTGGGTCTGGGACTTGAACCATGAAGTTGACTATGTGGGACCCAGTGCCTTAACCTCCAGGTCACCTGCTGGCCCCGTTATATTAAAAGAAATTTCTTTACACACACACACACACACACACACACACACACACACACACACGGCAAATGGCCCTTGTATAGAATTTTCTGATGAATGGTCCCTGAGCAAAAGAACTTGAAAGTCACTCATAAAGATATCACTAACTTTCAGACTTCTAAGAATTTATCCTTAAACATGGTTCTCTCCCACCCACACAAAAGTATAATGCAAGCTTTTCTGTACACAGTGGTGTTTAATAAATCCTTGTTGATAAAGATAATGGCAAAAGAAAAATCCACCCAGAACCCCAAATCCCTGTCAGACAACTGTTCTACTCCTCCTGGGATCTCCCGAAAATGGCTGTGATTAACTTCTTAAAATGACAGCAAGAATTCTTCTGCATTGGTTTCAAGACCCCTTTACACTTAGGCATCTCCTGACTCCTAACCTTTCTCCTATTAAATTTTGAACAATCTATGCTGTTTTACACCTCAGAGCTCAGAAAAGGCAGCACAGTAGCTGGTGTACGGATGTGACAGAATGTTTTTATTCCACCCCCGGAAAAAAAAAGCTCCCTGTTTTTGACACACTGGAAAATGTACAGCCAGAGTGTGCTCGAGGCAAAGATGCCACCCCAGCCTTACATCTGTCTGCTTTCATTTGTCTACAACTGTGCTTATAGATAAAACAAGCTTTCCAGATGTCATCACAAGCAGGGCTCATATGCTGACTTCACTGAGACACCATTGTTGGCTGCCAGCATAACAGAGTTGTAAAACTAAAATATTTAAACTCTGAGCTACTCAACACAACTCTGAATGTCACACAGGATCTTATTTCAGGATTAATTAATGTACACCCCAATAAAATAATCATGTGTTAAAACAGAGCTGGCTGGCATGCGAATTTATCTAATTTTCCTTTCTCCAATAGTTTCGATGGCATACAATAGCTTCATGAAGAAATTTCTGAAGGAGAGCAGGTAGAGTTAGTTACATGTGTACATCCTATGAGCTCTTAAGTTTCAGGTTCTCCATCGTCACTGTGAACAGTCCTGTATATTCTCATTGTTTAAAATGGTGAACCTAAGATGAACAAAAGCAATATGCCAGGCACAGACTATAAAGATGTTTCTACTGTCAGGGGGGAAGGCCAATGACAAGTGATAGGGAGATTACTAAGAGGCATTGTTACATGCATCCATATGTGAAGCTTGGCTTCAGGCAACCTGGTATCAGGGAGCTTGAATGTTTGAGAACACAATATCCCCGTGGTTATAATTACAACCACTGTATAAGAAGAGGACTGCAGTGGTTTCATAACGTCCCTTAACAAAGAAGAGCTCTTCATTCCTGTGTTTCCTGAAAATTTCCTCAAATACACACACACACACAGTATTTCTAACTTTCTTTTTCTCTGAACCAACCTAACAATTTAGTTTTCACTAAGAGAATCCCAGGGAGTTCAGTTTTGGTCTAAATGACCATTTCTAAAAACATCCAATACCACTGTTCTGCATTAGAAAAAGATTCACAGTTGTGTACACCAGACATCTATGCATCTCTTACTAACTGGGTTACCTTCCTGCTCTGGTAAATCTTCTCTAGCCTAGTTTGTGATTCTGTAAACTCGGGTTAGGAATGTTCATTAAACATCTGTTACTCAAAAACCTAGCTTGTGGGCCATTCTGGTTTTAGAGGCCAAATCCATCTGAAGCCTTCTGGAGTTTCTACTTCGTCTGACAAGAGACTCTGTAGTCAACTTTGCATTAACCCAGTCAAGGCTCAATATAGGGCCCATCAGGGCAGCTTCTACACCCAACTGGGCTCATATCATGTTGCTGGAGCGAGCACATGGACATGTGCACATGTATACACACACACACATACACACACACACAATGTTTCCAGCAGCATTCCCCAACCTTCCTCCACCTCACCACTCCCACCCGGAAGGCACAGGAGAACAAAACACTTATTTGTGATGGCTTCCAGGGAGACCATTTACAGAGAGGGAAAAGGAATCAGTTACTTTGCTTTCTTACCATCCTGAATGTTCCCATCTTCTCCTGAGCCAATCTAGTTCAAACCTTCTGAAAATAAATCACCCCAAAGCACTCAAGATTTCCCTAAAGACCCCAGCAGGCTTCCTGCTTTGTGTGTTCCCACTTCTGTGCTGAGAGGCTAATGTGCTTTAGAGATGTTTGTTTTAATGCAAAGAACCTAGTATGAGTCAAAACAACCTGCTATGGTGATCCATTTACCTCAGATGATCCTGGCCTCTTGTACTCCTATTTCAGCATGAGAGGAGGAGGCCAGTGCTAAAGGAGAAACTGAGTGTTAAGTCCTGGTCATATCAAACTATTAAGATAGCAGTTATACCTCTTGAGGTAAGAATATTAATATTAGTCCTAATTTTGCAGGACTCAATGTTATTCCTTCATTTGTGGCTGGGCTAAATTTTCAGATTGGGGCAGGAGTAATTAATCATCACACCAAAATAAATATGTGCCTATTTTATTACCCTCCCAGTACTACAGATAATGTCATTTCAAAGTGTCTTTATAAAACCATTGGGTTGTTGGGAAAGTCATGCTGCATGTTTGCATGGAAAAACACGTCATGACTTATCTGATGACCTAATATTTTGAGTGATGCTTACTTGATCTAACCCTAATCAGCTTTTCAGCAAATACACACACACACACACACACACATGCCCAACATGAGTTTTAAGCTGCTGGTCTGACATACATACTTTTTTCTTTTTCTTTTTTTTTTTTTGGAGAGGTTTTCGCTATAGGGCGCGTGCGCTCGCCAGACAGACAGAGAGAGACATAGAGACAGAAAGCAGGAAATCACCCCCCAGGGGGGATGGTCACGCCGCAATCCCTTCTCCTCCATTCTCCTCTCGGGATCTTGGGCACGCACGCACACGCGCCCGGCGTGAGATTTAAGCCACCGGGTCCGAGACGCGAACCGTGGTCGACTACGTGGGAGTCCAGCGACATAGCTATTACGCTGGTTCCCCATACTTTTTTTAAATGCCAAAGTACACAGTAAGAGAGAGAAAAAGCAACCCACAATGGGGCATAGTCAAGCCACAATCCCTTCTCCCCCATTTCTCGATTTTTTTTTAGAATTCTGGATACACATACACACACTCAAACACATACACACTCAGTATGTTTTCCGAACTGCTAGAGCCAGCATTTGAACTGTGGTCAGCCATGTGGGATCCACTTCCCTTAACCATTAGACTATAGGGACAGCCCTTGGTAAAAGTACATTTTTACAACATTAAATGATACATTAGGCGTTCAAATATTTGCACTAAAGTTTATTTTCTGTTCTTTAAAGCTCTCCTGGGATTTTATGTGAGTGCACATTATTAAGGAGTAGCAATGTGGCAGAGTCACATGATATTTTTCATCTCATTTTTGCCTTTAAATGAACAGGGGAATCCAGAAGTAATGCCACCTACCCTTGCCTTTTACAGATAAGGAAAGAGGTGACTCAGCTGCCTGTTTGCCCAATGGCAAGAGAGTAACCCTGGGGCCAAGCCAATGTACTTGCAAGTGAAGGGGAAACACCGTGCTGGGGTCAACTGTCCTCTCTTAGCTACAGACCAGAGGTCATAATCACAGCAGGCGAGAGCCAGTTCTGAACCCGGAAGCCCAACAGGACAGGCAGTGTTATCCTCAGGTCCGCATTTGAATACAACTACATTAAAAAAATAACCCAATTTAACAATTCAGAAGTTCTGATATATGTTTTATAAAAATGTATGAGAGACCTAAAAGCCATGGAGAGCCATAACTTTGAGCTGCCTCATTTGTTTCTCTTTTATTATAGTCCTGCACAGTGGGCACATGTTCTTCACTGAAAAGAGAACATTAAATCTTTATTCTAAACTGTTTTAGCAGAACGATATTAATAGTTGAATATTATTTGTCTGACTGATAAAATATCATTCAAATAAGACCAGAGAGAGCACTGAACCCTAGCCAAGTCCTACAAAAAAAGTGACGTGCTGTCTTCAGAAATGGTAATTTCTTGTTGCTCGTATGATTTCTGCAACATCTATACTGCTGTGTGAGCCCAAAAGCCCATGATTGGTGTGAAGGTGGCTACTTAGACATGAGTTTTACTCTGGGTCCCCCTTAAGAGCAAAAGTGACTGTCTGAGGCATTCTCTCTCTTCCTTGCATATCTGCTTGGTCCTTCCTAATGCAGGATCAGTAAGCAAACCATGAGAAAGCCACTTTGTTTCTAAGGATGTTTCACCATAGATGGAGAAGTGGGACCAGATTTAAGATTAGAAGAAAAGATTCAATATTGGAAAATATTCAGACATCAGTTCGACTCAATTCAGCAGAACCCTTAATATTATTATGTATGGCCATATCTTTGGAGCTATTTGCTTTACTTTCTCTATCAAACTCCATATCCCATATGGTATAAAGAAAGGTTCCATTTTTCCTGGTGTGTGTCACTGTAATTTCAATAAGGTTAGTTCAAAGCTATAACAATGGCCTTTTTATAGCTTTCTAATTTTCTATCAAATTCACAACACATTTTTCTTCTCCCCACTATACTATATCTTGATGTTCCAAATAACATAAAATATTAACAACCCAGAAGTTAGGAAGCCTGATCTCTGCTTTAGATATCTTTTTAAATAATCAAATGGATGACAACAGTACTAATAACTAAATAGGTTTTACATAACGCTAACAGGCCTACACTTAAACTAACTGAAAAATTACATTGAACCTAGTTTGAACTCACATAAATAAATTAAGTAAGTTTGTAGGAATATTCAGTGTTTCTACATGAAAGCTACTGAGCCAAATGTTTTAGCGGGAAACAAAATTTTCTTAATTGGTAAATGAATGGTTCAGTCTGGATATCTTTTCATGCACTGAAATATTTAATTCAGGGTTTAGCCTCCAAATACTTAAGATTAAGAGCGTGGATACTCTATTGACTATAAGTTTCTGTAAAAAAGAAATGCTATAATAGAACATTTATAAAATATTTAATTCTTAATCCTGATCATTCAATCTGTTCCTAGCCAAATAACGAACAAGACATTTAAGTCTAAACCTAGATCAAAACCAAAGCCAATTTTAATAGCCTGAATAGGGATAAAGCCCTCCTTTAGCAAGAAAGAAAGGAAAGAAAGAGATAGGAAAGGAAGGAAAAGAGGGAGTGTGGGAGGGAAAAAAATATTAATGGGTAGATCTGGTCAAAATTATAGGCAAAAATTTTTATGAATCCTAAAATAATCTATATCATGTTTTGGTCACTTATGGTTATTACGTTTTCCAAAAATGTTTAGAAAACTCATTCAAGGGGCCAGCAGGTGGTATAGTGGTTAAAGGCGCTGGACTCCCACATGGCCGACCACAGTTTGAGCCCTGGACCTGGTGGCCTGCTTTCTCACTCCCTCAATCCTCCAGTCTGATCAAACTGGAAAATAACAATATTAATAATAATAATAAATAAAGTCAAATGATTTTTTAAAAAAATGTAAAAATGAAAGATCATTCAATATAAGCTTTTACACTAAAACAGAACCAAAAATTAACATATAAACTTTCTAAAGCCAGTGCTACAGAAACAGAAATATGTAATCTACAGGAGTAATTTTAATTTTCCAAGTAACCATAATAAAAGAGTCAAAGAAAGATAAAATTAGATTTAATAATGTATTTTACTTAAAACTACAACTCAAAATATTGTCAGTTTAAAGTAATCAATACAAAAATTTGTTATATTTTACATTCAGTTTCCATATTAAAACTTTAAAATCCAGTATTTTACCTTTACCACACATCTCAATTTGGTATAGGATACTTAAAATGTGGCTATGTGGGGCCAGTAGGTGGCATGGTAGTTAAAGCACCAAACTCCCACATGGCCCAACAGCAGTTTGAATCCTGAACCTGGCAGCTTGTTCTTTCACTTTCCCCCTCTCTAGTCAAAGTAAAATAATAATAAATAATTCTTCAAAAAATATGGCTATGCAACCAAGAATAACTGCATTTAATTTAAATTTACATGGCTAGTGGCAACTGTATCAGTTAGCATAGGTCTATTGTTTAAAAAGAGTAATTCACTTTGCTTTGAGATAATAGTTTTAACATTCACAAAAATCCTAGCGAAATCTTTAACGACAAAATATAAAGCATCAATCATTATTGGTCTCAGGAAAGGAGGGCCAATTCAAAATATATATGCAAATATGATCCACAGTTTACATAAATGTGCTTCTGATATCCTTCACTGCTCACGCACATGTGTGGTGATATATGATTTAACATCCTAAGGAGAAAAAAACATCACCCGTCTTCAAAGGCTCTCAGCTGATATTTTATGTTACCCGCCTTTCTCCTCCCCAAAGGCTAACTCCATGGCAGGTTTGAAGTACTTTCAAAAGGAAACATTCTTGAATGACTTGAGTGTTACATAAGGGGGGGGGTGTTTGAAAAGTTTTTTTACCCTTTAAAAACTCAGATCCCTCCATACGTTCAGATATCTCAAAAGAATGCTAACAAAACTTAAGGAGGCAGCAGAACTTACAGCTCAAAAATTCCTGGTGGTGAAATAAAAGCCCTCAAGTGTCTGCCACTGATGAATTATGTGAACTGGATTGAGTTATTAAGTTTCCTAATGCCTACTTGATTAATAATACTGTGTCTCCTTCCCTTGGAAATATTTTGTAAGAAAACAATAAGTATATCATTCTATTCTTCTAATAACACCCAATTCGAATGTCTAACTTAACATCTAATTCAAATATCAATCACCCCCTGCAAATCAGAGGCCCTCCTCTCTATTGTTAGGGTAAAATCTCACCTTCCCCTAAACACGCATCAAATATAATATGCACCCTTATTAGTACAAATTTTGGAGTCTACTTACTTTATACATGATGTGTGTGTGTGTGTGTGTGTGTTTAAGAACATATCTCTCTCCATTAGACTGTGATTCTTAGGTCTCCCTAATCAGATGTTCAATATAACTGCACTAGAATGAAAGTGCCTCTAGGCTCCCTGAAGAAGATACAAACACAAAAACATTTAAGAGAGGGTCCCAACTCTCAGGGGGTTTACTCTCTACTTGAGGAGACAGAAACAAATGGATAACTGCAAATAAAATGCAGTATACCTGGTTTACTGGTTTAGAGTCAGTCCCAAATCGCTAGGTGTTCAAAGCTTAGTGGAAAAGGGCTCCTTTGCTAGAGGGCCCAAGTGCTCACCAGGGAGGGAGAGACAAAGAAACAGGGAGAAAATAAAGCATCCCCTATGGAGAATGGTCATGCTGCAACCCGTTCTCCATCTCTCCTTCCTTTTGGGATTGTGGGCATGCACACAAATGCATTTAGTGTATTTCTCAAGCCACCAGGTGCAGGACTTGAACCTCAGGGTTGGCCATGTGGGATTCAGCTGTTTTGTTTTAACATTAGGCTGCAGAGCTGGCCTGAGGGATCCTTTTTAGAAAGAATCAAAAAAGATCTTTTAGGATTTGAATAAGCTGCACATAAGACCTAAGATCCTACAATCTAGGCGGTTCAATATAAGCAGAGATATGGAGATGGAGTAGAAAGTTGGAGAACAGAGAAGTAGGCAATCAATCCACCAATGATTGTGATAGATTTCCACAGGTCATGAAAGCATACACTGACATCTGAAATGAAGATGAGACCGTGTTAAGCAGACCACAGAGAGTTAAGACAAATATCTTTTATTTATAGTAGTGGAAAGTTACTGAGAATTTTTGAGAGGAGAACGAAATGATAAAAGTGGATTTATAAAAAAGGACCTGGCCACAGTTTCAAGGATAGACATGACTGAAGGCAAAATGGTTAATCAAGAAATACATTTCAACTTCTATGATACACTCAAACATGTGTAAGAGTTTCTTTCATTCAGGTGGGGAGGATATTCTAATGGAGAGGAAGATGTTTTTCCCAGCAATAACAGTATCTGGTAACTGACAGGACATAGAGGATCAGCAGTAAGAGTCAAAATAATTTTTAAAAGTATATTGAGGGACCAGCAGTTAGCGTAATGGCTATGTCGCTGGACTCCCATGTAGTTGACTGCGGTTTGAGTCCTGGACTCGGTGGCTTGAAATTCATGCCGGGCGTGGGTGAGTGCGTGTGTGCCCAAGATCCCAAGAGGAGAATGGAAGAGAAGGGAATGCAGTGCAGCCATCCCTCCTGGGGGGTGATTTCTCGCTTTCTGTCTCTCTGTCTCTGTCTGTCTGGCGAGTGCATGTGCTCTATAGCAAAAACCTCTCCAAAAAAAAAAAGTATATTGAATACCTTGAAACCTGGGGAAATGGTGGCAATTCTAAGAAAAACTGAAAAATACAAAAAGAGGTTTAAGAGAGAAACAGTAAATGTTGTTTGGGTCATATTAAAATGAAAGAGAACAGAAGTTAACCCAATTGAAAAAGTTAGCAACTTGAGATAAACTTGTTCTCTTGCAACATGTGTATGTATGTATGTACACAAATTAGGGGTGGGTTACCAGTATCTTAGGGCTATTTCAATGCAATTTAAATCTCATCTCTTCTTAAATTATATGGATAGAGAAAAAAAGGAAAAATTACTACTCATGTATGCTTATATTGCTAGATAATCAAACTCTTTTATTATTTCCTTTTGAAATATACTGTGTCTATAGTATACTAAATAACACAAGAAAACTACACTCCAGTATGCCCATGTACTTATGCAAAACGATTTACCAATAGTCAATTGTTCATTTTCAAACCTGATTATAAGTTTCATCTGTAAATATGATTTCATAATTTAATGATATATAAGCTCAATGAAATATAATTGTAAAAGAAAAAGTTCACCTACAAAAACTAAATTGAATGCCTTCAGAAATCTTGATGATAGGGGAACCAGCAGTTGGCGTAATGGCTATGTCGCTGGACTCCCACGTAGTCGACCGCGGTTCGTGTCCCGGACCCGGTGGCTTAAAACTCACGCCGGGCGCGTGTGCGTGCGTGCCCAAGATCCTGAGAGGAGAATGGAGGAGAAGGGATTGCGGCGTGACCATCCCCCCTGGGGGGTGATTTCTCGCTTTCTGTCTCTATGTCTCTGTCTGTCTGGCGAGCGCACACGCCCTACAGTGAAAATCTCTAAAAAAAAAAAAAAAAAAAAAAAGACATTTTGATGATAGATCACTCAAAAAAAAAAAAAGGTGGGGGGAAGAAGCTTGCTCTCACATTAACGTGGGCAAAGTACTTGCAAAAAAGAAATTAGAGGATTCTGCATTCGATACCCATTTGTGCCTAAGTTCTAGATTCAGTTTAAAGTAATCAAGGGTGAAAGTCTGTGATATATTATGGCTGTGGTTTATATAAGATGTCAACTTTGAACTCCAATGAGCACAAACATCCACCCTTAAAGACCTTGGCTTACTTCCTAAGTTTGGAGAATAAATACATGTTTACGTATTTTAAACTTAAAATGCTTAAAACACTAGTTTGTTTGTTGTGGTAAACAGTCACCCTTTCGGCTGATGAACTAGCTAAATGTTGATTATGGTTGCAAAAGATAACAGAGATTTCCTACCATGTATGGTTTCCTCAAAGCAACAAATGTCTGAGAATTAACTTTAGCATGTGGTTTACCTGACAGGGTAGAAAAGTACTCCTTTTGAGATATATGGTTCATTGAGAAACTTACATGATATACTTCCTATTTTTTTAAAGACAGTCTTACTCTGTTGTAATCTGCCTAGTTCAGCCTCCTTAATGACTGGGATTATAGGTGCATGCCACCATACCTAGCCTTTGGGTTGGACTAGAACTCAATCCTGGGGCTCTCATGTGGACTCAGCCTATGAAGCACAACATCTTAGCAGTCTACATTACCACTGCTGGGCTGTACTTCCTATCTTTAAGGAATATATGTCATGTATCCAATAACTAGCAAAAGCTCTGTTTTTCGGAGGAGGCAAAGTACTGCTCAATTTTTTTCTGTTGTAGCTATCCATAAAGTTGGCTCAATTAATGATGGGTAGTAAGCTTCATTACAAATCAGTCACAGCAAATTGCTGCTAAAATCTTTATGGGTAATCTGAAATGGTGTACCTTAAGTCAACTTAACATGTAGGTAAGTTTTTTACAGGCATTACTGAGATGACATTCTTTATCATTAGTATAAATAACATTCAGAACATTACAGTGCTATTATAAAAACGTTTCCTGGTGATCATCTGTATAACAGAAAATAAAACAAATTTAAAGCTCCCCTGTTTTTATTTTATTTCATTTTTTATTCAAAATTTCACAGAGGAAATTGTAAGGTGTGATTAAGCCACTTTGTTTTCCTATAAGTCCTATTTTGAAGATGTACAGAAAAAGCACTTATTACCAACACCACTGATACCAGTTAGCAAAAGCACTGAACTATGTCTCAGAAAATACACACGAGCTGAGATTCTCTAAATACTGATTTCCCAACCAGTGAATCCTGATAGATTTGAGTCAGAACAAAATAAGTGGGCCTTATTTGGATACATCTAGATCTGGTCAATAACCATTTCAGTAGATCTCTCTTTAAAGTACAATGTTAAAAAATAGTTTCAATTTTTAATTAGGCATGGGATGTGAAAATGGAAATGAACGTTTCCAGCCTCTGTGGCATAATAGGTAGCACACCGGACTGTGCAGCTAGAAACCACAAGCTGGCCAAGGTTCAAATCTCTGGTCAAATCCACCAAAAATATTCTGGGCACGTACACATGTGCCCAGAATCCTAACACCAGAAGAATGGAGGAAGAGGACTGCCGAGTAACTAAATCCTATGGAGGGTGCTTCCTCCAAAGAAACAAACTACTTGTTCTTTCAGACCTTTATTGAGCACCTACAGTAAGTACAGTCATAGGCTAGGTAGACTGTAAGGATGAATGAAATTCTGAGATAATCCTCCAGATCAGTAGGGACCTCCTTTCCACTTTCCTTCTGGTAACAAACATTTTAGACATGCCCACACTGTGCTAGGAACTGAGAATACAAATCAAAATGAGACTCCCAAGAACCTTACTAGGAACTAGCAGTTGGTGTAATGGCTACGTCACTGGACGCCCACATAGTTGACAGCAGGTTGAGTCCTGACCCTGGTGGCTTGAAACTCACTCTGGGCATGTGTGCATGCATGTGTGCCCAAGATCCTGAGAGGGGCATGGAGGGGAAGGGACTGTGGTGTGGGCAACCAACTGGGGTGGGGGGGGCGGTGATTCTCGCTTTTTGTCTGTCTCAAGCCCTATTACAAAAATCTCTCTTCTTAAAAAATAACTTACCTGGGGAACCAGCAGTTAGCGTAATGGCTATGTCGCTGGACTCCCACGTAGTCGACCGCAGTTCGTGTCCCGGACCCGGTGGCTTAAAACTCACACCGGGCGCGTGTGCGTGCATGCCCAAGATCCCGAGAGGAGAATGGAGGAGAAGGGATTGCGGCGTGACCATCCCCCCTGGGGGGGTGATTTCTCGCTTTCTGTCTCTATGTCTCTCTCTGTCTGGCGAGCGCACGCGCCCTACAGTGAAAATCTCTCAAAAAAAAAAAAAAAAAAACTTACCTGGTTTAATAGAAGAGCTAGACAAAACAGTGGAAACAAGGCATTAGGGTTAGTACCAGGTTGAGATAAGACACTGTACCTGCACAGAGGGGGGCCTAGGAGGACTTTCCAGAAGACATGACTTCTGAGCTAAGTTTAAAGAAATAAGCAGGTGAGGATGAGCCATCAGAAGAGAGCTAACAGTAAATAAAAAGGCACAGAAAATGTGGGAAAACATGGTATTTGTAAAAAATAATTATTTATCTTAATTTTTTTTATTTATTGCTATCATTACTTTTCAATATACTCTAGTCCATGTGTGCTCACCAGAGAAGAGAGAGAAAGTGAGAAAGCAAGCCTCTGGATCTGGGACTTGAACTATGGTCAGCCATGTGGAAGTTCAGCACCTTAACAACCACGCCATCTGCCACAAGCATGGTATGTTTAGAGAAAGCAGAAAGACTGAAAAGATGTGAATGTGTATTCAGACATTAAAATTCATTCAGTTCTTCACTGAACTAATAGTCATTGAACATATGCTGCACACTTGGTTCTGTTCTCAGCGCTGGGGATGCAATCGTGAAATAAAACAGGCAAATCCCTACCTGGGAGGAGCTTAAATCCTAGATAGAAATATTGGATAAATGAAATAAGTAGGAATTATGTTAGATAATAATTTTTAATGAATTATTTTTATTATTTTAACTTTATTTATTTATTTATTTTAATTTGACCAAAGAGGGACAGAGTGAGAGACAGGGGGAAAGAGAGAAAGCAAGCCACCAGGTCCGGGACTCAAATCACCATCGGCCATGTGGGAGCCCAGCACCCTTAACCACCATGCCACCTGCTGACCCCAATAGTAATAACTTTTAGGGAGGAAAAAACAAAGTGGGAAAAAAAGAGAGGAGTAGTAAAAGACGGAAACTTTAGATGGAGCAGCCATCGGAAGACTTACTGAGGAGACTTTTGAATCAAGATCTGACATCTGGGGACCACCAGTTAGCGTAATGGCTATGTTGTTGAATTCCCATGTAGCTGACCGCAGTTCGAGTCCCAGACCTGGTGGTTTAAACTCACGTCGGGCACATGTGCATGTGTGCCCAAGATCCCGAGAGGAGAATGGAGGAGAAATGACCGCAGCATGGCCATCCCCCCCTAGGGAGTGATTTCTCGCTATCTGTCTGTCTCTGTCTTTCTGGAGAGCACATGTGCCCTATAGCAAAAAACCTCTTAAAAAAAAAAAAAGAAAAGAAAAAGATCTGACATCTATCTCATGGAGAGGGAGCAGTAGGAAAACATGACTAAGAACAACAAGTGAAGAGGGAGAGATTAGAAGATGTGGTCAGAAAGGAAAGGAAAGACACAGGTAATGGAGGTCTAGTAAATCTACAAATGCTTTTACTTGAAGGAATTACTCCGGGTTTTGATGAAGATTCATCATGTTATGTGAAAAGTTTGTACTCTTTCTTAACCTAGCAGAAAGTCACTGAAATGTAACTAGCTAGTATGACCTTTCATGAATTGGAGGAGAAAATAAGACTAGAGGCTAAAAGACCAGTTAAGAGGCTGCTGCAGACATCCCAAGAGGGGTAAAATTATTAGGGACCGAACACAGTGATGACAGATCATCAAGTTTTATCTAACTATTGGCAGATACTAAGAAACAATGATTATAGTTTAATCTGCTTTGCTTTCTTGGTCTAACATGAGAGAGGGCATCAGGAGGAGAGAAATCAGCAGCAAATGTTCCCAAATATTGTTTATATTAAGGTTAAATGAAATTGC
The DNA here is from genome assembly GCF_000334495.1 of Tupaia belangeri chinensis. Classification (NCBI taxonomy): domain Eukaryota; kingdom Metazoa; phylum Chordata; class Mammalia; order Scandentia; family Tupaiidae; genus Tupaia; species Tupaia belangeri. Next base: position 1,438,761 of record NW_006209268.1, on the reverse strand, counting down.
TTTTCTGTGTCACACTGGGTCCATTTCTGTCCTAGAGGTCATATCATCAGCTCTGAGGATTTGGGGTTCAAAAGCCAAGATACAGCTATGGACTTCACCTGGTCATGTACTCAAAAGTACCAGCATAGTGACGTAAATGCCATTCTGATCCATAAAGTGGTTCTCTGGCACCTGCTGATAGTGCTTGTGCCCCACCTACAGATCAGTAAACCTGGGGACAGGGTGCTTAATGGATGCACTACTCAAAATGCCCAAGGTGGCAGTGGGGCTGAATTTAGCTCAGGACTGGTTCAACAGAGCCAAGCCACGTTCTGGTTTTGACTGTGTCTGTCCAGAAGGGACACTTTCCCTAATTTCCATAAGAGGTCAATACAGATTAGGTAGGGCCCACTATTTTAATCACAGCCCCCAGAAGACTGAAGGGAGTTAGATATTCGTCAAAATCGAATCCATTGCCACAGGAAGCATTTGAGTTTCCCAAGAGTATTATATCCTGGACTGCACGACCTCCTACTATAGACAATTTTGTTTCTTTTCTTTTTAACATAAAGTTACTGGAACCTATAATTTGTTCTTATTTTTGCTAAGGCAGAAGTATAGAGTCTACATTTTCCCCTGAAATGATTCTATGTAGAACATATATACAAAGAATACAGGTTTATTTCTTTAGAACTAGCATTGGACTATTAAAAAATAGCATCATTATTGTGTCTACAACAAACATTCAAAAGAGCCCTAAATTGTGCTTAAGCACAATTACCTTAATGTCAGTTGAGATTTTACGATACAACTGTGAGGCACTTTATTTTTAAAGCAGTTTAACCTGTCTGCTTCATTCCTAGGAACAGACATTTAAGTTTTAAATCTAGAGTTCTCAATAAGATGATTAAGCTCTGCTCAGCAGTTTCTTTAAATATTTAAGAGAATTTTCATCACCTAAATATTTATGGTAACAACACAGCCAGGTGTGTTTTCTTTTTCATCTGTTTATCAGGAGTAGGAAATCCATAACCTTTCCTAAGGTGGGGAGGGGCTGCCTTCACAACTGAAAAATCCTACTAAGGTCTTTAGAATCTTAGAAACTGATTAGAAGATCTTATTCAAGCTAATGCTGTATTTACCAGATGCTTTTGCCTCAAGTGTATTTTCTGTGGACTTAAGTATTGGGTCATGGGACAAGTCATGACACATTTTTGCATAGAAAAATACGTCATGACTTTTCCGACGACCCAGTATCTTCCTCTCTCACTGATTTCAATTCCATCAGCAGCCTTTTAGCAGTATCACTAGTACCACAACCATGGCATTAGAGGAACATGATGCTCTTTTGCTAAAGATAACACAATTAATTCCACAGATTAGGTTGTGATCAATGTGCTCCTCAAACTTTGGCACTGCCTGTCAGTACTGTAAAGTGCTCAGGAAGTCTGTTCAGCTTTGCTAGTCATTAGGGTGCCATTTCATGCAAGGCCACCAATGGGTACCAGCCTACGTACGTGTAGGTAGGCTCTGAGCAGCCTACAGCTTGAATTGGAGTTGAAACGTCAGAATGCGTTTCTTATCCTCTCAAAATGTGAGAGCAGGAGTTCCCTAACACTCACTTTATGACCAAGGTCTAATTTTTAGATACTGGAAAGAACAATTTAGCCATCAGCATTGGGAGTAGGTAGTCTTTAATATATATATGTTTGGTTTTTTTTTTTGAGAGGTTTTTGCTATATAGCGTGTGTGCTCACCAGAAAGAGAAAAGAGACAGAAAGTGAGAAATCACCCCCCAGGGGGGATGGCCACCCTGCAATCCTTTCTCCTCTAGTTTCCTCTCGGGATCTTGGGCACACATGTACATGAGCCTGGTGTGAGTTTAAGCCACTGGGTCCTGGACTCGAACCACGGTCGATTACATCAAATCTACCGACATAGCCATTACTCCAACTGCTAGTCCCAGGAATAGGTAGTCTTTAAAAAGTTCTGCATTTTTGTTTCTGTTTCCTATTTATTTAATTTATTTATTTCTTTGAGAGAAAGAAAGAAAGAGAGAAAGAGACAGAGAGAGAGAAAGAGAGAGAGAGACAGAGACAGAGAGAGAGAGAGAGAGAGAGAGAGAACGAACCAGGGTCTTACATTGCAATTCTCTCCCCAACCTTTCCCAGGCAGACAAGATGACGGGTGCATACACATCTGCCATATACAAGGCAACCCCAGGCTGAACCCTGATCTTCCACATGCACTGCAGAGTGCTGCACTACTGCTGTGCACTACGGCTGGGCCTGCTTCCTGCTCTAAACTGTGATGTCTATTACTAGGACAGAGATTTATGGACAATGAAGAAACCTGGATTCCTGGTCCACTCCATCACTGATTCTGCTGTCCTGTCCCTACTCTCCCTCAGAGAAACTGTAAGGGGCTGTCAAATCATCTTCCTCAGGTCACTAGGTATCAAATGGGAGAATAATGTGAACATAACACAGCATAAAGCCTACAACTGCTAGATATATTTAAGGTATTACTCATTAATAACTGTCTTGTTGTTAATAAAGTTACCCTACCTACCATAAGAGGCACTTGGGCATGTTCGGTGCTTTAAAGAAAAAAAAAAAACACAATATAACAAGCAAATTTAAAATTTTATATATGGATATTAATATTATAAGTTGAAATTTTCTTTATGTTTATTATTAGGTCATGGGTAAAGTCATGACGTATTTTGGAATGTTTTTCTATGCAAAAATGTGTCATGACTTTCTCTAGGAGCCAATATTTTGTTAAGTATTATGCCAAACTGTTTTTGTATTATCTCACTCGATTCTCACTTAAATCTTTCAAAGTAGAAATTATTATTCTCATTTTACAAATGAGAAAACTGAGACTTTGGCAGGTTAAGTTACTTTTCAGAGGTCATGTGGAAGTAAGTGCTCAACTCAGTCTGATTACAGGGTACCGTTTAGGGACTGATTTTATTAATTTATTGTTAATTAGTTAATTACATAATAATTACCATTAAAATGACCTAGCATCTTAACTAAATCACCTCAATCAGATCTTTGGCATTTCTTAAGCCCATTCCCTTGCTTCCTATTTGTACTGTCACTAAACACAGCAAGCTCTTAAGTATCTTCAATAATCATCTACAATACTACAACACTTTGATCTCCAATTCAACTGCTCAATTAACTGCTGTCACATGCAGGTTCCCCAAAACAAGCTTTCTATATGTCACTTTAAACCTTCAGTAACCCAAACTTTCAGTAATTCAAAGGTGAAGACCACAATTCACAGTTGAGTTTTCAGAAAGGCAGTGTGAGCCAAGCAGTCAGCTGTTCATACCTCCTCCTCCCTTCCTCCAATACAGCCCACTCTTTTTTTGGGGGGGGGAGAGGTTTTTGCTACAGGGCGCATGCGCTAGCCAGAAAGACACAGAGAGACAAACAGAAAGCAAGAAATCACCCCCCCGGGGAGATGGTCACGCCACAATCCCTTCTCCTCCATTCTCCTCTCAGGATCTTGGGCACGCACGCACACGCACCTGGCGTGAGTTTAAGCCACTTGGTCCAGCACTCGAACCTACATGGGAGTCCAGTGACATAGCTATTATACTAACTGCTGGTCCCCCCAGCCCACTCTTGAAGCATGTCTTCAAACACAGCTATGTTAACTCTACAGGCTATTCTCACTGCATTCCTTCTCTTCCTTGGTCCCCTCTTCACTATTCAGAATTCTACTCATCCACCATTACTCAGTTCAAATCTGATATGCTTCATTAAAGCCTGTTTCGATCCTCAGTAACTTTGCCTGTCTCCAAACCCAGGGCATTAAATGAGTACCCAACTCACTTAAATTTTTGCCACTTCTTACATTCTTATTATCACCTACACATTTTAATTTTCTAAATGTATATAACTTATCTGCATAACCATATGAGAGCTGGCAACATTAAGCATTATTTTTCTTTGATTTTTCCCAGGGTTCAAACCCAAAGCAGTTATTACGAAAATATCTATAATGAGGGGCCAGCAGATGGCGTAGTGGTTATGTGGCTGGACTCCCACATGGCTGATAGCGGTTCAAGTGCCCGACCCATTGCCTGAAACTTATGCTTGGCATATGTGTATGCACACCCAAGATCCTGGGAGGAGAATGGAGGAGAAGGGACTGTGGAGCGGCTGTCCCCCAGCCCTGGGGGGTGATTTCTCACTTTCCCTCTCACTATTTCTATTTCTCTCCCTAGTGAGTGTATGTGCCTGAAGGCAAAAACCTCTTAAAAAATATCTACAATGAAACGAATCTTTTGTTCACTTAAAATATGTATAATTCATGTGTGACTGAACAAGTACAGAGTTGGTTTGGTCCTTGCTCAGGCCATCACAAACGCAAGTCTGAGTTATGACAACCCATCTTTTATATATGCTTGCAGATTCTGGCCAAAGGATTTCATTTTTCAGACTGAATGGGGCATGGGGCACAGGAGAGAGAAAATAATTCTTTTTATTTAGGATTTCAAAATATAGATATGAAAGAGCATTTCTACTGGTAAAACAGGACAAATCTGTCACTTGGTTTTTTTTTTCAGAATTATTTAATTTTATTTTTTCATTCATTTTATTTTAATTTGAACAGAGAGATACACACACACAGAGACACAGGGGTGGGGGAGAGAGGGAAAATGAGAAAGTAAGCTATCAGGTCCGGAACTTGAACCGTGGTCAGCCATGTAGCCATGTGGGAGTGTCCAGCACCTTAACCAGCACGCCATCTGCCAGTCACCAATACACTTCTATTTTAAGATCACTATTATTATTTACTGGATCTTTATACTAAATAAAATTGCTTTCCAAGAATGAGACAGGTAGTTATTGGATTGTCTAATGCCCTAAATCTATTAATTAACCACCAGTATTTGAACCTATGTTTACAAGGTATTGTTTCTTCTCATATCCTGGTATAATCAATGAGGCATAGCAGCTAACGGCACAGTCTACAGTGCTAGACCGTATGAGTTTAAATCTCAGCTCTGCCACTTATTAGCTATGTGACATTGAACAAGTTACCTAAAGATCTATGTCTCAGTTTCCACCTTTGTGGAATAAAGTCAGTAATTGTAGTTACTACATAGAGTTGTGAAAATAAAATGAACAAATGTAAATAAAGCACGCAGAACAATGTCTATAAGTGTTCTTTTTTTTTTTTTTTTTTTTTTTTTTTTTGGGGTTTTTGTATTGGGGCTTTTTGTTTGAGGTTTTTGCTATAGGGCATATGTGCTCATCAGAAAAACAGAGAGAGACAAAAAGCGAGAAATCACGCCCCGGGGGATGGCCATGCCGCAATCCCTTCTCCTCCATTCTCCTCTCGGGAACTTGGGCACGCACGCACATTTAAGCCACTGGGTCCAGGACTCAAACTGTGGTTGACTGCATGGGAGTCCAGCGACATAGCCACTACACCAACTGCTGGTCCCTATAAGTATTCTTTAATGTTTGCTATTATGATTCTACTATTTGGATATGAATACTAATAATTACAGTTACAACTAATTGCACTCTTACTATCTGTATGTGTCATGTATATAACAGAAATCTAACTCGCCTTTCAAACAGTCTTCTGAATAGTCTTTATTATTCATACTAATGGATAAGATTTATTCTTTTCACCAAAAATCTTGAGAAACAAGGGAAAATACTTACCTCACAAGTCAGTGATGAAAACCAGTCCTCAACAACACTTTCTTGACCAATGATAATGATATCATTTTTTATATATAATCCGCTTAAAATTTCCAACTTGTCAACACTTTTGATACATTTTTACCCCCACAAACACTCAATGAGAAGGACAGATAGATGGTTGAGTGTACATGTACAGATGGTGCATGAAAGGTGAAGAAAACTAAATTCAGGGATGTTAAAACACATGATTAGAGTTAAACAGGATTGGCTCTTGTAGAGCCCAATACTTACTTTTAAAACTAAACGCTAATATCTAACTTTCTGCACAAGCTGGTAGTATCTCTATAGAGTTCATTTATCCTGGAGAATGCACAAAATCTGAGAAGCATGAATTGATGCCCTATAAACCCTTCCTCCATAATTGTTTAGATGGAAATGCCGATCCCATTAGGAGCAGGATAAATGGCTAAGTGGGTTTTTTACCCTTCCTCCGTGCTGAATGTAACAACTCAAAGGAAGGTCAGGAAGCTAAGGTCTACATTGCCCTAACCTTTGGTAGGGTTGTGGAGTGGTGTAGATACCCACAGAAAACTACAGCCTCTGCTGCATTTGTTGAGTTCCTAAAGAAAAGAGGAAAAAAATGAGTAAACCTGAGAAATACCAAGGTACTTTTTCTTTTTTGTTTGTTTTTGCATATTTAAAATGCAATTTTTACTTACAAGGGCATTGTTGGACTACATTTCCTAAAATGTATTTTGTAAATTGCCAGTCGCAGGGAAAAGGTCTCCCTGGAAAATATGAGTTTAGGAAATGTAACATGTCCTATTATTTTGTCTATTTGTTTGGAGTATTTATGCTTTTCCAAGGAAGTAAGCATAGCATTATTAACAAGTTCTGAGAAGTTTTGACATTTTTAAACCCAAGGTTAACATTTTTTAGCCCAGCTTTCCCAGATTCATCTGACCTTCATATTTTATAAAGTACAACACAAACTAACATCCCACAGAATAAGTACTTTTAGAAATCCTTCGGTAACACTGAGTTAGGCACATTTCTACAAGGTTTGCTGTGTGTTTTCTTCTTTTGTTTTTCGTTGGAGTGTAGCATTCATTTGAAAATCATTATTCTAGCATTTGGTGTTCTGTCTCCTAAGATTTAGAATCAAGGCTTTCCATGAGTCTGAAGAAACCACAGAAACAAGTAGAAAAATTGGAACAATATCTTACCCAGAATCACAAAATCATCTATATTTCACATAAAAACATAATACTATTTCATTTCACAAAAATTTTAATCAATAGGAAGATATATTCTGCTGAAAAGAAAGTTCATAAATTGGCATCCAGGCTCTCAATTGGTGATGAAATGGGATTATCCCACAGAGATCAAAACAAAAGCATATATATCAGAGAGTGGTTTCAGGTGGCCTCATGAACTGACTTAAAGTAAGAGCTATAAGAAACATATTAGGGGCCACCAGGTGGTGTAGTAGTTAAAGGTGCTGGATTCCCACATGGCCAACCATGGTTCAAGTCATGGATCTGGCAGCTTGCTTTGTCCCTTTTTCTCTCTCTCTGGTCAAATTTAAAAAAATAATAAGAAATGGAATTAAATAAATAAATATTTCTTTAAAAAAAAAAATTCAAGGGGCCAGCAGGTGGCATGATACTTAAGGACACTGTTCTCGCATATGGCTGACCATAGTTTGAGTCCCGGATTTGGCAACTTGCTTTCTCACTTTCTTTCCCCCCCTCACTCTGTTCTTCTGTGGTCAGATTACAATAAATAAAGGTAAATAATAAAATAATTCTTTAAAAGTAAAGAAAAAAGAAACATACTCTAACATACCCTAGGTATCTGAGATTGGAATTCAATCAATGAAACCTTACTAAGAAGAGTTTTCCAAAAGCACAGTTGAAGTAGTCATGATAAATAAATTATCTTTTGTCCCAAGATAAATTTTTGTATGAAGAAGTAAACTGTCAGGAACCAGCAGTTAGCATAATGGTTATGTCGCTGGACTCCCACGAAGTCGACCGCGGTTTGTGTCCCGGACCCAGTGGCTTAAAACTCATGCAAGGTGCGTGTGCATGCGTGCCCAAGATCCCCCGAGAGGAGAATGGAGAAGGGATTGTGGCATGGCCATCCCCTCTGGGGAGGTGATTTCTCACTTTCTGTCTCTCTTTGTGGCGAGCGCATATGCCCTATAGCAAAAAAAACTCTAAAAAAAAAAAAAAAAAAAGAAGTAAATTGTCTGCCTTTTTCTATAGAGAGTATATGAAAGAAAAAAAGAAAACAAAGAAAAGGAAAAAAAAAATCTTAAAATATAATATATATTGTGGGCCGGCTGTGGCATGGTGGTTATGGCACTGGAATTCCCACACGACCAACTGTGGTTCATGTCCCGAGCCTGGCAGCTAGCATCCTCACTCTCCCTCTCTCTCTCTCTTTCTTTCTCTGGCGAACTCATGTGAAAAAAAAAATTAAAATGAATACTTCTTTAAAAATATATTATATATATGGCTAACCCATCAAACTCCCCACCCATATTTTTCTCCTAAAACATTACAACAAAGACCATTTCTTTTTTTCTTTCTTTCCTTTTTTTTTTTCTTTCTTTTTTTTTCTTTGTGAGATTTTTGCTATAAGGCACATCTACTTGCCAGAAAGACAGAGAGGCAGAGAGACAGAAAGCAAGAAATCACCACCTAGGGGGGATGGTAATGCTGCAATCCCTTCTCCTCCATTTTCCTGTTGGGATTTTGGGCATGCATGCACACAACCCAGAGTGAGTTTAAGCCATGGGGTCCGGGACTCAAACCATGGTCGATTACATGGGAGTCCAAAGACATAGCCATTAAGTCAACTGCTGGTCACATAACAAAGACCATTTCTAAACAGCACTGGGTATAGTTAGGAATGTGGATACTTTAGGGTCAAAAAGGAATAAAATATCCCTTTTTCAGGGTACAGCTCCAAACACTACACCATAAATATGCCCAAGTAGACGAATAAATGACAATGTGACTACTTTAATTCATGTTCTAACAATCTATCTAGGCAATTTTTGGCACATTTTTGTTTTTCTATGGAACTTGTACTTTTATCTATTTGTTTTAACTTTTTTTTTAGTTGACTATAGGGCATGTGTGCTCTCTGGAGACAAAGAAAGAGAGAGAGAGACAGAGACAGAGATAACACCACCTTCCCCAGGAGGGTAGCCACACTGCATTGGGGATTTGGGGCACAAATGCATGTGTACTCAGTGTGTTTTTTTAAGTTGCTTGGTCCAGAATTCAACCGCACAGTGAGTCATGTTAGATACAGCTGCCTTAACCACGTTATCACCTGGTGGGCCTGGAATGAATACCTTTTAAATCAGAAATACATGTGCTAAAATCAGAAATATACAGAGACAAAGGCAGTAGAGAAGGAAGAAAGGACAATCATGTATTAGTCAACATCAGGCATTACTGTCATGGGCTAGGAACCAGGTCTCCAGTCAGATGATAACATAACAAATTCAAGAGGCAGGAACGTGGGGTTTAGCAGCCTTACTAAAAAAATAAAAATTAATTAATGATAATCTAGGAGAGTTGACCTAAAGAGGGCAAATCTAACTATACCTGCCAACTTTTTACTATCAATGATATATGTGGACATGACATTATTTGCTTAAGTTTTGCCACCAGTACATTATAAATATTTATGGATATAAAAACTATAAATCGATACTCTTTCTAAATATCATATGTACCATTATTTAGCAATTATGTGGGCCTCTTCATATGCTCCCACTACAAAACTCTTAACACGGCGATAAGTTATTAAGCTTTATCCAGGAACTATAGTTCCATAAGAAAAACAACCTTCTAGGAACCAGCAGACAGCGTTAATGCTTACATCGCTGGACTCCCATGCAGTCAATCCTGGTTCGAGTCTCAGACTCAGGGGGTTGAAACTCATGCTGGGCATGTGTGCATGCATCTCAAAATCCAGAGAAGAGAATGTTGAAGGGACTGCAGTGTGGCCATTCTCCTGGGGGTGGGGGTGATTTCTTGTTTTCTGTTTCTCTGTCTCTCTGGTGAGTACATGTGCATTACAGCAAAAATAAGAGAGAGAGAGAGAGGGAGAGGGAGGGAGGAAGGAGGAAGGGAGGGAAACAACCTTGGGGCCAGGTGGCATGGTAGCTGTCCACGTGGAGACCAGGTAGCTAGACTCCCACATGGCCAACTGCAGTTTAGTCCTGGACCTGGCGGCTTGCCTTCTCACTTTCCCTCTCTCTCTCTGTCAAGTACATGTGCAATAAAACAAATTAAATAATAATAAGTAAAATAAAATAAATAATAATTTGAAAAAAGAAAACCTTGCAGTGAATAGGAAAACATGTTCACCCTAGTTGAAAAATGAGTATACATTGATCTTGCAAATATATCCAGTGCCTATTAGCAAGTCAGAATCCACCAGGAAAATTTGCAAGTAATAACGTATTCCCTGCATCTATAAGATATCATCTTTGCAGCATTGCTCTTTCTGTAAACCCTGTTACTTCATCTGCAGTAAGGATTATTTACCTACACTGCATGTGGGAATGAATACAGACATAAATGATAAGTAATCGTATTCTAAAAGTAAAGCTGTTATTTATGTTGTTTACTAAAAATAAAAATTTTTAGTAATTCTAGGGAAAAAAAACTGGTTTAATTCTGGATTATATATATCCAGTCCAAGTATTCTGGAAGAATTTACTACTTCTTTCACAGTTATGTATCTATTCAAACTATACAAGATAACTGGTAAGCCTCTGTGATATATGTATTCCTAAAATGGCTTAGTCAATGATAATTTTATTTCTTTACTGAATTCAGGTTACAATGAAAATTTCTTTTTTTCCCACTTTTATGAAGGAGGAAGAGACAGTGAAAGAGAGAGAAAGAGAAAGAGACTAGAGACAAGCACTTTTTTTTGAGAGACATTTTTGCTATAGAGTGTGTGTGCTCACCAGAGAGAGACAGAAAGCGAGAGATCACCCCAGGGAGGATAGCCACACCACGATTTCTTCTCCTCCATTTTCCTTTCAGGATTTTGGGCACACACACATGCACGCACGCATATCTGCCTGGTCTGAGTTTCAAGGGTCCAGGTCTGGGACTCAAGCCATAGTCGGCCACGTGGGAGTCAGCAATGTAACCATTATGCCAACTGCTGGTCCCGACAAGTACTTTTTTTCTTTTTTTAAACCGAGTCTCATATGGTGTTCCTCCTGTCTCAGCCTCCTAATTTTCAAGCATTACACAAGCATATACCACACTCAGTGTCTTCAGGTTAGCCAGGGAACTGATCCTGGGCCTTACAGGAGGACTCCAGCCTCCCAAACAGAGGTCTTACTTGTATACTACCATGACTAGGACTAAAATATAAATTCTTAAACAAAAGAGTTCCTGAATGCTGCAAGAAAAATACAGACCTTCAAAATACTGGAGATAAGCAACGATTTGGTAAAAAGTAGCAATTTCTAGATCCTTTTTACAAAACTAAAAATAATAAATAAATAAACGTTTCAATACTAAAAATGTTTTCCCATCCTATTCAATACATGTTAAAACTGTGGAACCATCTAATAGTTAGAAGCAATCCAGATTCCAGGTAACATTATTTTTAAAAGTGCTGTGTTTTGAATTTCTTTATAGTGAAGCGGACAAAAGAGAAGACTCAAACAAATGCCTGATTTTGAAACATGATTTTCCGCCACTTACAATGTAAGTTGGGGCAGGACTATTAACCTCTGAGACATACTTTCCTCATCTATAAAGTGGGAAGAAGAGAGCCTATCTTTTAGGGCTATTGAGAAGACTGAATGAGATAAAGAGGGTAAAAACCCTTACACAGAACTCAGGTGTAATTATCAATATCAAGTCAGTGCTATCCTGCCTCTGAGCAGCAAGTTCTATCTTACTGCTTGAGCCCCAGTGCTGACATTTTTTTACTCTAATCTTTGTTTATAGAAGGAGTAAATAATCCAAACAAAGAACATTCCAGTATGCAGTGCTGATGGTTACATGATAAGGCAGGGCCTGGCACCAACACCAGGACTGGATATCTATTAAGGTGAAAACACATAACTTTGATAATGAAGCTGTCTCCTGATTTATAGAAGCTTGGCTGGCTCTCTTAACTCTTGGGATTCAGAGCCAACCAGGATCTAGAGGAAACTCTGCTTAGAGGGGAGGGCAAGAGGAGCATGTTGCCAGGATTTAAAGAGAGAAGATGTTAAGCTTGAAACATTAAAGCTTTGCTGAAAGAAAACAGTATTTTAAGTTCACAGAGAAAACTTTTGAAAAGAGAACCAGAAAGGTTCTAAGTCCATATTAGTAAGAGTTATATTATAGACAAAAATACCGTATATACATTTCTCCCCTAAATTTACTCCTTAATCATTGTGCCAAGAACTTGAATGAGATAATATGAATTTCACTTCGGCATCCTTAATAGTATTAACACCCCAAGCTGAACAACTGAGTGTCTTAAGCTGTGAGGCCACAGCCTCATTTTTAGCACATTCGTAGGATGGTCACAGGTACACAAAGTCTCATTAACCACATTTACAATGTCTTTAAAAAATTCTGGAGTACTGCAACCAGAAACACTTTCCCAAATAAACAGTATAATTGTAGCTTTCTGGTAGCTCTTTTCGCTTTTATTCCAAAGAGTTGTAAGAAATAGACTCTGAAAAGCCAGTTGAAGAAACTGGCACAGATACTGGCCCATGAAAGCTTTTAAAAATCTATCACAAACTTTTCCCATTAAAACTTGGATGAAAATTGTAGGAGAGCTTTTTCTGGCTTTTTAACGGTCAAGTGTAGGTTAAAAAAAAATCATACTGAATTTTACAAACTTCTTACAGGCCTAAAAAGTTTTCAGAAAAGTCACAAAAATACATGAGAGTAGATGGAGGCCACCCACCAGGTTCTGGATGGGACCTCAAAAGACCTTCTAGAGGACAATCATCATTTATCAAGGAAAGTCTTGGACATAACTAGTTTTTTTTCCTGTGACTATTCTTAATCCCACACTTAAGCCAAACTATCTGCTGTTTCCTATGCCCTTCTTATGATTTTTCTGCCCCTGTGTCATCTACCTTGAAATTCTACCTACCCTTGCTGGACCAGTTTGAAAAAGTGGACTTCTCGAAAAGATCTCCTGACCTTCTGAGATGAAAGGAAGCTTTCTCTCTTTTAAGACCTGCATAACACTTTATATCCAGGCATCAAATACTTACTGTTTTCTAATCAACAATGCAGATATTTATGGAGGTGTTTCTCCCTCTAGTCTAGTCTACAAGCCTCTTGAGGGCAGGGTACATGTTTCTTTCTTGTATGGTTCCTATTCTACAACTTGTTCATAGCAGGTCCCCAGTAAATACTTAGTGAGTGAATAAATGGATCTTAATTACACATAACATTAGTGTAACCCTAGCAATTAAGAATACCCTCCTACTTGCTCAAAGAGACTGAATTAATTAGAGCTTTCCAAAAAAGAGTGATGTGATAATACATGACAATGAAGCATTATTATATTTCACTACCAATAAGAATGCAAATTACAGACATGTTTTTAGTCACTAAGTATTGAGTACATATGAGGCATTTTACTAAGCACAAAAGATACCAAGATAAGTAGGAAACAATTTCTCTGCTACTGAGGAATTTGAAGTCTAGTGAGAGAGATGAACTTAAAAGATGGATAACACCAGTGTATAATTTTAAATATTATAGCAAAGGTCTGTACTGCTTTTTTGTCCATAATTTAGCATACTAACAATTTTTTTTTTAAATTCAGCTATACAAACTAAAAGGTAGCTTATATTTCACTCTGCTCAGTAAGTTCTGGCACTTCTGATGAAAGACATCTTAGATTTGATCATCATTAACAGGTCTGTTCATTTTTAACAGATCAGCCAGCCAATCCACTTTTTAAAAAAAGTCATCAGAGGCAATGTGCACACATCAGAGAGAAAGACAACAAGACAGAGGGAGAAAGCATCTCCCAATGGGGCATCGACACACAGCAATCCCTTCTCCTGCACTTCTCCACCTTGTCAGGATTATGCATATACACCAGAATGTTTTTCAAGCTGTCAGGGCCAGGATTTGAACCATGGTTGGCCATGTGGGATCCAGCTTCCTTAACTACTAGGTTACAGGGCTGGTTCAGTCAACTCTTAAATAGGATTTACAATAATAAATAAGATTCCTGTCACATACTTAAGTAAACTAACATATCAATATCTTATAATTATTAAATACTAAGCTTTTTAAAAAAAGAGTTCTTACATCTCTTACCATTAACACTATGATAAGTCTTCATGGAAAATGTGTATTTTGAAAAATTATGCATAGATTTCAAAAGTTTTTTTGCATCAAAATAAACTTACTTTAATCTCATTTTTTCTGTAAACTTTTGATGCTCTTCCCACATAAATCCACAATTTTTATAAATAAGTAGTATTAGCAGCACTGTAATTTCATCATTATGGTTTATTTCTGCTACATATATGTTGACCATGTCATCAGAGGCAATGTGCACACATCAGAGAGAAAGACAACAAGACAGAGGGAGAAAGCATCTCCCAATGGGGCATCGACACACAGCAATCCCTTCTCCTGCACTTCTCCACCTTGTCAGGATTATGCATATACACCAGAATGTTTTTCAAGCTGTCAGGGCCAGGATTTGAACCATGGTTGGCCATGTGGGATCCAGCTTCCTTAACTACTAGGTTACAGGGCTGGTTCAGTCAACTCTTAAATAGGATTTACAATAATAAATAAGATTCCTGTCACATACTTAAGTAAACTAACATATCAATATCTTATAATTATTAAATACTAAGCTTTTTAAAAAAAGAGTTCTTACATCTCTTACCATTAACACTATGATAAGTCTTCATGGAAAATGTGTATTTTGAAAAATTATGCATAGATTTCAAAAGTTTTTTTGCATCAAAATAAACTTACTTTAATCTCATTTTTTCTGTAAACTTTTGATGCTCTTCCCACATAAATCCACAATTTTTATAAATAAGTAGTATTAGCAGCACTGTAATTTCATCATTATGGTTTATTTCTGCTACATATATGTTGACCATGCTATCTGAAGAAAATCCTCAATTTCTTCAAACCTAAATCTATTTAACACATTATAACCTTCTTGTCATGACATTTTCATCATGTATTTCCACATAGCTAAAAACCCATATATATTTTTTTATGCCTAGGAACCTAAATCTAAACTCTTCACATAGTACACAACTTCCCCTTTAAAAAGTAGTTTCTCAGGGACCAGTGGTTAGCATAATGGCTACATCGCTGGACTCCCATGTAGTCGACCGTGGTCAAGTCCTGGACCCAGCACCATAAACTCACGCCAGGCACGTGTGCGTGCGTGCCCAAGATCCCACGAGGAGAATGGAGGAGAAGGGATTGTGGTGTGGCCATCCTCCCTGGGGGGTGATTTCTTGCTTTCTATCTCTCTGTCTTCCTGGAGAGTGCACGTGCCCTATAGAGAAACCCTCTCCAAAAAAAGTAAAAAAAAAAAAAAAAAAAAAAAAAAATAGTAGTTTCTCAAGTATCTGCTCTTCCTACCTCCATGAGAGTCTTGTCTTCTGGCCCTGAAAGAGTCCACTTCTCTGTTCTGTGTATGTTATATGCATCTTAAATCTCACCTCAAATGACCACTTTATCTCATGTATCACTACTGTCAGCACCTTTGGCACCTAGCACAGGTCTCACGTCCATTCGGAAAGCTGTCTTTCCAGAAGCCACATGGCTCTGTATCCTCTGCTATAGGTCATCTCTACACTAAAGTTCTCAAATTCTAACTATAAATATTTACTTACTGATGTGTAAGTGCTGCTAAATGTATTAGAATCATTGTGCCCAGAGCAGCTTCTTATATAATCTTTGAGGGCTAGAATGCCTTCAATGTCCCTAACTATCAGCAGAAACGGCATTCATACCTAAGTTACTCAGTAAATTTCACTGACAAGATTGGTATCAGATGTGTTTGAACTCCATATCACATCACAAAGTTTTCAAAAATGTCATTTAGGAACAACAGACTCCTCTGTGGTTATTTATTTATCCCAGTGTCTGAAAACTAAGATGACAGGGGGACCAGCAGGTGATGTGGTGGTTAAGGCACTGGACACTCCCATATGGGTGACTGTGTTTTGAGTCCTGGAACTGGTAGCTTGTTTTCTTACTTTCTCTCTCTCTCCCTCTCTCTCTCTCTCTTTCTGTGTGTGTGTTTCACTCTAGTCAAATTAAGAATAAATAAAATTAAATAAATAATTCTTAAAAAAAAAACCAAAACAGGACGGTAGCAAAAGAAACAGAGTTTGATGCTTAGCATAAAATAAAAATAAGTTACAGTCAGCAACCTGGGTAAAGAACATTCTGCGGAGCCCTGTAGATCTTTTGGGTCCCATACTTAAAAACGAGTTCCAAAATCTTTCACATTTCTATTCAGAGAAGCAGAAAAATTACAATCTAGCCAAAGAAAACAGTATTATTTGTTACTTTAGAATAATCTCCAAAGCTCAAAGTTATAAAATCAATTAAAAACCAAAAAAAAGAAATACTCAGAGGTCTTTTACACATTTCTAAGAAACAGAGGTGATGGTTAGGTGATACTTTTGTTACATCAGGTTTGGGGGAAAACAAAGGTATATTTGAGTATAGTGCAGTTTTCAATATTCTAGTGTTTTCAGATCTTAAGCAGGTTAGACCATTTTTTTCCTCTGGTGTGTAACAAATGGCTAAAAAGACCTCTTTGTACCTCAGATGTTGGAGGAACTGTTCAGGAACAATTCATCCCGCAAGACTATGAGTCACAACACACTGCCAAGGTCAGGGAGACCTCTGTTAATCAAGGAAGTGTGAGCCACACGCTCACTCAAGCTGTCTTAGAGAATCTGGCCTCAATGCCCACTCTTCTTTTTCCACAGATCATCAATCATCTTTACAGAAGAGAAAATGTCCAACTTCCTCACTGGGTAGATAAGAGCCTCCTGCTAGGCCTTCATCCTTGTTTCCTTTCTGCCTACTTGGTGACTTTCCTAGAGGTGCACAATAGCTACCAAAAGAAAAGTCTCTTATGTGGTTATGGATGGAAAGCACAAGAAGATCCACTTAACACAACTGTGTATTAAAATTAGGAAATCAAAGGGCAGGAGGCATAGAGGTATCTGACCTCTTTTCATGTATTCTCTTCTTCCTGGTCCTCTAGCATCTGGCATATCATCCGCTAAGTCAGAGATACTCCCTGCATCTGACAGAGCTACATATTGTAAATGTTTGCACCAGCCCTTCAAATACAAAGTTTAAAACCTGGTTAATTTCTTTTTCCTAGATAGGAAATCAATAGGTGTTAAGTTTTCACAGATTTTTAAATAATTTCCTTCTCCTTAAACCATGGCACATTATAGGCTAGGGAAGGCATAGAGGAATTTCCAGGGGGAATAAATTGACCTACAAATGTTATCCATGAACGATGGATAAAATCTCCAGATGATACCTTGCCAGAGGTGGTATTTGGTGCTAAAGTCAGGGAACTGCCAACTTGACTAAACTAGTCAGCTTTACTTTGTCTCTAATCTGGGTAATGGCTGTGGGATTTTACATAGGCCAAAAGTTATCACATTTCCTTCCAAATGACCCCAATATGAAGTTCTCATTAAAATACTTTTTCAGACTTATACCTGGAGGCTGTCAGGAAACACCCATTTGTTCCACTAAAGGCAGAGAGAAGGAAAGAAAAAACTAGGAACCAAGAGCCCCTCTGCTTTAATTTAATAAAAGTGCTTTCTCAGAAATGCTAATAGAGATCACTAAATTTAGTCTTGACCAAACTCCAGCAGCACAAAAATTTAGTGCTTTTACTGCTAACGTAAACAAAGGTATTTCTTCCTATATTACAAATTTTATTTCATGTAAACAAACATAAGACTACCACACTAAAGCATTTGTGTTCCTGTGTATCAATTCCAGCCATAACATAGTAAAATATTCATATAAAATTCCATCAAAAATGTTCTCCATAAAAATCTCATTGTGATATGAATGATATTAATGCAAATATTCATAAAAAAGCAAAGATTAACATGGTATTTACTTTTATTTGTTTAAATTGATCAATCTATTTTATCTACTTACACACATGCATGTAAAAACAAAGACACCCCATTTTTTGGCAAGCGTCATGCTCCTCAATATTTAGACTTTTCTAATGTTTAAATGAAATGGTGTAGAAATAAAATTCTTGAAAGGGTGCTTGATTATCAAATAGTTGATATACTCTTCCTTCACTCAGATAGAACTGAGCATGTTTGTAAAAAACACACTACTTCGACACATGGTATGAAAAATTCTGGGCAATTTAAAAGTTGTTGTTATTGAGGAGACTAAAACTGTTATGACTAATGTAATCCTCAAGCCAATAACTCAAAAACTAATGAGACCCTGTTTCTGTCTCCGTTGCATAATCTATGAAGTGGGATAATGCTGACGCAGAGTAGTCCTGAAGACTAATAAAGGTAAAAAAAAAAATAATTATAAAATACATCCTGGGCAACGATGCAATGAAATAAACAACTCACTGAACAAACCTGTTGCGTGATGACAAAGACACATCCTATAAAAGTACTTTGTTGTTCTATTTTACACATTTATTTGCAATGTTACTACATGGACAAGTGCGTAGTTTACGCATACTATAAAACTTTGATGTTCGGACAGTTTCTATAAAAAACCATTAAGAGTTTTATATGAAAAAATAATGCTTTTTATTAAAAAATAAATCATCCCAAGCATCAATTAATGAGTATGATTGCCCAGGGAAGCGTGGAACTGGCATAAAACATAATTAACTTTCTTCAGGTAAGCTAAACTTTTAAAAAACAAAGGGAATGATGAGATAAAGTGTTTATGCAAACAAATACTATGGAATATTAGTAGGTTATTACAATCATTCCCTTAAAATTTTAGAACCATTTCAAAGGAAACAGAATTTATGAAGAGAGAGTTTTAAGAATTGAGAAAACGTTCTTACTAATCAAATCTCTCAAGTAAAATGAAACAGAGAGAAGAAAGCAATATTGTCTTTGAAAGAGGCTAGTTTTATTGAGTTATTTATCTAGCTGCCAGTAGTTGGAAAGGACCAGTAACTCATAAGAGAGTAGGGTAGTAATGACAGTCAATGATTAGTCATGGGTAAAATACAAAGATAACCTTAGAGTTTAAGGAAAACGACTAAGAATTATCAAACTCATGGGGTTCAAATGTTATGCTCTTATCCTATTTCACACTGGTGCTTGGGCCATATGAAATAAAAAGTTAGCTTTTATAAAGGTAGAAAATTAACTCTTTTGAATATTAGCAAGAATATTACTAGTCAAGTGAGCAGGAATCACTTTATAGACATTCCCTACCACTGTCTTTTCCACAATAGGAGGGTATCCAAGTTTTCCATTGGGAACCTAAACGCTAAAGTTGCACTTACACACATTGGTCTAAGCCTTGAGTGAAGAACCACCAGCCAGTGAGGCAGGTTCACCCGATCACTCTAGAGTTGTCTTGTTTTCAAACCGTGAGTTATCTGTATTGCCCTTAGACCACAAGGCCTTAAAATGATAAGGTTTACAACTAAGTTGCATACTCCTTCTGTGCAAAAAACCAATATACCTTCTAACATTCAAAGAGATACTGCCAAAAACATCACTGCTAATGGTCTGAGCAGCTAAAAGTTAGTCAGGAGGATAATAAAAAGGAGGGTGTGAGTATGAAGAGGAGGAAGAACAGAATATGAACAAAAGCCCGGGTCTTACATATTTTCATCATCTGGTTTTCACCTAGCCTTAATATCTTATTTTTAAGGTAATTCTCTAAAAAGAAAGAAAAACAAAACAAAACAAAACACTGATAATAAAGAAGCAGTTCTTAAAACCAGTTCTGTATTACCAGTCTGTTATTTGTACCTTTCTCTGAAATCAAATTAAGAAACTTCCTTTCCTTTATACTTATCTTTGAGATATTTTGGGTTGGCATGTAAATTTTGTCTCCCTATCAATAAGCAAGCAAAATATGTTTGCTTTTTGAAATGTAATGACATTTTAATTCTAAAAGATCTTCATTTTTATAGTCAATAGAAACAATAAGCAAGTGATCCCTCTTTTAATAATTATGGAATAGGGGTCAGCAGGAGGCGTTGTGGTTGAGGTGCTAAACTCCCATGTGGTTGACAGCAATTCAAGTTCCAGACCGGGTGGCTTGAAACTTACACAAGGTGCATGTGTGTGCATGCCCAAACTCCCTGAGAGGACAATGGAGGAGAAGGGAATGTGGTGAGGTCATCCTCCCGTGTGTGTGTGTGTATGTGTGTGTGTGTGTGTGTGTGTGTGTGTGATTTATCGCTTTTTGTATCTCTGTCTCTCTATCTCTCCAGAGAGTGAAAGCGTCCTATAACAAAAATCTCTCTCTCAAAAAAAATGGAATAAAAAGACACACTAAAAAAGACAAAGAAGTAGTCATCAACCAAGTAATTTCTTTCTTTCAATAAGACTATTACATGGATTTTAATAATTCCCAAATATCTGACTCTAACCCTTTGCATTGGTTTTTGATTCCAGAACTATCTTCTGGTTTTTGGAACTGGCAAACCTATCTGGCAATTATACTGACCCAGAAGGGAACAGAAGATAAGAAAAAGAAAGATCCCTTATCAATACTGTTGGTGATTTACAAAATTCTAGTATCAATAAGACCAGTAAACAAATGTTAATATTGTAAGCAGAGGCAAAATCTAGAGGACATTCAGTACCCTTAGCTGCATGAAGCAGAGCCTGGAGGTCCAGAAGGGAATTGTGTCAGCTTCTGGAAGCCAGAAGTCTCTGTCTGTCAGCAGTGTGAAGTAGAGCTGCTTAAAGATGACTGGGTTGTGACCAGAACACTGTACATCCCTGTGCCAGTGAGAGAGGATCAATGACTTCATTTGCTGGGCTCTAGTCACCCCCTTGGCTAATGAAAGCTGTGCTGAAAGGCATGCTATGGGGCCTCTGGGTAGCCTGCAGCCTGGCATTAGTAGAGTTTGCTGTGTAGTGTGGCTGGTGAGTGCACCAGGCACTAGAGCTTCCCTCACCCTCTCCCCCCTTTCCCGTTCTATCCTACCAACTCCCCTCTGGCTGTCTGTTTAGTGTCACTCAGTTGGGATGGATCCCGTTAAAGATCTGACGCTTAGTGAGGACTCAGAGGTGTCTGGAACGCCTGCCTCTAATCATAAACACCACAGCTGGCAATGATGTGGTCAAAAAAAAAAAATCACCTTGATCCAGTACACATTCTCTTTGATGTCTCTGCAGCAAGTTCACTGCCCAGAGAAAAAGGTATGTTTCTTTTTTTTAAACTCTGAAAAAAAATCAAGCTTGACATTCTCAAATCATAACCATATGACTTTCAATTCATGCTTTAAAATATTTCATACACACACACACACACCCACACACACACACACCCACACACATATATCATTGTGTTCTAAGAAACTCAGAGAAGAGGCATCTGACAATGATAACATGAAACAGGTTTGGAAGATAATGGCAGTTTGAGAGGAAAACACTTCCAAAGAGAGAAGGAAAAAAAAAAAGTCAGACTGCCACTACCAAAAAAGGAAGAAGCCTTCTGCCAAAGATTGCAAACAGCAGTGACCTTAAGTAAGAGACTGTAGCTGATTCAAGGGAAAATGAAAACTTTTCAAAGACAACACTGCTTGTGCTGCGCCACTGTTTATAAGTGCCTTATGCCCTCTTGCCTTTCGGGTGGCCTGGTAAACACACTGCCTCACTGTGCTTCCAGCCTCAGGCCTCAGGGTTCTAATGAATATTCAGCCACATTAACATGCATTTTCTTTGTGTTGTCCTTATTTACTTTTTAAAAATCCTACCAAGACAGCTAGTGTTGGCAATGCCCTTGTGATGCTACGTCTGGTAAGCTGTACTGTGAGGCGCTTTTGCCAGTTAAATGCTAAGATGTCCCAAAGATTATGGGGGAACTTAAAAAAATCTAAACACACCCTGTCATCTAAAGAACTGAGTTTACAGTGGCTAACAATTATGTAGATCTTTAAGATAATTTATGAGATGTTCTGATAACTGTGATAAATATAATTTATGTACTGCCAATGTCCAAATCACATACCACATACCTAGCTTGCCCAAATATCCCAAAATATAGGTGAAAACGCAAAGATTGTGTATTCCTATCCATAAGCCAGTTCTTTCTAGTATAAGGTCTAAACATACAAAAAATTACACAAAACAAGGTCTGTTGAATAAATGTGTTTTTCTTTTTTACTCCTAAAACCCACAGTGATTTGAGAAATCTCATTAAGACGAAAACAGCCCAGGCCCATAGTGCAGCAGTTAACCCCAATGCACAGGGTGTCAGATCCCACATGGCCAAGCTGCAGTTTGAATCGCAGACCCAGCATGTGTGCCCCAAATTCTGACAGGATAGAGAAATAGAGGGAAAGGATGTGGTGTGGCCGTGCCTCACTGGGGTGGGGGTGGGAGCTTTCTTTTTCTATCTTCTCTCTGGCCAGGGCACATGCACTCTGGCAATTTATAACATTAAAATTTTTTAAAAATCCAAAATGACTAATAATAGGGCCAGTCAGAGGTGTGGTGGTTAAGGTGGAGGGATTCCATATGGCAGGCTATATATATCATTCAAGTCCCAGACCCGGTGGTTTGAAAAATATGCTAGACACATGTACATGCATGCCCAAAATCCTGAACGGAAAACAGGAGAGAAGGAATTGTGGCATGGCTGTTCCCCCTGAGGGATGCTTTCTCTTTCTTTCTCCTTCTCTCTCTCTCTCTCTCTCTCTCTCTCTCCAGCAAGCACATGTACCCCATGGCAAATTAAAATAAGTAAATAAATGGGAAAATAAGGACTTATAAGAGACTAATATATAATTTTATCTTAATAAAAGTCAAGAAATAAAAGGGTATGTGTGTTTTTAAAATGCTAAAATTTGCAGGTGAAAAGCATCTTTTATACTTATCCCAAATACAGATTAATCAGGTGTTTCTAAATCTTAATGAGATAAATGGTAAGAAGAAGGTTCTGGTTTCTTAGATTCTAAGGAAAGTGAGCAAAACCGCTTTAAACTGGTCAGCTGCACTGTGACACAACCTATGTTTAAGAAATCATTCTATAAATGGCACACAAGAATGTAGCAGCAACACGCACAGTAACAATTTCCAGACAAAGCCAAAAAGTTTAGATACTGCTGTGTTCTTCTAAACTGACTGAGGTTTTGCAGACTAACAACATTCCCCCATAATGATGGTAGTGTCTTTAGATTGAGATAAGATTCAAATTTATTGAGGGTTATTTACTGTTGTGTATAAGGTTCTGTGTGTTAAGGAGTGAAGTAGCTGTTTGGAGGAGGGCAACTTGGCTGGACTCACAGCTGAGAGACCTCAAGTGTACATACCCCTATAAGGCAATGTCTTTCCTTTTTTAACATAGGCAAGGCAATTAAATGTTAATCTTATCAAAATGAAAGTCAAGAATATGCTAATATACACTGAAATAATGGTATTTCCTGCAATATTTACCTTACTGTAGTAAGGTTTTTGTGAGGTTTCATATTAAGCAAAGCTCTGCCAAAAATTTTAGTCAGGGGCCAACTGGTGGTATGGTGGCTGGGGTAGCTGGATTCCCCATGGCATAGTGCTTGGTCTGAGTCCTGGACCTACTGGCTTGAAAAACACTCCAGGTATATATGTGCATGCCCAAAATCTCAAGAGGAGAATGGAGATGTGATTATGGAGTGGCCATCCTCCCTGGGGGGTGATTTCTCTCTCTTTCTCTTTTTCTCTTCGCACTCATGAGTGCATGTACCCTATAACAAATTTTAAAAGAAAAAGAAAAACAAAAAAATGTAGCCTAGTTCTAATCACAACTACATATGTGAAACGGTATTATTCACCAGAAAGAAGAGAAGGGGGATAATTCCTACTTGCTGGAATTTACACTAGCAAATTAATTTCAATCTCATAAAAAATTAAAAAGACTTAAAATACACACTTGACCTAGTATCCTCTAACAATACAAAGCATCACATTTACAGCAGTGTAAAGTTGACCAGTTTACTTCCTCCAAAGCATAGAAAAGACAACAACAAAAAAAATAATCATTTACTTCAGTTTGGAAAGAACATAAGTTTGGGGTGTTTATATAAAACACAGCGCAGTGTAGATTTGATGTGAAAAAGGGGTAGAGAAGCCATAGAGCATTAAGTTTTCTAACCTGATTAATGTATTAGATAAATGTGTAGTTCTTAATCATACCTGAGACTTGTAGACCAATCCAAAATGGCATTTGGCACAATATCTCATGTCAAAGTTTCTACCAAATCTTTTAAAAGCTTACTGCTCTGGGAGGAATACCAGCAGACGGGCTAATATGGTCCACTAGTTCTTGAGAGTAAAATGTGGGGTGGAGGGACAACAGAAGTGTAAGCATTTTCTACTCTATGTACTTCTATGTAGCTTTAATTCTTTATAGAGATTTTTATATACTGTATAGTGAAAACTATTCAAAAATAGAAAACATGCCTTTTCTCTATGAAGGGAATGTCCCTGCTTTACTACTATTTGTCTATTTTCTTAAAAATCCCAGGTTTCATAAGATTTTGAATGCAAAGTTGTAGACGTTATATATGAATATAATCAAAAGACAAATGTCTTTATCATATAGTTTGGTGGGTCAAACAAACCAATGAAAAATACATACATGTTACCAGCACATCCTTATGCTGAGAAGAGAGGACATGCTTACCAGAATTGTGCATTAATGTTAAAAAAAGGGCACAGGCAAGAATTTTGCTCCAAATTTTTAAAAATAGGAACGAATGTTTCGTTTGCTGGTCTTTCTTTTCAACTATCATTAAACTGTAACACAGAAGAAACTAGAGACTCTTTGTCTCTCAGAGTTGTGACCTTCATTTGCCTAATAAATTCCAGTGCACTCAGCCACCAATAGAGAGATAGGGATAGGAACCAGGAACATATCTAGAGCTGTAATGGATCAAGGGTCAGAGACAAGAGCTCTGAAAACTCTAATATAAAGTCGCCAAACTTAAACTTGCCCTTTGGAGTGGGTTTGAACTTTTGTTTCAAATTATCGTTAGCAAATTTAAGAGGTAGCTATTAGGACATAGGAGAGAAGACTGTCCTTTTGGATGAGGACTAGATAATTATTTCTGGGAGAGTTTCTTGTTTTGTAGTGATTAATGAGCTCTACTAGAAATAGGTGGACTCAAGAGGCAGTGTATCCTAGTCAGACCAAGGCTGCTCTTGACCAAACAAACCAAGAGGTCCTATCAGGGGCTAACCAACTCTGCCATGTTGTTACAACAAAACAGTGAGAATGGTTGCCACCATATACAGAGTTCTTACTGGTGACAGGCACTTAATGCTCCTTAGCTACTCTGCTTTTTTGCAACCCTGTAAGGTAGATATAATCATCCCTATTTTATAAGAAAAAATGAGGTTCATCAGGTTAAGTAATCTCCTCAAAGCCATACAGCTGACAAAAGACAGAATTAGAATTTAATGGTCAATGTGCCTGACATCCTTCCAGGTAGAAAAAAAGTGGCTCATCCCAGTGGAGGACAGGTGACATATTCAAGAAACATTTAATAGATAATACTAACACAGAGTGGTGTCACAAGTTTCTGAGACTAAACATGGCAAGGCCTGTAATCAGAGAACCAAATCAAATTATCTTCAAGAATTCTCTTTGAGAAAGTCTAAAGGACAGAACTGTAGTACAGAGTTTGGCTACCATAATCTGACTTGTGCAGGATGATGTTTGTTCTTTTCCTCTGTAGTTGGAAGTGCTCATCCCATAGCGCAGTAGCTAAGAGAAGCCCACATGGCCTACTGCAATTCAAATTCCAGTCTTGGTGGCTTGAAAGACACACTGGTCATGTGCTTGGTGCCCAATCCAGACAGGATGAAGACTGGAAAAGGGATTGCCGCATCACCATTTCTACCCCCATTGAGGGTTGTTTTCTCTTTCTGTCTCTGATGATGCACATACTCTCTGGCAATCCAAAAAAAAAAAAAAAAGAGAAAGAGAGAAAGAAATACAAGGAAAAAAAAGTGCTCGTGCATAAGCGTTTTAGGAGGCCCATCCATAAGGAAGCATTTTCTATTTTTCTTGATGGGACTTTTAGCAAAAACAACCATTTTGCATAATTCAACACTATCCCGAAAATACCACCTTGGGAATACATTTAGGCTCTTCCAGCTTGAAACATTCTTGACATAAAGGCTACAGGAAAGGAAACATGAAAAGTCTGTGCTTCATTATATGAATGATTTGGAAGGAAGAGTAAAGAAGCATGGCAGAAAGTCTCGAACAAGAAGCTGAAGAGTTTTAAAAGAAAAGCATAAAGTATTAGGTAAACTAAATGGTCAACTTATTTGGAAGAAACCAAGGATGAGGTTTCAGAAGCTGTGTTTTGGGGGGAAAAAGAAGGGGGAAGAAGTAGTAGAGGTTTCATCTCTTTCCAACTCACTTGCCTGATGCTCTTTGAATATCTACAACCAAAACCTCATTAAATTTCCACCAGAAATAAGAGGGACTAAATGGGGATGGGAACACAGTTGCTGATTTTGCATTGTAAGTACTTTCATGACCATTTCAGTTTTTTATAAAATAATGTATTAACATGGCAGTATTTTCTCATTTACTTGCCATAAATATCAGGTTGTTGGGAAAGGCATGACATATTTTTCTGTTTTTCTATGCAAAACTGTGACATGACTTTCCTGACAACCCAATACATATGGCGTGAATGGTTTCTATCAATAGAGTAAAAAAGCATAATATATGTGTGTGTGTGTATGTATGAATATATATACATATTCCTTGCAATATGAAAAGGGTATAGTGTACTTTTCTGAGAGAAGGATCTAGAATTAGAAACTGACCACCAACAGCTTTTTTATGTTGTATCAATTGAATGCTTTTTCTAACATGCATTTTATATTCTTGTTCTAGAGATTCTTTGCAACATGAGCTTCCTTAAACATGCTACTTCCTACTACTAACAATCACCAATATTTAAATTTCATATTATGTTACTTGAGTTTTCTGATTTTTACTGTAAATGGAATAGAGGGGATATGACATTTTTTAAGCCATGCACAAAATTCACATAATGGCTGCAATTGTTTTTAAATAGTCATATATTTTTTTTTTTGGTATGAGTATTAGGTCTGTTTGTGACAATGTTCTTGGAAATAATTAAAAAGATCCCTTCCTCCAATAATGAGCTCGAAGTCCTTTTGCCAGAGGCATTCACTCATTATATAAATCAAACAAGCACACAGCACTACACAAAAGTGACTAGTAATGCCCAGCACATTCCTCTCCTTGAGCTAAGATGATTTTGGTGCATTGCATGCAGATGTCAGGTATTTTAATAAAGGGCTCCATTGTGCAGGCCCCACTACTCCTCCATTGCTCCCAGCACTCCCCAACAAGGAGAGAAGGGGGAGAGGGGAAGGACGACAGCCATTCCAGCTGGAGTTGGAACCTCGTCTGAGTCAGGAAAACCACAGCTCATAAGCAAAGAGGAAGCATAATGTTCTACAAGGACAAAACATTAGCAGAAATGTCACTCAGCCCCAGTTCCACATGTTGGCTGCCACGGCCTCTTCCTCCTAGCATGCCCGATTGATATAAATTCCATCTGCTCAGCAGCCAAGTGACAGAGAAGAAATACCGGCATCTGGTCTCCATTGCTGTCGGGTTTTTGTTCCATGTTAGACCTTAGCTAGAAACATATGAAGAGATGAAGGTGCTGGCAAGCGACTAAAAGGCTGAACTGGCATAAAGGAGACTTTCTGATGCTTTTCACACTTCACTCTGGATTTTTTACAGGAATGGGGGAGGGTGTGACAGAGACTTGATAAACGAGACAGTGAGAGCCAATAGACCTTAAAGTCTCTTCATGTTTTTTAAAGTTTGAGACTTTTTAAGAGTTTTAATGTTAAAAACTATAAAGCACAACATGTATTCCCTTTACCATCCATTTAATGCAACAGAAGGCAACTAAGTCGCTAAGAATGTTCTTCAGCTAATTCCTCCAGCCCCCACCACCCTTTCTTAAACATCCACTGGTTTGGACCTGCTCCACAGGCACTTTATATTCTCCTGAGGAGCCGCAGAGAAATGCTAAAACTCAAAACCACCAACTCTTTTTTAACCCTCAGCTGCCCAGAAAAGCATAAAGTCATGTATCAGGCCTAAAACCACAAGGTTTATTCATTTAAATGAATGCCCCATTCACAATCTATGCCCCATACAGAAGCTGATGCTTCAAGAGTTCACAGCCACCTCATTCTTAGATCGTCATTTAATTATTCATTTGATAAAGAGGCCAACGAAAGTAAAAAGTTACGGAAGCAGAGATGGTAAGAGAGCATGGGGATATTGATTTCTTTTTTCTCCGTGTCTATTTGCATGATTTTAAATCAGTAATAATGAGAATGGCTCCATTCACAAATATAACATGGAAAGGTTTTATTTGTTTTCTATTAAATAAGTGGATTGTGTTCAGGTCATAAAGCTGCCTTAGAAAACCATTGTAAAGGTGAATCCTATTAAGCTTTCTTTCTTTTTTTTCTTTTTTCTTTTATTTGGAGAGGTTTTTGCTATAGGGTGAATGCACTCACCCGAAAGACAGAGAGAGAAAGAGAGACAGAAGGTGAGAAATCACTCCCCATGGGGGATGGCCACGCCGCAATCCCTTCTCTTCCATTCTTCTCTCAGGATCTTGGGCACGCATGCACACGCGCCCAGTGAGTTTAACCCACCGGGTCCAGGACTCAAACCGCGGTCAACTACATGGGAGTCCAACGACATAGCCATTACGCTAACTGCTGGTCGCTTAAGTCTTCTTTAAAATAAGACAAAAGAGAAGAAATGTATAATTATTTTTTAGCAAAAGAATGCAAAGAAGGTTAAAGGAATCTCTTAATCCCTGTATTATTTTAAAACTCTAACAAATTTCAGCTTTGCCTAACAAACCAACAAAAAACCCTGAAAACACTATACGAGATTATGCTATAAATAAATTGCTTCAATCTCCACTGTTCAATCTCTCTATCAGTTGGTGAACACTTAGGGTGCGAACACTGTACCTAGTAAGAGAGGTGAATCATGATGAAGACAGTAATATTAAATACAATGATATGGAGCCAGAAGGTAAAGAGTTGATAGGACCCTTTGAGGTTGTCAGTCCTGAAACTGATTGCTATGGGTGTTAATGACCTTGGAAATCGTAATGAAGTACACAGTATGAGCTGCTGTCAGACATCTATGGGCAGACTTACTAGAGAGCTAAGGAGGTTTATACTCAGGTTCCTGCTCTGTCCAGGCATTTAGTAGCTGCAAGGAGCTACAGAACATTCTAGGTAGAAAGGATAAGCTAGGTTGCAAATAAGGATTTCTAGGTAAGCATTTCTCATAAACTCCAAGGAGATTTCAGAAAATCAAGGCCTGAATTTCTGTGATCCCAGTAAATTTCTGTCTTTTTGGAGTAATTTCTTATTCTAAATATACATTCTTAATTATACCTACAAACTTACTACAAGTTTAAATGAATAACAAACATACTCTATATAATAATCTACTGAAGATGTCTTATATTCTTTACATAAGCAAATATTAAACACGATTAAAATAACATGATAAGAGTTGAAAGAAAAATGTTATTAATTACAAATTCTATATAACATGCTTCCACTACCTTGAGAAACATAAAAATTCTGGCTGAAAGATTTTTATTTAGTAAGACTAAAATTCACTGAATACAAAACTGGGTTGTCGGAAAAGTCAGGATGCATTTTTGCACAGAAAAACACGAAAAATACATTATGATTTTTCTGATGACCGAATACAATATAAAAACACTTTCAGATAATATGAACCATTTCTTAAAGACTCGAAGACATTTCTAAGTAAAATTCAAGAATCAGAAGTCAATCAAAAGTTAATAAAACTACACAGAACTTAAAAAAAAATCTGCCATGCAAAATCAATTAAAAAAAAAAAGCAAAAGCAAAAATAAAGAGCTGAAAACCAACTGAGAACAAATATTTACAACAGATATACTATGGGCTAATTAAAAAAAAAAGATGCTAAAGGTGAATAAAAAATGATTTCTAATGCAATTAGTAAAGTATAAAGAACTTGTAAAGAGTTTGTGGAAAATACGACAACAGAAATGACTGATAATCATAAAAAGATGGTAAACCTTACTCATTAAGAGAAATACAAATGAAAGCAACACACTATCATTTATCCCCTATAACCAACCACAATGCCAAAGATTAAAAATTTTGCTTCAACACCTAGTCTATGAGTGCATAAAAGAATTGGCACATAAGTTATGATACATCCAATACAATGCAGCTGTTAAAAAAGAATGAAGTAGTTCTTTATGTGTTGATATGAAATTGTTTACAAGATGTATTACTAAGTAAAAAATGAAAAGTAGAGAAGGATGTGCACACAACATCCATCCTCACCATTTTTATCATATAAACAGAAGGATATATTGTACTTTATATGCATAGACTATTTCCAGAACTATATCCCAATAACATAGACTTATTCTGAGCCACATAGTCTCTCAAATAATTTTTTTTACTACAGGCATGTATTTCTTTTAAAAATAACGTTATTACTTTAAAATGTTTTCTATATGGCAGAATTAAGGGTCCATCTACTCTTGAATTTTTTGACTAAGTATCTTTCTATTTATTTTAATATCTCCTATCACTCTGTCTAGTAGATAGCTTATATAAGTTCTTACAGGCATAACTGTCTGATTCTACAAAAGTAAACTAAAATACTTCAATCTGGGTTTTTGTTAGTTTCTAAGCCCACTCCCCACCCCCTGAAATTTAAAACATTCTCTCTTTGGCCTTTTCAGATTGCCATTATGTTTGGTTATAAATAAATACATAAATACATGTATGTATATATAGTGTAAGGTGTATGTATGTATATGGGAAGGCATCATACCATTTTTCTAGGTACAAGAAATTTTGTCATTTTCTAATTTATTATACCAGTAATAATTTTACAGTGTGATGAAAACAGCAAAGATCATTTGTAGGGGTAATCCTTTTCCAAAACCTAACCAATGTAATGCTTAATTGACTGACTGCTTAGAGTGTTTATTTTAAAAACAGTTTGGGACTGGCTCTGTGGCCTGGTGGTTAAGACAGCTGGATCCCACACGGCTGACCACATAGTTTGAATCCCTACCTCCACAGTTTGGAAAATATGTCAGGCACATGTGTAGGTGTGCCCCAAATCCTGACAGGATGGAGAAATGGTGGAAAAGGGACTGTAGAGTACTCATGTCCCGTTGGAGATGCTTTCTCCCTCTCCCTCTCTGTCTCTGTCTCCCTCCAGCAAACATAAAAATAAATGAATAAATAAATAACATAGTCTGTGTTGACAAATGCTAGGATTACTTCTCATTTACACTTTAATACTTTTTCTTTGCCTTATGATACCTACTCTCTGCCATTTCTTGAGCTGTATTTGAAGAAATCCTGTATTGCTAAGACAAATTCTCAAACAATGAAATGTATGACATTAGTCACTGAAAGGGTAATCAGCAATCAGTGTTTTCCTTTCTCTACTCATGGCATTAGCACACTGTGTGGTAGACAGTAGGTACCCATAATTTATTGCTCCCCATGATATGACCACGATATGTCAATGGAAAGTAAGTCCATTAAAACAAACAAACAAACAAAAAACATAACTCTTTCATCCTCTTAACATAAGTTTATAAATGTATTGAGGTTTGATGACATGATTGGAATGTACAAAGAGCAAACATTAAGTATTTCCATCAAAGAAGTTACAATCCATAGAAGAAAAAGACAATAAGGAATTATTATAGAGGATCATAGAGGCTAAATAAAAGTTTCCATGTAAGTGCATTAGGTGTCAATGTACCTAAGAGCAGTTTCCTAGAAAAGTGACAGCTAGGTTTAGAGACCTAAATGCAATTTAGGAATTGGCCTGGACAAGTGTGTGGGAGTGGCATATTTCAGACAGTGGAAGCAAGTGAGCACAAGTCCAAATGGAGGAAACACAGAACTATCAAAGGAGCAGTGCCCATCTTCTGACTTACTGCTATTTGTTTCTCAATCTTAAGCTATAAGCAGAATGCTATACCTAGGCAGATCAAATACAGTGACCCTAGGTTTTCAAATATCAGATGATATTAATGATGATGCCATGATAATAAGGTGCAGGTGTAGCAACAAAGAGACAGGAAAGCCATATTGGCTGTTGGTGACCTTTACCACCCATGTGTGAATCTTATCATCTACAGCCCAAAATGCAATGCCACCATTCTCTAACCATATGAGAAGGTGTTCAGCTGCCTGCTTGTGAAACCCATCGACCCAGCTTCCTGTGAGTTTATGGCTGCTGGGGTGACTGAATAGCTGAAAGAACCTGCATAAGCTTCAATAGCAGGCCAGAGCACCACTCCTCCGTGAATGACAACTGATGGGTCAAATCACCAGGGAGCTGCGGAAGAGTTATTAATGGTGACAGGTACACTACCTGGGAGACAGGTTGAGAAGGAAAAAAGATTATTTATAAGCGAATAGTTAACAGCTGTACCTACTGCTAAGCATTACATGGATGCCACAAACTGTAGAATTCAAATCCTGAGTTATTCAAGCACGAACAACTGCCTGTCACCCAAATGCAACGCATCGCTACAAATTAAGGTGGGAGAGATGAGATGCTCCAATGCCGCCTCACCAAGGAAGGCAGTGTCATCCCAGAGCTCAGGTAAGGGGTAGAGAAAGGCTGAGATAACTATGAACTGAATTGCAGTTCTTAATAATAACGATGAATTTACAAGAGGAGTTTTATAAGTTTTCTGGAGGGCTTTAACAGTAGAACAGATGCCAAATGTATCTTGTATTATCATGAGTAAACTGGACTTGGGAATGAAGGGAGATTGAAGAGTCATCTTGCTAGAATAGCAAAATGAGGAAGAAAAAAGGAGAAACCAACAGCAAGAAACTACAGAAAATATCTTAGAATAATTATTACTTGTGTTTTTCTAACCATATATTTTCATTTCTCTAAAAACTGAAATTTTCTATGATCATTTTTTAGCACTGAGAAACAAGAGCTGTTAAAGAAAAGAAAAAAAATAGAGAAAAAGTGATATTCAAGAACCATTCCTGTTTTAGAAAACAAAAGTCACATATTGCTAATGGAGTATAAGTTAGGACAAATTTTTTGGAGAACACCCAATAATTAAAATAAATGCAACTACTTTTACTTGTTTCCATGATAGGTTAAAAAAAAGGCAAGAAATAAATGCCCCAAACTGTTTATTCATTTAGTGTGCAAAAAAAGGGAAAATTGGGACCAGCAGTTGGCGTAACGGCTATATTGCTGGACTCCCATGTAGCCGACTGAGGTTCGAGTCCCGGACCCAGTGGCTTAAACTCATGCTGGGATACATGTGCATGCGTGCCCAAGATCCCAAGAAGAGAATGGAGGAAAAGGGACTGTGGCATAGCCATCCCCCCTGGGATATGGTTTCTTACTTTTTGTCTCTCTGTCCCTCTGTCTTTCTGGCAAGCACATGAGCCATATAGCAAAAAAAAAAAAAAAAAAAAAAAAAAGGAAATCATCTATATACATAAAATTATAGACTATCTCTGGAAGAACATTCAATAATCTAATAGAGAG
Source organism: Tupaia belangeri chinensis (assembly GCF_000334495.1). Classification (NCBI taxonomy): domain Eukaryota; kingdom Metazoa; phylum Chordata; class Mammalia; order Scandentia; family Tupaiidae; genus Tupaia; species Tupaia belangeri. The sequence continues at coordinate 1,405,211 of NW_006209268.1, read as the reverse complement.
GTGTTAGACTTGAGGTGACCAAGCAGTAGTAAGGTGATATATTATCTATTTCAAGTTTGACTGTTTCATAAGTATCTACAAATAAACTTGGCAATTCTATTTCCAAATATCTATTGTACAAAAACACTCAAAGGTGCACAGTAATGCACACATATACAATTATTTCCTGAATAATGTTTGTAAAGCCGAAAGATTGAAACAACCCAAGTATCTTTAAATAAAGACTTATTTAAATAAATTAAAAAGAAGGGATGAGATGTCTACATATCAATACGGAAAGAAGACTAGGATTGCCATATCAAATTATCCTGATCTCAGAGACTTAAAACGATAGACATTTACTCTGTCAGTACTGGAGGCCGGCAGGCCAAAACTGAGATGTCAGTAGGACCATACTCCATCTGGAGGCTCTGGAAGAAAATTTGTTCTGAGCCTCTCTCCTAGCTTATGGTGGTTGCTGACAATCCTTGACTTGAAGGAACACCACTCAATCTCTGCCTCCATCTTCATATCACCTTCTCTTTTGTGTCTGCCTTCTCCTCTCTGTGTCAGTCTCATCTCTCTCTGCCACTCTCTTATAAGGATACATACAATGATATTTAGAGCCCACCTAGATAGTCCAAAATAATCTCATCTCAAAATCCTTAACTTAATCATTATCTCCAAAAACCCTTTTCTTCAAATAAGGTAACATATATAGGTTCCATGGATTTTACATAAATATTAGGGGGAAAGAGAAAGCATTATTTATCTCTCTCTCTTTCTTTCTTTCTTTCTTTCTTTCTTTCTTTCTTTCTTTCTTTCTTTCTTTCTTTCTTTCTTTTTTTTTTTTTTTTTTTTTAGAGGATTTTGTTGTTGTTGTTTTAGGGCACATATGCTTGCCAGAGAGACAGAGAGGCAGAAAGCGAGAAATCATCCCCTAGGGGGATCTCCTCCATTCTCCTCTCAGGATCTTAGGCACGCACGCCGATGCGTCTGGCGTGAGTTTAAGTCACTGGATCTGGGACTCGAACCACGGTCAACTACATGGGAGTTCAGCGACATAGCCATTATGTTAACTGCTGGTCCCAGCATTTATTTTTCTTTTTCTGTCTACCACAAAGTATACGATACTTTTTTTTTTTTTTTTGAGAGAGAGAGAGAGGTTTTTGCTTCAGAGCATGTGTGCTCACCAGAGACACACACAGAGACAGCAGGAAGTCACCCTCCCCCACCCCCCGTGGGGATGGCCACGCTGCAATTCCTTCTCCTCTATTCTCTCAGGATCTTGGGCATGCACGCACATGTATCTGGCAGGAGTTTTAAGTCCTCAGGTCCAGGACTTAAACCGTGGTCAACTATGGGGGAGTCCGGCAATATAACCATTATACCTTTGCTGGTCCCAACAACTTTCAATAGTATACACAAAACTATACACAGGGCCAACTTCACAGCGCAGCAATACCCTGTTCTAGAGAAGTTGGATTCCATATGGTAACCTTGGCTCAAATCTCTGGTCTACTTAGCCTGAAACAAACTGGGCACAGCCCAAGATGTGATGGGCTGGAGGACTGAAGGAAGGGGACAGTAGCATGACCATACCCTGTGGAGGATGCTTCACCTTCTCTCTTTCTTTCTCTATTGTAAGTTTTTAAAAAATAGGAAATATATATATATTTAGATCAAATCCATCAATTAAAGTGAATAATAATGAGAATTAGTATCACATATGCCAAATAATAAAAACAGGAATCTCTAGGGACAGGTAAAGCTTTCATTTTTATTTTTTTATTGTAACTGAAATGTTTGAATTTTCATATCAATCTTACATTACTTTCATATGCAAAATAATATATATTTAAGATAGTTTTGATATATTTTGGTACTTCTCCAGATTTTGTTACCTGCCCCTATAATTTTTTTGGTTCTTCTTGAGAAATCCTTAATAGCAGATTAATTTTCAATTATTATAGTGAAATAAAATGCTATAAATAAATAAATTAAAATATTAACTAATAATTTCCAAGTTAAAAAAAATTTCCAAGTAAAATATTCGTAAGATAAATTCCAAAAGTTTCTAAGAAAAGATTTATTAATCTGGTCTCTAACAGTACCAGTTATTGTCTTAAAATATCCCAGATCCAAATTCTTTGACCACTTCTTCAATTCCAACACTTGTAAAAAGCACTTTTTTTTTTTAAAGAAAGATTTTTGCTACAGGGCACGTGCACTTACCAGAGAGATAAGAGAGAAACAGAGAGAAAGAAATCACTGCCCCTCTCCCCAACCCCAAGGGTGGATGGCCATACTGCAATTCCTTCTCTTCCATTCTGTTCACCTTGTCCTTTACAAAATACTTCTCAGGTTTTCAACTGTGTTCAGGCTTTCTTTCACCTACAAAAATTCAGCACCAACATATTCACCTTATTGATATGTACTCTTGTCCTAGGAATCTGTGTATTTTTTTTTTTTTGAGAGATTTTCACTGTAGGGCGCGTGCGCTCGCCAGACAGACAGAGAGAGACATAGAGACAGAAAGCGAGAAATCACCCCCCAGGGGGGATGGTCACGCCACAATCCCTTCTCCTTCATTCTCCTCTAGGGATCTTGGGCACGCACGCACACGTGCCTGGCGTGAGTTTTAAGCCACTGGGTCCGGGACACGAACTGCGGTCGACTACGTGGGAGTCCAGCGATATAGCCATTATGCCAACTGCTGGTTCCCAAGAATCTGTGTATTTTTCTACTCCACTTTTCTACCACTTCATGGGAACTGCAAAGCACTCTGGAAGTCTGGAAATAGGGTTCCCTAGATTCTCTTTCTTAGGACTTTATAAAAATTGGGTAACCTCTTTTCCTTAGTTGAAGATAAAACAATCAAAATGAGCTTTCATGGAAAAGGTAATATTATGTTATGCAGATCTGTCGAACAGGAAAAGCATTTTATATAAAGTGAATGGAAAACATAATTCTGAGAGAAATATCTGCATTAACTTTCCTCAATCACAAAAGTTTATGAAATTCCTACTGTGTGAAATGTTGCACCACAAATCCTGGTGTATGTTGTAAACTGTGTAGGCAGAACTTCTGGTGTCTGAGAATCTGACAAGGAGAGAACAAGTTCACTAACAGTAGACTGTTTTTTTCGACATGAGTTGAGCCAGCAAGCTGAGGCATGAGGATAGGTAGGAGAAGAGCAGGAGTTGGACAGGTGTCATGCAGAACAGCTCTGCATTCAGGGCTCGTGGTGCCTGGTAATTATGGATATTGTCAGATCTGCCAAGACATATTTAGCAATAAGCAGGGTGGGGTTGGGGGAGGCTAGCATATTATGAAACTTGCCACCCACCTCCCATTGGCTCTATCAGTTTCATATGCTCTATTAAAGATAATCAAGGGTGCCCAGCCTCCCCTGAGATCAAGAGGAGATGGTGATTACAAAAATAACAACAGTTGTTTAAATTATCTAAATGTTCTAAGGGAGCCTTTATTTCTGACAGTGTTAAATACTTCCAAGCAGAAAGGTAAAAGACTAAAACAAACTAGGAGACCACAGTAGCCTCAGTCTGAAAGGCCACTCCAGGAATACTTAAGCCAAACACCCTCTGCAAGTTCAGTGGTTAGGTGATTCCCTCCTCTGGGTGGCTTGCAAAGGCATCTCCTTCACATGTGCAAAAACAAACTGGCATCAAGACATTACAGCAAATTTCTATTTGTGACTGTGTTTCTGAAGGAATGGCAAAAAAGAGCAAGAGAAGCTTTCCTTTCATTTACTTTATTTTAAAACAAAAACTGCCTAGAGACACTGGTTTGTGAAGCCAAGTTTGTTAAAGTACAAGTGTAATTTACTTTTATATAAACATAACTTCACAGAACTATCAGTGGGCTCCATTTCAGTAAAAACAAACAACAAAAAAAAAGAAGCTGCAAAATAATTATAAAACATATGGTGCAAACCCCGGCTGTGTTTATTTTATGACAGTTAACATTATTTACAGTGTGATCTGGTCAGAATTAATACTCAAAGGGTTATGCACAAAATATGTCCAATTTTTCTTCTTAAGCATGCACACCAGCAGTTTTGTCAACTCATCTAAATGAATTTGTCTAGAGATCTCTTGCAATCCCCTTAAGAAATCAATTATATTTTTAACATATAATTTTATTCATAATATTTGAGTAATATGACTAATAAGCTACCAACACAATATGGGAGGAAGCTACCTTCTCCTCAAATAACAGTGAAGTTTGACAAAAAAAAGAAAAAAAAAACCTTGCAGTTAGTTCAATGAGATTCTTTAATTCCATACTATTCATTTTATTACCTCAATTGCTAATGTATATTAACACCCTGAAAGTATTTCAGTTTATTTTCTTTTGTAACAACACAACTAGTACTTCATGTTATGTATTCATTATCAAGATAATCTGTTGAGAAAAACTATTTAAATAGTTTATTCTTGCTAATAGAGTAGCATGTGGAGGAGCTGACTGTAGAATATACTAAATGGGAAATCAAAATAGAGCTTTTTCCTTAAAATATTTGACTGAGAAGTACGTAAGTATGTAACCAAAAGACATAGAAGCAAAAAAAATAAATAATTAAGATTAATTCTTGTAATGAAAATTGTAAATATTTTCCTGATCTTTTATTAAAAACTAATATTTTGTTCTCACTCAAGGCCTTATATTAATATAAATACCAAAATTTATGGAACCAGGTGGTGGTTAGTAATTCAAGCTGCAAGAGAACATGGCTGTCTTTCCTCTCTAGACACACAGACACAAGACGCCTACCATCACTGCAGTAGACTTCGTCAACATCTTCCCTGACCTACCAGTTACAAAAAATGATTTCTTGCAGTGCTGTACTAGAGTTGGCTCATACCAGCCCATGAAAGGTAGTCATTAAACATTCAAACATTTTGTAAGCTGATTGCTCAGACATTATTAAAAATGAAACTCTGGGCCGGGCAGATGCAGGAGTAACACAACTAGACCCACAAGGGAAAAGTTCTGGGTTTGTATCTCAGGACTACACGTGCCCATGATCTAGGCCAGCTGAGACTGGGGGTGGATCATGGCATGAAAATTCTGTTTGTTGGATGTATGGGTATAGGTGTGTGTATGCACATGCATAAGTACGTAAGTATGTAACCAAAAGACATAGAAGCAAAAAAAATAAATAATTAAGATTAATTCTTGTAATGAAAATTGTAAATATTTTCCTGATCTTTTATTAAAAACTAATATTTTGTTCTCACTCAAGGCCTTATATTAATATAAATACCAAAATTTATGGAACCAGGTGGTGGTTAGTAATTCAAGCTGCAAGAGAACATGGCTGTCTTTCCTCTCTAGACACACAGACACAAGACGCCTACCATCACTGCAGTAGACTTCGTCAACATCTTCCCTGACCTACCAGTTACAAAAAATGATTTCTTGCAGTGCTGTACTAGAGTTGGCTCATACCAGCCCATGAAAGGTAGTCATTAAACATTCAAACATTTTGTAAGCTGATTGCTCAGACATTATTAAAAATGAAACTCTGGGCCGGGCAGATGCAGGAGTAACACAACTAGACCCACAAGGGAAAAGTTCTGGGTTTGTATCTCAGGACTACACGTGCCCATGATCTAGGCCAGCTGAGACTGGGGGTGGATCATGGCATGAAAATTCTGTTTGTTGGATGTATGGGTATAGGTGTGTGTATGCACATGCATGTGTATATGTCTCTCACAGAAGAGATAAACCTTAAAAACTTAAATTGTATAAACATAAATTTAAGAAATAGTAAAAACAATGGTAACGGATAATCAAAATATTACTTCTAATTATTTTACTACATTTTATTATCTGTGCCCTTGAAGTTATTTACTTTTATTTATCTTTGTACGATGGAAATATTATATACATAGTCTGTTGTTAGGATCTCTTCTCCACTCTGTTCAGTGACTCCTTATGATGAGTTGAAATCAGCTACAAAGAAATATTTACACCACAGAAATCAGCAAATACTGAAAATCAGGCCTTTTTTCATTTAGAGTGATGTTGTAAAGTATTTACTAACACAGTGCTAGCTTCTTCTGAATAACAGATGACTGCCTAGTTTCAAAACTTAAGATTTTGAAAATACACACTCATTTATACTTTATAATCCCATCTGTACCCCGTTTGAAAAGGAGAAAAAGAAGGGAAAGATAATTTTGCTATGACAGATTTTAAAAATAACTATAAATTTTATTTGGATCACTTATTTTTACGAAGTCTTGTAAAACATAACATGGAGCATGATTTCCGGATATGAAAAACATTAGATATGACAAATGAAATATATGGTTTGTGTCTGGGACAGGAAACACCCTGCACAGGCCCTGGAAACAAACACAAAGATTAAGTCTCAGGCACACAGTTTTTTTTAAATCTCACTTCTTCTTCCAAATTTTATTTTTTTAATTTCTGGGTTCTTATGATAAATTAATAACTGAGATTATAGTCATTACAACTCTTTCTTAAAAAAATTATCAACTGAGCTATGATAAAAATATACTTAAGGAATAAAGCATAGAAGAGCAAAATACTTTTGAATAAAAATCAGTAGGAAAAAAGACAGCTTAAAGGTTTTAAAAATGTAAGAAAAAATTAGAGATAAATTACTTTTGGTTAAATATGTATTAATATCTGTTATGAAAATTTGGACAAATCAATACTCATATTCTGAGAACTAAATTTGGGAAGGAAAGAGAAATCTGCCTATTTGTATTACATGGTATATCTACAATCTCATTCTTTCAATGTCTAGTTTGGAAACTTATGACAAACATTACATTTTTCAATATTTCGGCTATCTGTAAATCATGTACAGAAAGAAAATATACTAAAGCTAAATAGGAAACCATTCAGAAATTGTATAAATGCCAACGAAGAGAAAAAAGATAGGATAAATATTACTAGAATTAAAATGTATGTTTTTATAGGCCTTCCAGTAGCAACTGGCAAAATTTTACAGAAGTAAATTTTATTTAGGAAAAAATATGTTCTAAACCCAGCTTTTAAGTCAACCATCCTTATTAGTAATGAAAGAAGTGTCAATTTAACTATAAAAAACAAATCTGATTTATAAAATTTGCTTTTAAAAGATCCTATTTAACACAGGTAGACTTTCTGACCATCAAATAAATCAATAACTATTTAAGTACTTTAAAAAATAATTCTATACTCAATGAATTATTATTACTTAAAAGAAAATTTCTCAATCCAAAGAACTCTAGATGTGATACAGAAAATCTAAATTCAAGTTCTAGTTTTGGTACTATGAAGCTTTTCTACCATCATTAAACCTCTCACTACGCAACCAAATTTGATCTGATTTGTATCCATGGGTGCAAAACCCTAATTATAAAGAATCATGAGAAGATCAATTCTTAAAAATCTGCCCGCGTCTGCCTTCATTGTCCTTTTCCTTATGCTTCCTCCCTTAACTGACATAACTCTGAAATATATGTTGTCACTTATATATAACAATTTATATACCCTAATATTAATTTAAATGATATTTTTTCTAAAAGTTAATAATGCATTGTTTTTCCTCTCCATATATCTTTCCTTATTTTCTTCTGTAGGTTGGTCACATATTGTTTACAAAAATATGGCTCTCCATCCCTGTGAATGAGGCACAGAGAAACCATGATCACACTGATTTTCTATTCACTTAATAGGAACAGGAAGTGAATATGTGGTTTGCATATTTTCATAAATAATCTAGACATGATTTCCTTAAAAAACATTAATTAGGTAAGTTAAACCCTACATTACAAAGCAAATGACTGAAAGAGAAGTTAACTTTTGTCAACTTTTGATATATTTCTATATATATATAAAGAATCTCAGATAAATACCTGTAAATCCTAAATCCTCATAAATCCTAGGTTTCTGCTCAATTCTGAGAAACCAAACTTTGTATCTATTTCTTCATGGAAAAGTTACCCATGCACTTTTTAAATATACGAAGAAATACTATCATTTAATCATTTTTGTGAAGTTCATGGTAAACAAAGGATGAAGTCACTGAATTTTAAATAACAGGTTTTAAAAAAAAAAGGAATTTCAAAGATCTAGTCTCATTTCACATTAATGTTTCTGGACAGAGAGATTAGGAATTGTCTGAGACGTTGCATGGATGTCCTGTGTTCACTGCAAACATAGTTAGGTCTGTAATCTTACAGTTTTCTAGGTTTCCATACCGTGAAGCCTGGATTCAATCTATGAGCACTTTCTTTCTCCCTCATCTACTGCATCCAGTCAGTAGGAAGCTTTATCTAACCCTGCTGTTTAATCTCTCTGCCACCACCTTTAATGTCATCCGTATTTCCTGCTCAACTGCTGTGATAGCTTCTAAACCATATAGCCTTGCTCTGAACTCCTTAGTTCCACATAAACAACAGTTCCAAATGACACTTCCTAAGGCAGTCATTGGGTGGTCGATCATTACAGGCTGGCTTTCCCAGTTGCTCATGCCTCCTGGTATCCATGTCCTGGGGCAGTCATCTCCCATTCTGACTCTGGGCTTTGCTGCATGACTTGCTTTGAGCAGTGGGATATTAGTAGATACAAAGAAAGAAGACTTTGAAAGTGCTTGCACATTTGGCCTAGTCTTTTCCTGCTGCTCTTCAAAATTCTACAACTATCTATATTACACGTGAACAAATTCAAAAAGGCTTGCTAAAATAATGAGCAATAAGTAGCCTGGTTACTTCCATTGCCCCAACCAATAGTCTGCACCAACCTAACAGCCAGATGGGTAAATAAGGCCATCTTGGACCACACAACTCCCCTATCAATGTGCTGGTTCATTGCAAATCTACCCCACTGACCTAGAGACTTGTGAAGAGTAACAAAATAGTGCTACTTTAAGCTGCTAAATTTGGGGTGCTTTGTCATGTAGTAGTGGGTACTAATATACTCACTACTCACTTAAAAAGCATCAACTTTCAATGAAATAAAACTTCAACTCAGCCACAATGTCTTGGTGCTCTGTTCCAAAAGTGTTTCTCCCAGTGCTCTTACAGCCTATTTTATATTTTAGTGCTGACTTTTAAAAGGCATAGAACATTATGAAAAAGTAAAAACTACTTATGAAATATAATAAAGGCTATTTAAAATATCCAATACAAACTTTTTGTTCTGAAGTTTAGTAATGTATTTTTTTGCAAAAAAAAGGTATTAGAAATCAATAAGAAGTGAATGTGTGGCATTAATTTTTAATATTTCTAAACATGAGTTTCTAGATCCACAATTTAAAACTCATGAAAACACACCCTTTTGTTTTTTGTGTTCATTTGTTTCCCTTTCTTTTCATAAACATAAATTGCAGAGGCTATTTGACATGATGAAAAAATATTCCTCTTTCCTCTGTTTATGTCCCATAAATATGTCATAGAATTTTAACCCGAGTTAATACTCTAGCATAAGAGAGTTTCTTTTTTTGCTATAGGGCACGTGCGCTAGCCAGACAGACAGAGAGAGATAGAGAGATAGCGAGAAATCACCCCCCAGGGTGGATGGCCACGCTGCAATCCCTTCTCCTCCATTGTCCTCTCGGGATCTTGGGCATGCACACACATGCGCCCAGTGTGAGTTTAAGCCACCGGGTCCGGGACTCTTACCGCGGTCGACTACGTGGGAGTCCAGCGACATAGCCATTACGCTAACTGCTGGTCCCAAGAATATGTGATAATCTTTCAGATAAATCTTCATATTTTTATTCTTTGCCCCAATGATATATTTGAGAAAGAAATAAGTGAAAGTTTTGGGGACATTTTCTAAGCCAAATTACATTTCTTATCTAAATCAAAATTTTAAGAAAAGTAGTTTGTTTTTGTTACCTGTTTGTGTTACTTACTGAAGTAGATAGTTTAACTACATAAAGGGAATTCCTTTTATTTACTATTTTTTAAATCAAAACGAAATGTTTAAAATATGTTAACATGTTAGCATCTACCAATCTCATTAACTCCATCCTGTTCACAAATCCTATTAAATGAAAATTATAATGGCATCTTATACAGCTTATTCTAAGCAGAAAAATATTTAACATAAGTATTTAGATTTTTCAGTTACTCTAGATAGGGGAAGATATCTACATCATTCATATTTTTATTCTGTGGGAAAATATGCTTTAGTTTTATCAATGTGCACTTCAAAAAATACATATACATTGACTATAAGAATAATATCTTTTAGAAATACACTATAAAAGTCTGATGTTATTTGGTGCAGAAATACACTCAATATTCCTGTATCTCACCAAAACATGACAGTATTACTTGAAAATAAAACTTTAGGTCAAGCAGGTAGCATGGTGGTTAAGGTAGTTGAATCCCCACAAGGTTACCTCCACAGTTCGAGTCCTGGACATGGCAGCTTGAAAAATATACTAGGTGTGCATGTGAATGCTCAAAAACCAAACAGGAGAGAGAAATGAAGGAGAAGGGATAGATGCAGTGAGACTGACGAGCATGAGGGTTCCTTTCTGCCTCTTTCTTTCCTAGGTGGTCACACACACATCCTCTGGCATATTAAAAAAAAATTTTTTTTCAAAAAAATGGTATTATATTTAATGACCACATATTATTCTTTTTCATGTATTACTGCTATAAGTAAGTGGATAACAACAAATGAATCATGATTCTCCCAAGCCCTTATAGATATCTCTATAATATTTACTGAGTTGGGACCAGCAGTTAGCATAATGGCTATGTCACTGGACTCCCACGTAGTCAACCGCAGTTCGAGTTCTGGACCTGGTGGCTTAACCTCACGCTGGACGTGTGTGCGTGCGTGCCCAAGATCCCGAGAGGAGAATGGAGGAGAAGGGATTGCGGTGTGGCCATCTCCCCTGGGGGATGATTTCTCGCTTTCTGTCTCTCTGACTCTTTCTCTTTGTCTGGCGATACATATATATATATATATATATATATATCAATATATCAAAAGAAAAAAAGCACTTTAGAAAAATAACACCTTACCTTTGCTACCACATAACATTGGTATTTAAATTCTACCATCTTGACTTTGTATTAGTATAAAACTGTGTGTATAGGAGAATGTACACTTATTAATCATAAAGAAACCCAATCCAAAAATTTTAACACAAGCCAAACCTTCACTAAAGTAAATGGCAACCAGACTCATAGCAAGACATATCTAACATGTGGCATAGGCAAATCTAAAGAGTTTATGAAATTTAAACTATTAGATACTTAAGTCTGGGAAGCCACAACTTATACCCAGGATGCTGTTTGTGCTTCAAAGCAGTATGCTGAAGTGAATGAATCATGTGTGAAACCCCTACACCGTAGGATTCTCTTATAAAGTTCTTTTTAAATAAGTATTCCCTTCCTAAGGGTGTGCCCCTTTCAGATCCCAGATACTTTTCCATATGGGAAATAAAATATAGTAAAGTTCCCTTCCATCTGGTGCCTTGAAAAACATTTACCAATAAGTTTAACTGTGTATCTTTGATAATTTTGATATTCCAGATGCCTCTTTGTTACAGTTATCTTAAAATGTGAACCTTAAAAATAATTTTATTTACAGCACAGATCCAGGAATAAGGTAGGACAGACAAAAAAGAGAGGCCAAAATAGATGATACTGTCTGAAGGCTCTCTTTACTGTCCTGCAAATCGGAGACTACATTCCAGAACAAAAACCTACATGCACTAGACTATCTCCTACTTAATTACACACATGTATTACTTGTCAGTCAGGTAAGCTATCAGATGAACTAAATTTCTACGTACTATTTGTATTAATTTTTAATACAGAAAAATTAATTAAGCCATCTAGTTAAAACTTCAGGAGGTAAAAAAAAGTTGCAGGCAAGTTAGAGGTGGTGAATGGAAATTAATTATTTGGAACTCATCATTGCAAATTTGAGTAAAAGAAAAATAACAAAAGGAATATAGGCTAATTTCAAATTTGATATTCTTAATTTTAACAGGCACTACAATTTAATGTACAACATCTACATTTTAATTGGCCCAATTACTCCCCAAGTGGCACTAGCAACAGCAATTCCATGGAGATCATCTTGTTCTAAATGAGTGACTTCACAGGCAGCTTTTGTGAAATGATCATGATGGGGCTAAAAATGATCATCTCTGGTTTCTCACTAAAAGGGAATTTTAAAATAAGTTTTCATTAACTTGTCAAAACATTTATTAGTTAAGGAATAGGAAAGAAACACATTTTTACAGCTTAACTTCTGTGATCATAATTACAGAAGTTAGGTAATAAGTGGATTTTTCTATAAAAGCAGAATCTAATTAATTTGTACTAAAACACATGTGTTTAATTCAAGAAGTGGGAGCTGGGTTGAAAATTACTTTTGTTTAGTCAGTCATTTAATCACAGAGTTTGAATTAGTAGTATGATCAAGACAACTGGGGAATCTTATTTTAAAAAAACCTGAAAATCTTATTTTAAGCAGTAACTTTTCAAGTACATTAGAAATATGTCCAAACAGTATATTTACATATAACCCATTATTGTGTTAATTATAGAGTTTGTGTATCTATTCATTTGAAAATGTACTCAGTGTTCTCTGCTTTTCTTTAGCTTGGCTGGAGACATCAACCTCTACTAACCTAAAAGCTACAACAGGGACATAGTGTCTGTTTGCCAACTGTACATAACAGTCACTCTAGTAAATACCTGTTAAATGAATATATTTTCCTGAAGCCTCAAAACAAGGAGAAAAAAACTAATAGGAATTTTGTAAAAATAAAAACAAGAAAAAAGTTGGGACCAAGGGTTTTTGTTTATTATTAAAGAGAAGATCAAAGTTAGAAAAAAGACTATACACTAGAGTATATTAAATTATACATCTTAAATTTGCAATAATGAGTGCCAAATAATTAATTTCCATTCACCACCTCTAACTTGCCTTCAACTTTTCTGGATTTATTTCCCAAAGTTTTAGCTAGATGGCTGAATTAATTTTTCTTTATTACAAATTAAGACACATAGTAAAAGAGGCATTTTTCTTTATGTGTCTACCCTCGCACCACACAACTATCCAATGTGTGTGTGTGGGTGTGTGTGTGTGAGAGAGAGAGAGAGAGTTTTTAAACGTTTTTGCCATAGGGCATGTGCTGTGCTCGCCAGAGACACAGAGACACAGAAAGAAAGTGAGAAATCACCCTACAAAGGAGATGGCCATGCCACAATCCCTTCTCCTCCACTCTCTTCCTGGGATTTTTGAGCACGCACACACGTGTCTCTGGTGTGTTTCAAACAGCCGGGTCCAGAACTCATATTGCTATTTGCCATGTGGGAGTACATCACCTTTAATCACCATACCACCTGCTGGTCCCCAATGTATGTTTATTGTGACTCAAAGACAGAACCCAGTCTAACTAGAATTGCCCTGCAATTCTCAAAACTTACAGAAGAGGTTTACAGAAGTAAATATTCACAAATAAAAATTCTGTTAAAGGGGTTGGCCCTATTTGCAGTGATAAAGCATGTGCAGAGGGAGCTGGATCCCACATGTTTGACCATGGTTAAAGTACTGGCCAGGTGGCTTGACAAAATAAGAGAACTGAGGGATAACTAGCTCCCACTGGGGGGAAGGGTGCTTTCATACACATGCATTTAAAAAAAAAAAATCCTGCTTTGGGAGAATATTAGAATTTTACATAAGGAGAATTCATGACTGGAGAAATATTCCTGTTTATGTATTGAAAATAATAAAATTATTTAAACATTCTATGGTTCAAACTTTTAATTTATCCAGATGACCTACTCATTAACTTGAAATATGTTTTCTCATACCGTATATGAAAATATCATACATGAAAATATGCATATTACTGGTAGTTAAGATACATGAGTGTATGACTGTTAAAATTAAACAGAAATTGAAATATCTGTTTCCTACTACCACCAAAAATTACTTAAAACTTTCATTTTGAGTAAGTCAAGTATTTCTCAAATCCTTAAAATAATTTTTCTAGAACATTTTTCAATAGCTTTATTTTAAAAGAACTGTCCTTATAAGACACATAAGTAAAACTGGCTACAAAAATGCCTAAGAAAAGAGAGTTAATGGTTTTGCTCAATTAAAATGTAAAACCTCAGTGTCTTAAATTGCATTTATATGATTTTAAAGGAGGCTTCAGGAAGTCACTGTCTTGACAAGAGCATTCAGATTGCAGAGAAGGCTACAAAGGCGTTAATGACATTTACCCCCCTAATAAGAGCTGTTCACACTTCATGGTTTTTCCTTGTTATTGCTCAGGACAGACACTAGCACCTCATTGAAAGATCAGTGCTGCAAGGGAAAAAGGCCCCCTGAGACATCTCAGACTTGAGGAAAAGCACTAAATCAGGTGATGCTACAAAGATGACATGTTTGATTCTCAAGGGTTCTCACTCACCCTATGGCCATGGATTTGAGGCAGTTAACACACAGCCAATCAAACCCTCCCCCACTCCCAGAAGACAGAGCCATCCTCTTTTGCAGCAGGCATACTGAAGGCTAAGGAGAAAGGAAATAAACTTCCTTCAGGTGCCCTGGGTCTGGCAGGATCCAAGTATCTTGTACTACTCTCAGTTAATCTCCATCGATGTGTGGCTGAATGAATAATACACTGACCTTTTCACCTAAGAGACCACAATTTGAATCCAATGGAAAGTCACCAGAGAATCAATGGACAGAGGCACTCATATTTTAAAGCAATAAAGCACTGTAAAAGGGGAAAGGGATGGGAGGGGTGGGGGGGCTAGGGAGTGGGTTTCAATGTAGTTTTGGTGACAGATTTCAACCTAATTTCCCTGGCTCAGTCATTATGAATTGGAACCTTGATTCAGAATTGAAAAGCTCCCAGCACTGCCCCTGTGGATCTCAAAATCTGGCATAAGCCCATGGCTACTGCAAGACAGACATTCCCTCACATGTCAATACGTGGAAAAGCAATCCCTGCTGGTGATGGAATTATGGCTGACTCAATGGAATATACTCAGCATGAACTCTAATTCTGGCAAAGATGACAGCACATGGGAAACAAGTAGCTCTTAATTACTCTTTCAAGGGAGAATTTAAGTACATTTTGTTGTTAATTTGAATTTCTAAACATGTGTGCATACTTAAAAAGAAGCAAATAAATGAAGCAATTTAAGGTATTTCCCTTGCCTACCTTACATAAAATAGACTTAATATTAAAGAGTACTCAAAAGATGAAATTTACAGGATACTCTATTGTTTAAATTTCATTTTTTCTGAAGCCTGGCCTAATATAACCATAAGCCAATACTGTCAGTGGTCTGTGTTGCAAATATTTTCTTATTTATCCTATTGAGGAATCTGAAAGAAATGCCTGTTGTGCACTGAGCCTTCCTTCAAAATTGCATCCCAGAAAGGATGCAGTCTGCACCAGAGTCTTCAAATTATCACATTTACTCAATTACTATTTTTAAAACCAAAAGAAAAATCTACAACAGGAAAAAAAAAACATTAAAATTAAAAATAGAAAACACAGTAACCACAGTACTCATTCTAACTAGAAAGCTACCCCTGACACTATTATTATGGCTTTGTGAAAGAGTGAAAATTACAAGAGAACAAGGAAACCAGGTTAAAGCATTTCCTTGCAGAGAGAACCTTGGGCTCTGAAAATCTCTGAACAATGTTTGTCTGGAGCTATAAGAGCTAAATATACAGAAAACTGAAGATAAATTCTTGAAAGGAACTGCATACCAAATCAATATGTTGTGCCCTAATTTGGAGGCCTTAATGTATAATGCGTTAGTGCAGCCATACAAGACACTGAAACGGTGTGCTGGCCCTGTGGTCTGGTGGTTGGGGGACTTAGATTGCACAAGGTTGACCACATGGTTCCAATCCTGACCCTGGTGGATTGAAAAATATTCCAGGTGCCTGTGCAGCTATAACCAACATCCTGACCGGAAGGAGAGATGGGGAGATGGGATTGTGCCATGACCATAGCCCATTAAGGGTGCTCTTCCTATCTATCTCTCTTTGGTAAGTACACATGACCTCTAGACAAAAAAAAAAAGAAATACATTCATTCATTCATTCATTCAAACCAAGCACTATCCACTCTATTCTTTAAGTTCCCCATCTCAAGTCTACCTTGACCAGAAAAGACAGGTATGGGGAGAAGGAAAGGGAGAGAAGACAGTTGGTCATTCTATTACCACTAATAAAAGAAAACATTTCCTAGATAGCAACAAGGACCATGATGCCATGATGGTAGGTTACTAAAACAGTTGTTCATTAAGTCATTAGACAGTTATGTAACTTTTTAAGTCTCAGCAACAATTGCCAGGTCTGTGAACCATCAGAACCACTAGTCAGTTCCTTTAGAAAGGAATGGTGATATGCAAACATCTGATTAATCAAGAAGAGCTTCCAATCAACAGGCCCAGACCTAGCCTAACCACTCACCAACACCATAGCACAAAGATGCTTAACTAATTGAAATTCAATTCTCCCTGAACACTTGTTTACATCTCTTTCCAACACGGCAATCTTCCTACATGGAAAAGATTCTTGTTCGATCTTTTCTACTGAGTAACAATCTCTCTCTTATTTCTTAAGGATCTCCTCTTTCAACAAGTCTTCCTAGAATAATTTAATTTGGCAGTGGTTGCTTTGATTCTACTAGTAAATGTATTGGCCCACTTTCTATTTTCCAATAGCTGTTGGCATTACATATACAGTTATCATACATGAACCACATAATTATATCTTTATTTATGTTTGTCTCATCTGTATGGATTTAGCAAAAGCTTATAGAAATGTACACTGATCCTTATCTCATTCTCCACTTTTCAAAGCCTTCCATGACTTCTCATACCAGTACTTGGAATATAGGTCACTCCAAATAAACAGATGGTAGATGAGGCCTTGGCCTGGATAGTTGGCCCTCCTGTGATTTTCTGCTACAGTCATAATAGGTTTAGTTCTTGTGTAAGCCCTTCTCATCTTACACCCTTCCCTTCTGTCAAATTGGAGGAAGCATCAGAAAAGTACAGAATATAAAATAAAATATATGGGTAAGTAGAAGAATCACAAAGCTTCAGTTGCTCTAAAAACTTAAGGGGTTGGTGACAGGGACTAGAAGATCATTCTATTTAAGAAATTTAATTTACTGAGTAACACTATGAATTTAACATATTACTTCCCTTCATCTTGAAAAGTCCCTTAAGAAGGTACTATCAGCAAAATGAGGCTCATAGATATTTTGTACTTTTTGCATGACTAGAGACTAATTGGTAGAATGGAGATTTAAACCTAAAGTTCAGGAGCTTTTCACTTTAAACTCAACAAGAATGCTGCTCTAGAGATCACATAGTTTAATCAGTGCTTCACAGAGAATATCGTTTCAAGTAAATCTGAACTAGGTTTTAGCACATAACTGGCCAGTGAGCTGTGGACTCATTTGTGTGCCTCCTGAGAAATACAAAAGCCCCATTTCCATGTCCCACAGGTAAAAACCCTATTCCAGCAGTTACTCCACCCATTCTTGACTCTGGTAAGCTATCCATTATTTCTATGTCAAGAGGTAAAGAGAAGAAGTGTTTTTAATCTAACTCTGAGAACAAAACATGAAGCTACATCCTTAGATCTAAGGTGTTTATTTTCATTGCTGTTCAAATAGTTAGAGCTTTGGCAAGGGGTTTAAAATCCCTATATTCCACTCCCAGCTTTGACTCTCCTAAGACCTTTAGCCATAGTAACTTTATGGTTTGTTTTGTTTTGTTTTGTTTTTTAAGAATTATTTAACTCGGGGGAACCAGCAGTTAGCGTAATGGCTATGTCACTGGACTCCCACATAGTCGATCGTGGTTCGTGTCCTGGACCCGGTGGCTTAAAACTCACGCCGGGCACGTGTGCGTGCGTGCCCAAGATCCCAAGAGGAGAATGGAGGAGAAGGGACTGCGGCGTGACCATCCCCCCTGGGGGGTGATTTCTCGCTTTCTGTCTCTATGTCTCTCTCTGTCTGGCAAGCGCACGCGCCCTATAGCAAAAATCTCTCAGAAAAAAGTTCTCAAAAAAAAAAAAAAAAAAAAAAAAAAAAAAAGATTTATTTAACTCGGGACCAGCAGTTGGCATAATGGCTATGTCACTGGGCTCCCATGTAGTCAACCGTGGTTTGAGCCCCAGACCGGGTGGCTTAAACTTACACCAGTCATGTGTGAGTAGCCAAGACCCCGAGAAGAAAATGGAGAAGGGACTGCGGCGTGGTGATTCCCCCTGGAGGCTGATTTCTCAATTTCCATCTCTCTGTCATTCTGTCTCTCTGTCTCTGTCTTTCTAGCGAGCGCACACACTCTATAGCAAAAACCTCTCAAAATAAAAGAGAAAGAATTATTTAACGCTATTTATTTATTTATTTGACCAGAGAGGGACAGTGTGAGTGAGTGAGTGAGAGTGAGAGAGTGAGAGAGAAAGAGAGAGAGAGAGAGAGCAACCTGCCAGGTCTGGAATTTGAACTGCAGTCAGCATGTGGGAGTCCAGTGTCCTTAACCACTATGCCACCTGCTGGCCCCAGCCACAGTAACTTTAAAACCAGGGATAATAGTTTCTAAAACTCTCTAGTAGGGTAGTTTGAAGGATTGCCAGGATAATGTTTGTAGAGTGGTTCATACATTTTGGAAAAGAGACACTATACACACAATAAACTGAGGTCACAATACCCATTAAAAAGCTGCCTATCCTGAGTAAGTTTTACTTCATGCAATGGAGAAAAAGCCTACATACTTAAGTCATATTAACAAATTTATCATGTTCCCATTCATTCTGTTACAGGGCTCGGAAATATGTACTTGAAGAGTTGAAGAAATACAGAAAGACAAAAATGGTAGTTCATATGATATAGATTAAGTCATTTCTTTAAAAAATGCACATAGGTAAAATGTACATACAACAGAGTAACAGTTCCTAAGAGTTACCATGGCTTAGTTACTATACTTACTAGTTTATAAAAAATATCATTTAACCTTTATAGATGAAGAAAATGCTAAATATGTTGTTATCTCTCTTAGGTAACAGAGCTATCAAAAGGTGAAACCAGGGACCAGTGGTTAGCATAATGGCTATGTTGCTGGACTCCCATGTAATCAACACGGTTTGAGTCCCGGACCCAGTGGCTTAAAGTCACACAGGGCACGTATGCGTGCGTGTCTAAGATCCTGAGAGGAGAATAGAGGAGAAGGGATTGTGCCATGGCCATCCCCCCGAAGGGTGATTTTTCACTTTCTGTCTCTCTTTCTGGCAAATGCACGCGCCCTATAGCAAAACAAAACAAAACAAAACAAAAAAAAACAACTCTCTAAAAAAAAATTTTAAAAAGAAAAAAGGCGAAATCAGTCCAGCATTGGTGACACAAGCAAGCAAGCAAGGTGTTGCCACATAATTGCTGAGGCCACGTGGGAGGCCTGAAGTCAGTTTCTAGTCCAATCTAAAATAATTCAGATGTAGTGATACACACCTGTGGTCATAGCTAACTTGGAGACTAGGGCAAGAAAATCATGACAGGGTGAGATCCTATCAAAAATACCTTTCTTGGGCTAAAAGGTGTCATGGTGATTAAGGTGCTGGATTCCCACATTGCCTACCATGGTTTGAGTCTCGAACCTGGTGGCTTGAAAATCACACCAGGTGCATGTGCATGCATGCCCCAAATCCCAGGAGGAGAATGGAGAAGAGATTGCAGCCTGGCCATCCTCCCAGAGGGTGATTTCTCATTATCTCTTATTATCTCTCTCCGGCAAGTATACACATGCCCTATGGTAAAAAACTAAACCAAAACAAAACAAAACAAAAAACAAAACCAAAAAACAAACAAACAAACAAAAACAAAAAGAGGACACTCACACTCCGGTAGCATACCAGATTACAGAGCTGGAAGCTATGTGCTAACCATGGTTCCGGTCTTCCATCTGGTTGGCCTCAACACATGCTGGGTACACAGATGCTCAGGATCCTGGTGGGCTAGAGGACTAGAGGAAGGGGATCTGAATTGAGACTGAGCCCTGCAGAGGGTGTCCAGTACTTCCCTGCTCCCTTCTTCTTCCTGTCTCATGAGGATCTATTATAGATAATAATAATAAAGTGTATGGAAAATGTATAATATAAAAAAAAAATTATTCAAGGATTTTCTGGGGTGGAAAAGGTGAAACTAACACTCAACACTAAGACTGTCTAACTCCAAAGCCCACAGTCTTTGTCACTATACTCACTTGCCCCTTTATTTGTATCCAAGTATGTTCATATGTCTATATATATATACACACCTGTTATATGTATATTTCTGTACTATTATTTATTTATATTTGAAGACTAGCTACACTTTTGTCTGACTAGTTGGAAAGTCACTCTGCGTTAAGAGGCGTAGTGAAATGAGCAGGTAGGCAATAGGCTGTAATTGTCTGTATTATCATATTTTTCATCATATTAATAGTTAATGGTGGCTGAATATTGAGCAAGTGACACTACAAAACGTTTTATGTGCATCATCTCATTTTATCTTCACAACGAAGCTATGAGGTATTATCATTATCCCTGTTTTATAGGTGAGAAAAGCAAGGTAAACAAAGACACACACCTAATTTCACATATCTAGTAAGAACAAGAGCCAGGATTCAAACCCATGAACCTGCCTCACTGTATGACTTTGCTGTATTAAGCTTTCTTGTCTAACTGTATAAGGAGAAGGTATACTTATGGCTATTCTACCACACTTGAGTGGAGCATAGACCTGTGCTCATCTTTCATGATGCGAGGTGCAGGTGAGAGTGGCTGCTCAGCCTAAGACCACCTGTATCAGCCCCCTTCAGTAACATACCCATTCATTCTGATCAATAGCATTTGGGGATTAAATTTCCTATTCCACTACCAGGGCTAGCTCATGAGAATGTTCCACACAGAACCTTCACCCTCTTTCAGAGTTACTACTTGAATGAGGAACCTAAGTCTTCAGGGAATGGTCGAGTCATAGAGTGGTGCTGGTCCTTAACCAGCCCTCCCCAAACAAACTGACGGAAAGTGTCCGTCCACTAGAATGCTACCTAGACTTGCTGAGAGAAACAAACTCCTGTTATGTTAGTATTTCAGGGTTTATTTTCTAAAACGACTAGCATTTACCTTATTGATATTAACACCTGAACATATTCATTATGTTTTTCAGAGCACTGACATCTGTAGAGAAACATGTTTGGCATGTGATATTTACCGGCTGTCATTGTTCAAAGTTAACTTTGTACATAGATATTAGTGAATATACTGATTTATTGTGTAGGCATTTAAAATATACTTTTCATCTACATCATTTCATCTTTTTATCCAGTCAATCAAAGGCCAAAGAGGTATAAGAGGTTATCTCAATTTTTTTTAAGAGGGATTTTTTTGCAATGGGGTGTGTGTGTGCACACTGGAGAGACTGAGACAGACAGAGAGACAGAAAGTGAGAAATCATTATCCCCCAGAGGGAATGGACATACTGCAATCCCTTCTCTTCCAATCTCCTCTTAGGATTTGGGCACACATGCACACATGCCAGGTGTGAGTTTCAAGCCACTGGATCCATGACTTGAACTATAGGCGACCATGTGGGATTCCAGTGCCCCACCCACCATGCTATCTGCCAGCCCCAACCTTTGTTTTTTTATACTCAACTACAAAAGACATATATCTTTGGAAAGATAAGTCAAAGCCAAAACTTATAATGAAGTATTAATGACAAAATAGATCCGTGGAACAAGTTTTAATCATAAAAATGAGAGAAAATAAAGACAAAGATGACCTGACATATCAGTAAGTAGCTGAAGAAAGAACAAGCAAACACACAAAAATAATTTCATCTAATTTTGTCTAATGCCTGACTTAAGTGGGTTTGTCACTATGTTAAAAAAAAAGAGATCTTAAAGTACTCTGTTGGTTCTAGACTTTCAGGCCTCCTTTCTTCCCTAAACCCAACCATTATTATTATTACTTTAAAGAATTATTTATTTAATTTTATTAATTATTATTATTTTCAATTTGTTATAGGGCATGTACACTCATCAGACAGAGATGGGGGTAAGAGTGGGTGGAGGTGGTACAGGGGTGGTTTATGAGAAAGCAAGCTGCCAGGTCTGGGCCTGGAACTGAGGTCACCCATGTGGGATTCCAGTGACTAAACTACCTTGCCACCTGCTGGCCCCAACCAGGTTATTACTAATATACAAGAGTCTCACCTATTCAATTCTGAAAAGACAGCTTGGTAGTCTTAAAAACATAAAAACAAATACTAGAACACTGTCTGCAAAGTCAGACATCTGAATTCAAATCGGATTTTAAAATTTCTTCCTTCTAATATTTAATACAGCCTATCATATTTCATGAAGGGTACCCAGTGCTGGGAAGTGGGTTTAGTGATGAGCTGTTGTCTGATGCTTCGGGAAGGCAAAAGTGCACCAACTGTGCCAATTAAGAGTATCTGTGATCATGGAAAAGTGACGTAGCCTCTTGAATCCCCCAACTATAGTTATACCTAATTCTAATTTACAGGCACCATCTATAAAGAGATCGTATGAGAATAAATAGAGCTAACTTATATGAACCTGTCCACAAAGGGCTGTTTAAATACAAGTGTTTGTTTAATATTGACATTTTCTACCACATACATACCACAGAACAATTATTCTACACCAGACTACTAGCTTGGAGGTACGGGACGCCTTGCTGTTCTTCTCAGTGCCCTCAACAGCCCAGTGGCTGCTAAAGCAGTCAATCTCCAGGAAGCTGGAAGAAATACTAAAGGCCCTTTGACCAATTGAAATTATTGAATATTCTGAGTTCCGTGGTGAAACATCAAGCTGTACCAAGTTAAGAAGATTTCTTTACCCATTGATTTAACAAATATTTATTGAGTACCCTGCATTTGTGGTGTTCCCTAGTGAGGAAAACAGAAAAAACATTTTAACAGTTGACTTAATTAATTGATTGATTTTAAATTGTGATAGAAGCTTGAAGGAAACAAAGTCCTGAGATAAAGCCACACCAAACAATACCTACATTGCTGTTCCTCTTTAAGAAAATGAAACTTTGGCGGATATCTAAAGGACAAGAAATTACCCATGCAGAGAAGAAATCCCACATGCAAATAACCATAATGAGGAAGAGCTAAGTATGTCCAGGAGCTTCTGATGAATGAACTTGACAGGTAAAGGTTATGAAGTGGGAAAGAACTGTGAAATCTATGCACCTATTCTCATAGAACACTTACTCCAGGACTTCCCAAGAGTATGTGTTATGATAATATGTAATAGAAAGCTCTAACAGAAGGATCTACTATATACTAGTTCCAAATCAAAAGTTGGGCTTCTCAAAGATTAATGCCCCCTCACTGGTCTCTGAGAGATGCTGAGAAATGTTCTTCTACTGTGTTGAGTGTGCTATTAAAACACAAGTAACTTCTGGTATGCATCACTACTACTCTTGCCGTGAGGCTGCTGACACCTGAGTTAATTATTCACACGCTAAATGAAGTTGGGTCTGAATTCTGGCAGGATACACTTGCAAATAGGGAGATTTGTACAGACAGAACTCTTTTTTTTTTTTGGAGAGGTTTTTTGCTATAGGGCACGTGCCCTCACCATAAAGACAGAGACAGAAAGCAAGAAATCACTCCCCAGGGGGGATGGCCATGCCACAATCCCTTTTCCTCCCTTCTCCTCTCAGGATCTTGGGTACGCACGCACACGCGCCCAGCGTGAGTTTAAGCCACCGGGTCTGGTACTCGAACTGCGGACGACTACATGGGAGTCCAGCGACATAGCCATTACACTAACTGCTGGTTCCTAAACAGAACTCTTTTAAATGACTCAAATCGACAATGAAAATCACCTATATTCTTATTTTTTAAATAATTCTTTTAAAATTCTTTTTAACTTTATTAATTATTATTATTATTGTTTTTAATTTGACCAGAGACAGACAGTGACTGGGGATGGGGGTAGTGAGCCTCCAGATCTGGGACTCGAACCAGGGTCAGCCAAGTGGAAGCCAGTGCCTTTAACGCCATACCACCTGCTGGCCTCTCTTAAAAGTTCATTCTTTTAATAAGTCTGTAGATCTGGTCTTCCCTATTGCCAGCATCTTTATCTTCTACAAAACGGGTAGTCTTTTTTTTTTATTCCATTTCATGGAAAAGATAATTTGAAGGGCCACAGAAAGTTACTTGCTTCTTTGAAGTATTCATATTCTTATTTTTAAGGTCAAAGGCAGAGAGAATATAGAGAAAGGACAAAAGGCCGAATTCTGCCTTCTATTCCTTGTCCAAAAAATGTATCAGAAGATACAGATCTGAAATAAGAATTGTTCTTTAGTAGCAGAAAAAACATTGTATGTTCCCTTATAATTAGATTTTAACACCTAATTATATGTTTCCATTTTTTTTTATTGGGGGGGGGGGATACAGTTAAAATTTAGCTCATTTTTCCCTGTACTTTCTGGATGAATACTTTAGTAAGTTCTCAGCAGAACAGTGGGTTCTTTATCTTTGAGATGTTACCTGGATTCAGGATCAGTGGGTAGTGTGGTGGTTAAGGCACTGGAATTCCTACATGGTCAACAACAGTTTGAGTCCTGGATCTGGTGGGTTTGTGTGTGAATCTCTCTCTCTCTCTCTGGCAAAGCTCATGCGAAAAATAAATAAATAAATAAATAAATAAATAAATAATTCTATTAAAGGAAGGTATTACCTGGATTCTTATATAACTGTAGTCCAGGTTATACTATGCACTTCACACCCAACTGGCTAGTTTATAATCACATAAGAAAAAAGTTAATTTTTATCACAAAAAAAATTGCAAGATCCCTGACAGAATATCAGGTTTTTTATGGACTATGTGGCTTCCCCTCTTCTCTTAATAACTTCTTCATAAAGGGACCAGCAGATGATGTAAGGGTTTCATTGCTGGTCTCCCACATGCCAGCCATAGTTCAAGTCCTGGACCAGGAGGCTTGAAACACACTGGGGTGGGTGCGCAGGTGTGTGTGTGTGTGTGTGTGCACACATACCTAGAATTCCAAGAGGAGAATGAAGGAGAAGGGACTGTGGTGTGGCCATCCCTGCAAAGAGGTGATTTCTTTCTGTCTATCTCTCTGGTGAGCATACATGTCCTAAAGCAAAAAATATCTCTAACAACAATAAATAAATAAATAAATAAACAAATAAAATAATCCCATCATACACTTTCAGGTGATAACGTTGAATGGGCTATTCTTCTCTTTTTGCCAATTCAAAAAATTCAAAATCTGAGCACATATCTGCTTATCTACCACATTCAAAATGCTCTGAAGGCAGGTTTACTGTGTATCCATAAGGGAAGCAGGTTTGGGCCCAGAGAGAGTTAAATTAATATCCTGGCTTGACCAGTTCAACTTACTGTACATCTTCATTTGCCCAGTAACACAATCTATAGCCAACTGCTAACCAAGTCAATATGTGGTAAGACTAACAGCCACCCTAACTTGCCTTGATAATTATTCTTCTTTAACTGACATAATATTCAATATACTGTTGTTCAGAGCAATAATGCTAAAATTGATGCCTTGAGGGCTACAAGACAATTGGGTTTTAGGCAGATAAAATGACTTGTACACTAATAGTGCATCATGGGGTTCCACAGCCTTCAAACACACATATTATTTGTACAAAAATGCTCTCTCTCTCTATATATATATATATATGTATATATAATATATATATATATATATATACATATATACACACACACACACACACATATATATTCAGATATTTGTGCATAAATTATAATGACTACACGTAACTAAAAAAATTACCCAATAATCAAATAGCATTGCTTTAGAAGAAAACAATTCATTTCCACAGTCCTTGAGTTTTTTAAACAAAAGTACTTGTTTTCACTTCATAATTTATAACAATTTTGTGTCCTGCAATCCTTTGCTTCTTTTTAAATGAAAACCTGTTTTCACAAGGAACCTTTCGATTATAAATACTGAATGAAAAAAGAAGCATCACTTAAATCTATATTACATCAATACTATCAATAAAACAAGACAGAAACAAAATTCCTATATTGTAAAAATAATACATGATTTACTCAAATGCACAAAAATATAAAATTTGAGACTTTTTCTACATTTATTTTAAACCAATAAAATTAATTATAATTTAAATATCATAAGTGACAATGTTCTACACATGCAGTATTTCCCCTCTAAATAAGAGACTACATAAATTTCGATTTGTGTTTTTGTTAAATCGTCTTCTCAGATTTAACTTCTTTCACAATTTTATCATATTTTTAGATCCTGGGCATTTGCACAAACAAAAAAAAATAGAATGCATTTTAAAGGCATATAGTTTCCATATTTGCCTTAGAGATATGCTACAATGTTGGGAAAAAAGATTAATACCTCAATAATTATTTCAAGTAAAATCTAAAACAAAAGCACTGGTCAAGGCAGCATAATAGTACTACAACAGAACCAGCAAGGTCTATATTCACTGCTATTAGAATGCTAAATGAGTTGCATGTTAAGGTGGCAAATCAGAGCCATGCACATATTTATTTGAATAGGATAGAAAGACACAATGCATATGGTCTAGATTCCTAGGCAAAAAAAAAAAAAAAAATACAGGTGGAACTGAAATACAAAACTAATAAGAGAAGTAGCATCACAGTGGTACCAGATTGGAACAAAATATATGAAGGTTTTGAATAAAGGGAAGACTCACTGTTAGCCAAACTATCAGTTCCATTCAAACACCTGTGAAAGTTTTTCCCTCTAAGTAGAGTGAAATCCATCCAAAACAGACATTAATAGTTGTGGAAATGACTGCAGAAAGACATGGTACTGTATGGACCTCAGGGTCAGAGAGCCAGGATTGTGAAACTGGTTCCATGCTTTATTTTTCCTGGCCCCTTCCTTCCTGAATCACATGCCCCTTAGGTCTCCTAACCACCCAGAACTTATCATTTATCACACTGAAATGTCCCCATCCTAAGGCAAATGAGCTAATGCTTGTGAACATGGTCTATAAACTGAAAACATATTATTACCATTATCACCATCATCTCATCTTTCAAGGGCCACATTTTCTATGCCTTCCAAGTTGAGGTTTCCACTAAAGAAACCATTCTTTTCTGGGAACATACAGGTTATCCCACCTCCCATATCTTTCTCCACTGCTCTGCTGTCCTCACCACACATTAGAATGACAGGAGTTTGTTTTGATGCCAGGTTCAAGTGAAGGGGAGTGTGAAACTCCCCAGGCAACACAAACCAAGCTGGCAGCTAAGGCCTAGCACATAACACAGGTGGTTCAAGGAATAAATATTGAGAGATATCTCTAGTGTTACATAAAGCTAGCAGAGACAAAGCTAGATTTTTATTTTTTGGAGGGGTCAATTCTTCCAATATTATCCCCACAGGAAATTTCCAAAGTGGCTTCATGTTGTACCCTTTGAAATTGAGATATCCTTCATCAGGAGAAAATATGGGTACTTCTTCATCATTAAGTGTAGTCTTTTGGGATCCTGAAGATTCCCCTAACACTGTTCTCATCATTTACCCCTCATGGGTTGTAACAAAACAAATGCCTTAAAAACATTTCAGAAGTAAAGTATATAATGCAGGAGCCAGCAGGTAGCATGGTGGTTAAGGTGCTGAACTCCCACAGGGCCGACCTTGCAGCGGTTTGCTTTCTCACTCTCCCTCCCTCCCTCTTTCTTCTCTCCCTTTCTCCTTCTCTCTCCCGCACTCTGGTGAGCACCTGTGTCCTACAGCAAAAGTTAAAATAATAATAAATAAAATTAAATTAATTTTAAAAAAAATTAGTGCTAAGGACCAGATAAGTATAGAAAAAAGTATGCAATGCAAAATGACAAGAAAGAAAGAAAGCAAGCAAGCAAGCAAGCAAGCAAGCAAGCAAGCGAGTGAGCGCAAGCGGGATGGAGGGAGGGAGGGAGGAAGGAAGGAAGGAAGGAAAGAAGGAAGGAAAAGAAAGGAAGATTGGTGGCTGGGACAGGGGAATGGGTAAAAGCTGAGGGTCTCTCAAAAGCTCTTAAGGCTTTAAGATCTTTACTAAATTGATATGCCACTGATACAGACTGGCCCATGTCTGTAAGAACAGGTACTAGAAGACCAAATATAGTCATGCTTGCATGTTTCAGAATGTAGAGCTCTAGAGGCTATGCCATGAGCATTTCCTGGTTATAAAAGGGATTTTATGGAGGTACACTTAGATGGTGAAACAATAGTGAAGATACCCAGACAATCAGAAACAAAACAAAACATACCACACCTACAAATTAAGAAGAAAAGCTCTAATAAGTCTAATCACACCCCCATTACACAATATTTTCACAGCCCCATCATTTAACTCAAAATAAGGATTTTAATAGGGCTACATAATACTACTTCTTGGAGAAGCCCAAAAGCCCAGGCTGTAGGGAGAGAGTTGAATTCAAAAAGGCGCAAACAACACAATAGCCAAGAGGCCACTTTTTCTCTCCTAATATACACCACTGAGGCCCAGCACAGTGGGCTGGGATAGCTCTCCTTTTTCCAATACTCTGATAAGCTATCAAAGTGACCTTTTTAATCAGAGGAGTATGTTCATTCCTAGATCTGCAAGGGACAAGAAGGAGAGCAACTGTGTGTCAAGGGTTCTCACCCAACCCTCCTAGAGCTGGCCCCAGACTCAAGTCTCCCCTACCTGAAGGATGTATCCCCGGACGTAGTCCCGCAGAGTCCAGCCCAGGCCATGCAGTATGTGGAGCACTTCTTCTTGCTTCAGGACACTGAAGAGTCGGTCCAGGAGGATCTTTAGTCGCACAGGGACTGCCTGCGTCCCATAGAGCATCAGGCTGCTGATGTCAAACACCACGTTGGACTGCACAATCTCCACTTGGGTGGGGTGGTACAAGTGCTGCGTGCTGAGCTTATCCAAGGCTGTACAGGTCTCACCAAAGTTCCAGAGATTGGGGGTCAGGAAGGTGGATTGGAATAAAGATATAAAGAAGGAAGACAGAGACAGAAATTAGAAACATTACTGGAAGTTATCAGGGCTCCATTTCTACAGATGGGTGATAGCTGCAGATGTTTAAGCAAGATTTTACAATGTAAATAGCTCTCTTCCCCTCTTCTCCCCTTTGAACCCCCACCCTTTTTAGATTCAGTGTGTTTATAAATTGCAGACAACAGCAAATACAAAACACATTCATCTTTCAGAAAGAAAGTCACTCTGGCTAGCTCTAAACTCCTAATTAATTTGATAATTGAACAACTATGGCTCAGAGTTGCAAGGATTCAAGGTGCTCAACTCAAGATACCATGGTCCCCCTCGTCCCCTGACCAAAAACTAAAGACAAACACAAAAAACAATTCCTAACTCTTGTCATAAGAGGCTCAACCAATTATCACTTCAAATAAGATTCACTCCTATAATACCTGAATAGTTTAAAGAAAAGAGGAGTATATTCTTTATAACATTATGGGGTAAAAGATCAAATTCAGAGGTAACAAGCAAAGCCAACATCTGAGTGAGGGCTAGTAATTTAACTCAAGTTAAATTAATTAATGAGATTATCTGAAGACTTTGTTCTTCCAATGTCCTTCCTGTTCACTTATTTAAAAAAGTTTCGGGTTCACTGGCATGTTCTTTGGAAGTTATTTAGGGAAAAAAAAGCAAGACGTAACTGAGTCATTTTGACAAAAAGCTCTGAAAGAGGATAGGATGAAAATAAAACAATTGACTAAAAGACTAAAGTCAAAATTTGAGAATTTCTGTATACTTCAGATAACTGCATTATCTCTGCAGAGACCACTGAGGATGGCCATTCTCAGAATAAATACTTTCAAAGAAACTAACACTTCAAGGATTGGGTTATTTTTTTCCACAGCTAAGGGATTACATCTTTTACATAGAACTGAAAGCCAGGTAAGGAATTCTAGTTCTCATTTGTGTATCTTAGTAGATGAGAGAGAAGCTACTGCTGCTAGTGTAATTAATTTGCCTCAGTTTCCCTAAAATGAACAATTAAGATAACATTGTCTCACAGTGCTTAAAGAGGTGCTGCAAGGATTGAGATGATGAATGAGAGGTACTTTGAACTCCTTCAGAAAGCACAAAAGGCTTCAGATTAACTATCAGAATTATACACAGATGCACTTTTAGAGATTATAAAAAGATAAACATTAAGTCTTAAGGACAGTCGTTTAACTTAGAATCAAGCAAGTGGATATCCAATAACATCCAGGCTCAAATCATAAGACCCAGGTTTCTGCAAAATCTGAAGTACTGCAAGGCCTTTCTTATCGTCTCTTCCCAGCACCTAATCCCATAGTTGTATGGGCTACAGTTTATGTGCATTCTGAGCAACTCCTACTTTAAAATACTAGTGTTTCTGCATAATAATGGAGGTATTTAAAAGTGCATGCACACAGTTTTTTTTTAGTATTTCAAATGTATTTTTTTCAGGGCTCCTCCTCCATTCTCGTTTCCTCCTGACTTGTGGTCACTAGAGAGTTCATGTACTCTTGATAAATTGCTTTCTTACATCCACAGTGTAAAGGCCCTTATCATTTACCCGCTGGCTTCATTCAACACATTTACTCCCAGGAATACTTTGTCAAAGAGTTCGGGTTTCCTCATACTTCATTTCTTGCAGCTGATTTGTCTGATCTTTCCTATTCTAGTGGTTAAGTCAACTTTGAATAAATAGCCTTAAAAATTAATTTAACGTTTGGGAAAGATAAGGGATTCACAAGCCTAGGGATTGAAGTCTTCTCTCACTCCACAGGGCATTTAGACTGCAAAAAAGCAGGAAAGGAGTATTATTATCCCTGTTCCTCTTCAAGTACAGCTTAACTACTCAGCTTTTGATGGGTGGCTGATTTGCTTACAGAATTTAGTGAGCAGAGCAAGAGAAATCTGCTCCTCCTTCAGTTCTCTTCTTCTGCCCTTCTGGGTCATATTAGACACTTCTTTGCACAAAATACTGCCAGGACCACAACAAATACGAACTTGAGAGGATTCAGTAAGGGAGAAAAAACTGTCACCAGATACTGATTTTTATACATGTCTGGCAATTTGTACCTTGACATTAAATATATGCAGATATGTGTGTACCAATGTGTTCAAATGCTGTCTAGAAAACTGCGGCCCCTCCCCCAAACATTAAAAAAAAACTAGTAGTTTTAAAAAATGAGGACAACTAGCACATTGAAGGTATAGAAAAAAAAGAGAGAAGTATTCAGAGTTGAAAAAGCACAGGTAGAACAGGTAAGGCAAAAATTATTTCCTACATAAGCTTTTTAGAACTCTCATTGGAGAGTGAGGGTATTATAAGGCTTTCACTTGATTATTCTTC
Organism: Tupaia belangeri chinensis; assembly: GCF_000334495.1. Taxonomy (NCBI): domain Eukaryota; kingdom Metazoa; phylum Chordata; class Mammalia; order Scandentia; family Tupaiidae; genus Tupaia; species Tupaia belangeri. The sequence goes on along the minus strand of NW_006209268.1, from coordinate 1,373,790 downwards.
CTAAGTATGTCACACATCAAAAATTAAGGCTACCAAGACCAGCAGTTAGTATAATGGCTGGACTCCCATGTAGTTGCTCGCGATTCAATTCCCGGCCCAATGGTTTTAACTCACACCAGGCGTGTGTGTGTGCGTGCCCAAGATCACAAGAGGAGAACGGAGAGAAGGGATTGTGGCATGGCCATCCCCCTGGGGGATGATTCCTCGCTTTTTGTCTCTCCGTCTCTCTCTGTCTTTCTAGCGAGCGCATGCGCCCTATAGCAAAAACCTCTCATAAATAAATAAATACCCACATAGCTATACAGCAGGGGTCAACAACTTGTTCTACATATAAAGGCGCATAGGTTTGTGGAGCACACTCATTTCCAACTACTCATCTCCGCTAGCATAGCAGAAAATTAGTTATATGTAAATGAGACTTAAACTAATATGTTTGTCTGTGTTCCACCAAAACTTTACTGACACAAACAGGCACCTGGCCAACTTTAAGCCTTGACACAAACAATGAAGATATTTAAATAAAGTCAAGAGTAGATAATGTAAAAGCCCTACAAATGTAGTTTAGGCAGCAATTATCTAAAATGAGCCATAGATGAAGACTTGAAAAATATTAAACTACCTAACCTACAGATGTCAACTGCTACTCTAATATAAACATATCATCAAAGATTATAATCTATCAAATTTCTTGAATGTATCAGTTTTCTGCTTTATTACTGCTGAGTCACAGAATCAACGAATGGTGCCAATTTTGGGGAAGTATCTCTGGCAGAAAAATACTAAATAATTTCTTTGAAGTATTATAGTATCTTTAAGGTAAGAGTTGGACTTCTGCCTAATTTCACCATCTTCCTATGTCTGATGCAGAGGATTCCAGTTTGGATCTTGTAGGGTTAAGAATATGAGTTAGGCCCATGGGGGGTGAGGACAGGTAGGACGAACATTTGTTCATCAGGATAGAGTGGGAAAGATTTCACTTACTTTAATATTTTATGGGCCTAACAGTCTGTTAAATTTTCCTATATCAATGGTAATGCCAAGATCATGCTTCCAACAAATTCTTAACCAGAAGTTGGATGTTCAGATATTTAAAAGTGAAGCGGCTCTCAGTGAGGCTCGAGTGAGCATGGATTAGAGAACTTTCAATCATCTGTTACTGTATTCCTTCCTTTAAAGTTGTTTAATAATCTCAGGGGAGGAACTTGAAGTACAGTCCGAAAAGCACTTTTATTTATTTATTTATTTTTATTATAATATCATGGCACCAACTGTTATATCTGCTTTGTGTCTACTCTCCTTCACTCTGGTGATAAAACTGGATTTCTCTTTGGGAAACCACTTTCC
>NW_006209268.1:1361471-1372415 GCF_000334495.1 Tupaia belangeri chinensis | reverse complement strand
CCCTACACTTGGTACCACATTTCACAGAACTGAATACTCTTTAGCAATGCTGGGAAAACCAGTATATCCCAGCCCCCTGACCACAGCAATTGGTTCAGGAATCTGTGAGTGAACTAAGTCTGGACAGGGAGCACGAGCCCAAAGTTTCAGTCAGAACTACCAGAATTTCTTCTCATTCCTCTACATTTGTATCTATTAACAGTAAATATGCTTGAGAACATTAATCAGAGGCAAGGTAGCTACAAGATCATTTGAAAAGAACAAGGACTGATAAAATTGATTGATTATTCAGAAGATTTGATAGTGCTTGAGGCTGCTTTATCCCTGTGATTTTCAGTTACACAGTCAAGAAAAATGTTTACAAAGCTTAAAGGATGCCTTCAAAGAATTAATAAAGGAAAATAATGGGAGGGGAAGGGGGAATAAAGGTAATGACATTCAATTACCAACTATACATGAGGTATCATTTCATGGGCTTATAAGGATGTCATTTAATCCTTTAATGAAAACACACACACAAAATATCAATATTGTTGCCTATTCTGAAATCACAGGTTCCAGGTTAGGTAAGTAGCCTAAGATCATTTAGCAACCTCACCCAAGAAAACTCTTTCCATCACATGTTCAGATAAACAGTCAATAAGAAACTTAGAAGTCTTCCTCATGTTGAAAGTCCCTAACTTCTAGCAATCTGGGCTTCTTGCCCATCACTCTGCTGAAGCAAGCATTTCAAAGGTCATCAACACCTGCTTTACTGTGAAATCCAATAGCTTTTTTCCTTCATTATTTTCCATAATCTCTCCAAAGCAGCTGACCTTATTGATCACCACCACTCCTAAAATGCTCTCCTCCTTCACTTATGCATGCATTCTTTTATTCACTAGCACTTATTAACTTATCACTAAGGTAGAAGCTATACACAGATACAAAGGTAATTTATGTTGTGGCCTCCACCTTAGAAGGTAGACAGATACAGGCAATATAAATGCTATAAAATAGATTTGATAAAGCACCATGTGACACAGAAGAGAGGTTAACTCTGCCGGGAATGCATCATCTTGTAGTATAACTAGGAAATCAGTAGGCTAGAAAGGAGGAGAGCAATGTGGGTGTTTCTCAGTCATTATGTATATCTGAATTACCTAGAAAGCCTCTTCAAACAAAAATTGCTAGGCCATCTCCTCTGGAGTATCTGATTCAGTGAGTCTGGGGTAGGGACAAGGAATCAGCATTTCTCAAGTTTCCAGAGATGCTAATGCTGCTGGCTAGGGCCCATACTTTGAGAACCACTGGTCTCATAAGTATGTATAAAACTGAACATCCAAAGAATGTTAACAGTGGAGGCAAATACTTAAGGCCCAAAAGAGCTAAAGCAGACTGTAGGTAGCTTTAATCCTAAATACAAAGATCTGTAGAAAGCTTATTTTATTTCTTCTTTATATAGATAGTACTAAACATTTTATAAGAAATTATTTTGGGACCAGCAGTTAGTGTAATGGCTATGTCGCTGGACTCCCACGTAGTCGACTGTGGTTTGAGTCCCAGACCTGGTGGCTTAAACTCACGCTAGGTGTGTGTGCATGTGTGCCCAAGATCCCAAGAGGAGAATGGAGGAGAAGGGACTGTGGTGTGGCCATCCCCCCTGGGGGGTGATTTTTCACTTTCTGTCTCTCTCTCTGTCTTTCTGGCGAGCGCATGCACCCTATAGCAAAAACCTCTCAAAAAAAAAAAAAAGATTTTTACTATAGATATAAAACTCTAACAAGAGTGCAACAATTTAATTAAAGCAATATTTGTCAGTCTGGGAGACATGATACATGTCTAGCATTAACAGTGTCTGACGAAGGTGCTAAATGAAACTCAGCCCATAGAAACACAATCCTCTAAGTGGAAGAGTCCAGAAAAAGGTCCTGTTAAGTTTGAAAAATTATCATAGGTGATTTTGAAATATAAGGCTCTATCCATACAATACATTGAAAAATCTTAGACAGAGTTAGGGATGGCTTAGAGTCAAATGAAGAGAATAGGAAATTTTCACATTACTCTATTAGGAGATGCCTTAACTCCATGGTCCTCTATGAAATGCCTAAGCACTGGGGTATACAAGGCCTTCTAAGAGGTACACAGACAAATGGACTGAAATCCCAGATCCTGAAATTCTGTATTTACTCCAAAATGGATCCACTCAAAAATAAGCCCTCTTGCACACACAGATAATCAATTCACATTTCTCTCTTGAAAACTGTACCCTTCCCTTCTTTACAGAATAAAATTATACCCTGTCTTATTTAATATGGTGCACTGGCCCAAGGTATAAAACTCTCCTGAGTGCCAAAATAACTCACAATTTGAAATTGCTTTGAGAAAGCCTCCTTTAATGATTGACAAAGGTTCCTCCTTCCCTGACTATACGTAAGAATCTAACATTTGGGCCTATGTTGAAATGCTCAGGATTCAGACATAACGTAAAATGGGGCAATGCTAATGAACTTGCCTCTTGGATTCCTGCCTATTTTAATAATGTATTATTTTTAGAAAGCATCCTGGGCCAGTTGATGGCATGGTGATTAAAGAAGCTGTATCTCGCAAGGCTGAATGCAAGGTTTGAGTTCTGTAACCAGCAGCCTGAAAAACATGCCAGGCACCTACACATGCATGCTCAAAATCCAGCAAGAAAACTGGGGAAAAAGGACTGCCATTTGCTGCATGACTACCCCCTCTGGGCCTGTTTCTCACTTTCACTTTCTTTCTCTGCAATGAGTGCATATGTCCTATAACAAATTAAAAAGGAACAAAAATAATAAAAAGAAAGCACCCTGTGGGAGCAAAGCAAAAGTGTCCAATATAAAAACAGCCTCCCCCCTCTCCCCGATCCCCACATATTTAAAAATAAGCAACTGAAAAAAATTTATTTCCAATACTTATTTATTCCTAGGAGGGGGTCATCACTTGGGAAGGAAAGCCCATAAGCATATGTAAGAGATGGTCACTTCTGAAAATTCAGTTTGAAATCCAGTGGTGGCATGGTGGTTAGGGTGGCTATATCCTACGTGGCCAACTCTACAGTTCGAGTACTGGACCCAACAGCTTAAAAAAGACGTGGCACGTGTGCATGAGTGTCCAAAATCCTGAGAGGAGAGTGGAAGAGAAGGGATTATGGGGTGGCCTATTAAATGTGTAAGATACAATAGTTAAAACCTATAACTAGGAAGTTTACATTATTTCTTCTAATAACTACGTTTATCATTTTATCTATTTAATCAAATAATATCAAAACATTTTAGGGGGTGGCAAGTGGTGTGGTAGGATGGTTAAGGATGCTGGATTCTCACATGGCCAACTGCAATTTGAGTCCTGGACCTGGCGGCTTGCTTTCTCACTTTCTCTCTCTCTCTCTCTCTCTCTTTCTCACTCACTCACTCACTCACTCTGTCCATCACTGGTCCAATTGAAATAAATAAATAAACAAATAAATAAAGTTAAATAAAATAATTCTTTTTTTTTTTTTGAGAGTTCTTTTTTGCTATAGGGCATGTGCACTCACCAGAAAGAGACAGAGAGACAGAAAGCGAGAAATCACCCCCCCCCCAGGGGAGATGGCCACGCCACAATCCCTTCTCCTCCATTCTCTTCTTGGGATCTTGGGCATGCATGCACATGCACCTGGCGTGAGTTTAAGCCACCAGGTCCAGGACCTGAACTACGGTCGACTACATGGGAGTCCAGCAACATAGCCATTACACTAACTGCTGGTCCCAATAAAATAATTCTTTAGATATCATTATTCATCATTTTCACCTTAATTTTTTTCTACCTCCTGTTAATAAAAACAAAAATAAATTATAACTCAAATGCCAAAGCACTTAATTTTTAGCAAATATGTAACTTCCTTTGTGATGAAGTGCATAAAACCAATTTGATCATGAGATTTAGTAAAGTTAATAAATGTTTTTATATATTTTATCTAGTTTGTCCCTAAAATTCAACACCAGACTGTGATACACACATGTAACCACACTTATCAAAGTAATACCATGACTTTTAACATACTCTGCAATTCATAAATAACTTATTTAAGTAAGATATTATAGTACATCTTGACTAATTAAGTAATAAGAAATAGCATTTCTATTATAAACAGAATAAATTAATTTCATTAATGCCATATTTTATTCTGACTCTTTTAGTAATCTATCATATATGATGAATTCCATAATTAATTGATATGTGTTTGCAATTTTTTTCAAAATACATATTAATATATTTATTAGAATTGAATTGTGAGTTCAATATTTTTCAATAAAAATTAAGTCAGATTTGTCAGTCTGATTTGATCATAGGCATTGGCTCTGCCAATTAGGTTCCAGGGTAGAAATTTTCATCAATTAGGACAGCTAAAATTGCAGCAATAAAGGATTTTTGTAAAAAATAGCACAGAAGTTAATGTGAATTAAACTAATACAGAAATATTATTTCCTCAGTCTTTTCTCTGTATACTAGAATAAACATGATGCCTCTAAATAAAAGACTAAAAGTTAAAATTTCTTGTCATTTCTTATGTCTTGTTAATGCCTTTTTCTAGAAATTGAGACAATGAGTAACTGTAATGATATTTGAGTAAGAGGAGAATGATATCCATTTCTTCGCTTTTATCAAAAGAAATCAAGCACTATGTAATTTTTGACATGTAGTTTGAAATGACTTCTAAGAACTGAATGATGATGTGACAACAAAACTCCTAGTCCCGCCCATTCTTATGAACGGGTGTCCTAGCAATTACATCTGTAAAAATGAAAAATGGGAACAGGATGGCTAGTGTACCTTTTCTCTTTCCTAGAACAATTACTATTCATCCATAGATATATGAACTAATCTTTGAAGAAAAAATAAATTGCTATGCCATCCATTTTATTGACAGATACGTATATCTAATAAAAATCTGTATAGTAAATATATGTACAGTAAGTTGAATAATAAAAGACTTTCAAGTGAACATATACAGTAATGCTATTTGAAGGAGGATTGGAAATAAGAGTTAAGGATAAAAAATACTTAGGGGCCAGCAGGTGGTGTGGTGATTAAAGCACTGGACAATCCCACATGGCCAACCGTGGTTTGAATCTTGGATGGTGGCTTGCTTTCTCACTTTCCCTCCCTCTCTCTAGTCAAATTAAAAGAAATGAATGAATAAATAAAATTAAATAAACAATTCATTTAAAAATTGCTTAAAGCAATGATTTACAACTTCTAAGGTGTAAAAAAGTGTTTGTCATCTTCCAGAGTAAAGAAAGAATCTCTAGAACCAGACTCCAAGGGTTCAGATCCCAGCTCTGTCACCTACTTGCCATATAACACTGGCACAAGTTAGTTAGTGTATACAAATGTTAGGACAGTTTTCAGTTTTCAAAATTCTTTTAGGTGCAGGCAAGCCAATATGTTGAAGGCTACTACCTTAATTCATGAAGAAAGGAAAGAAGAATACAGAATCAAGATCAAGCTAAAAAATAGTAATGGAGGGGATGGATACTTGGAGTGAAAATGAAGGAGTTACAAAATAATTGAGATTTTCTATTTTGTGGAATTTGGAGGGAAAATCAGCTGAGGGGAGGAGGGAACATCAGGAGTATAGATAAGCTCTCTCTCCAGCTGCCCTCCTGTGATAATTTGCCTCTAGGGATACAACTTCTACAATGTGACCTATAAATTTAGCTGCTCCTTTCCCTCAACTCCAAATATGTATTTGATTCCTACTATGAAAGTATCACTTGGACACTAGGCCAAAATACTTGAAAACAGATTTTTCTGTGTGTATTTTCTCATAGGTACTCACTGAAATAATGTTGTAAATTAGAGATAAAGAAAAACAGACAACCATCTATAAATCCCACCACCCAAATGCAACGATTATCTACATGTTAATGTATTTGCATTTACTTTTTTCAGTGCCTTTTTAAAAATTTTTACTCCACTGTGATCTTCTATGTGGCTCCAGCACTGCAGAGGATTGCCACACACCACCTATGCCACCATGCCAGGGCCTCAATGCATAACTGTATACAGCTGGTGGTTGTACTATATATACATGTTTCAATCCTGTTAGGATTATTTTTCTCATTTAATATTTGGCAGTAACATTCATCTCTATTCCTCTTTTCTCCCCTACTCAGTCAACCCCTCATTAGTACCTATAAACTCTTGTGTTATAGTTTTTCCTGAATCCATCCCCTCTTTCTGGTCTAACTTATACCACTTTAAAGCAGGTTTCTAGACTCTCCTAACTTCATTACTGCAATGAACTTTAACCACTTTGGTCTCCATCTGTTTTCACTGGTCTAGTATATACTAAATAAAACCAAGTCAATCTTCTCAAAGATTTTTTTCTTCTCTGCACCAAAGTTTCTAATGATGCTCCCAGTGTCTTCACAATTCCCATTCCCTGCCTGACCAGCACCTAGCTATAATCTTTAATATAAGTCAGAAGAGCTCAAACAGACTGATTTACTTTCCAGCCTAATAACTCTCTGATATAAGATCTCTATTTCAAACAAAATAAGCTATCCATTGACTTTCAAATATCCCTAGCATTTTAAATTTGGTCACTATGTGGATTATTTCCAGGACCTATGTTATGTTTTAGAGATTTAGTGAACAAAACACGTACTTTGGGCCCACTTAAAGTTAAGAGACTTGTGAGGAAAACAAACTTTTTAAAAATACATGTTAACACACAAAATAACAAATTTTATGTGTGACATAAAAACATAACTTACATGGGCATGTGGGTGGTTTTCCAGGCCAAGTCTCTTCAACTAGGACATGAACAGGAGAGAGTAGCCCAAGGGCAAGCAGGGCCAGCAGGGTTCATTTGCACAGCTACATTTTTCTGACTTTTTGTTTTCAGTGCTGTTTCTGTCCTTTCTCATTAATACGAACCCTTTGTACTACATTTTATTTTCAGCTTCAACTCAAGTTCTGTATTCTTTTCCCATGAAGCCGGAAGAAGTTCCTTTACCTAAGAGCAAACTGTCTCATCAGTCATGGTGCATTTATGTGTGCCAGTGATAGATCTATCGACCGCATGCTGCCCATTTACTGGGGTCATTATGTGCCTATTTTATCATAAGAGCTTGATATTAAGCAGAAACCATATTTGAAACATAATCACGGAAGAGTGTTCAATTATTATATCACTAAATAGATGAACACAGTTACATATAAGTAACACAAGAAAAGGTCATTATTCTGTTCACCATGGAAGGGTAAATGCATGGTTCCACTATGCCACCAAAGTCTTAATTTCCCAAGTCCCTTTCTTTGTTTTTCTTTTTAGAGATATTTGCCATAGGGCGCATGTGTTTGCTGAAGAGTCAGAGACAGACAGAAAGTGAGAAATCACCCTCCGGGGAAATGGCCATGCCAAATCCCTTCTCATCCAGTCTTCTCTTAGAATCTGAGGCATGCACGCACACACGCACTTAGTTTTAAGCTGCTGAGTCTGGGATTCGAACCGTGGTTGACTATGTGGGAGTCCAGTGATATAACCATTATGCCATCCACTGGCCCCCCAAGTCCCTTTCTCAACTACCCTTTTTTGCTCTTACCTTTCTCTAGAAAACAGAAGGGGTGGGAAATTATGGCAATTTAGGGAGTGAGGTAGGGTTGCTAACTGGGCAGGAATTTTGATTGAACTCTGCCTAATTTATTTCCTTTCCTACAACTGTGACAATTATTTGGGGAATTACAATAGATTATTAGATAAGAATAAGATAAAAGTCTAGAACAATTCAGAAGATTGAATCGTTACATATAGACATTATGAAAATTGTCCACCAAATAGCACAGATTACAATTATGGTCCCATAGCTATGGAAACAGGTATAGGACAGACCATGGAAAGGGTTCAGAGAACAGTTACAGAGCAATACTATAAGAATAGCATCTACAAAGAAGAGATTATTTTTCCTTTGTAAAAGTCCCATAGAAAACAAAAAAGCAAACAGATAAATCAGCCTCTTCTTAATATGCAGAATTACATCTGGAAAAAACAAAGGCTTTTAACTGTACTATAAGGATACCAATTAGAAAAACAAAAGAAAATTCACACAATAGAAATTTCTTAAACTGTGAAGTAGATTACTAATGAAATATGATTTGCCTGGATTTCTTTAACATCCTAGAAGCAGAAGTTTAAATGGCAATTTTCTAGCAATAACACAAAGGAGAAATTGAGGCCTGGAGGTAATTTCAATAAACACTTTCACAGGATCTATAATTTTCCAAAGGAAAGTGGTGGCTAAGCCACAAGATCCAAAAATGACACATAAGTCTGGATGAAGAAAACTCATTTATGAGAAAAATAGAATCACCATAAGGACAACAGCTGGAATTTTTGTGGTTCATTAATGTATGTAATGTAAATGTAAAAGTATAAACTGTAATACAAAATACATAATAAATGTAAAGTAATATATATTTTAAACTATATTGATAACTTAAAGCACAAAGTAATATTTTTTTATAATAGTCCATTTTCAAATGGATAAAATCATGTTGGGGTGGGTGGGGGTAGTTATAAATGAATTCATATCTATCAAATGAAATGTGAATAACTAATTTTTATTTCAATTTTAAGTAACAGGAATTACTCTCCAAACCTTCAAATAAATTAAAATAAATGTAAACTCGTAATTCTGCAGACTTCACTTATAATATTTTCTGTGAAGGTCACAGAAATAAGAACATATTCAGATACTTTTTTTCTTAATGAAAGAGTATAAAAGTGCTTTTCACTGATCCTAGAAAATTGGCTCTCAGTGATAGTTTATAGTTCTTAGTTTTTCCACAATTTTTTTTTTTACACATAACTTTATTTAAAAGTCAGATTCAAGTGACTGAGGTGGTTTCCAAAGGGATATACTCATCAAGTCCTGATATCCAAGATATCAAACAGTTGCTTAGGCATGGCCACACGACACGAACAACCACTCACTAAAGGAAGTGTGCAAAGTAGAATGATTTTTCAAACCACCTACCTTGCAGAACAATTAAAAATTTGTATGAAAAGGGTCTAAACGAACACTTGTTATTTCACTAATTTCCATTTCCGCCATGGGTAATTAAAAAAAAAAATTTACGTGCTAATTTGAAACAATTTTACAACTAAAAAAATTAAGAACCCTTATTCTTTAATTTTGGGAGAATACCCAGTAAGCTTTAAACTGCAAGGCTAATTGATTCTAAAATTCCATCTTTTGCCCCAGCACCCTTAAGGATTCCAAATTATAACAGCATCAAGAGGTCAGTTTTTAGGAGCTCTGGATCCTAGAACACTTTTAATTTCCCATAGAGTCCCATGTTTCTCAGGTTGTTTTTATGGAATTGCTTCCATGATTAAGAGTTCTAAAATAAAGTGATTTATTTTACTAGAGCAATTTCTGAGGTCAGATTTTTAAGTCTGATTACTTATAAACAGAATATTGTTATAGCTCCTATCTCAAATGTCTAGGCCATAACTTCTGAACTTATGAGAGTATATAGCTCTTCATTCTTGCTAATATTACCAATAATTATATCACACTTTATAATAAGCATACTATACCCAATATAATGATATGTCATTTCAATATAGCCCATGAACTACTACAGATTTAATGAGATTTTGAGTATTTAGAATTTCATTGTAAGGGGTCCTATGGAATTATTATAACACCAATCCTTTCCCATTACAAGACTCAGCTCTCTCACTAGGCAATAGTGTCAAGGCTCAAGGCAAAAGCTTATCCTACCCATAGATTATAAACCGGATCCTAATAAAGCCTTACCACTTGGGGAGAACATTAATAAATGGCAATGATGACATTTTAAATACATTTTAGTGAATCAAGAGATCATGAAGGCAGGCAACTGTGATTAACAGGAAAATACCTTATGACTTGAAGTAATACCTAGATCTGTACATTTTATTCACTACTTTTGGGGAAAAGAACTATGTAATTGGGAACAAATTAAGTACAAAATAACTCATGTTCCATTTAAGCCACAACTTTTTAACTATAACAGTCAAGGATGAATTAATTAGGGTATTTAATACCAATGAGAGAGAAGCCTTACTTTTTTTTTGAGAGAGAGAGAGAAGCCTTACTTAGTTAGAGAATTAAAAAAAGAAAGAAAGAAAGAAAGGAAGGAAGGAAGGAAGGAAGGAAGGAAGGAAGGAAGGAAGGAAGGAAGGAAGGGAGAGAGAATGAAATGTAGCTGAAAGAGTTGATCTCTAAGTCTGGTGATAAAAACTGTCAGCCCCTGTATGTGAAGGGTTTATTTTCTCTCTTGAACAAATAGTGTGTCAGTGTTTTTAAAATGAAAAACAAAACAAAAAAACCCACTGAGCCACCACAAACCCTCATTACATTACTATACCTTACATACCTTATGTGAATGGTCCTTAGTTGTTTTTTTCCCTTGTCCCTTAATACATGAAAGAAATACTCTCATAGTCTATTGTAAATGTGATTCTAAACTATAGGGTGAGAAGGGGAACAAAAGAAGTTCCAATAAGCTCCACTGTCCTATGGATTTTAATCACCTTCAGTTGACATGTAGTTTTCAGATCACATGGATACACACATACGAACACCCACAATTAGTGCAGGATAGAATTTGAGCTCCACTTGAGACTATATAGCTAATATTTCAAACTGATTGGCATTTCCCCCCTGTGGCCTTATGCATAATAAAGTCTTCAAAAACAGACTTTGGAAATCATTAAAGTCTGACTGAGGCACACATAAAAGTAGACTGTCAACGCTTGGTTGTTCAGAAGCTTACTCTCTTGGCTAGTAGATTAAACAGGTCCTTGGTTTTACTTATCCTTCTTCCTTCTTACATGGCCCACTCTGGGAGACACAGTTTTGCTCATTTGCAGCAACTCCACCAGAAAGTGGTAAAAGG